>NC_137125.1:38024649-38407149 GCF_949319135.1 Squalius cephalus
ATTGTTGGGTAACTTTTTATAATATTTGTAGATTTTATAAGTCTATCTTGTATGGCTTTCATATTAATTCTTTCTTTTTGAGCAGCTAATGAAGGGTGAAATTTCCTACAATAGAATTACATCTGAGGTATAATTATCTTTAGATATCCGAGGCATAAAAAAATGAAACATGAAACATGCTTTGGTTAATGGACTGCTGTAATAATTTATCCTTCATTTTTAACTTCAGAGAGAAGATCTTAGAGGAAGTGCGACATTTTAAAATCAGTGTCCTAATTTCTCAGGCTATTTATATCATCACTTAAGTGGTCTTGTAGAAGAGAACAGCATGTGTTTCATGTCTTTACTTTCAGTATTTCCTGTTGGACAGTCACTTTAAAGTCTAGATTAATATAAGCTTCGCAGGACAATGTAAATACTGTATATACTGTAGACAGAATCAATATATGCAAATGGGCCCTTCATGTTAATTCACAACATACTAATGTAACATGGTGAATGTGAATACACAGAAACAGAGAAAGAGAAACCGACAGACAGAGAGAGAACAGCTGGTGATGTGGAGCTAATTTTATGTGAGTCATGTAGTGGGCAATATAAAATGAGTGCAATGAGAAGAGCTTCCATCTGGCCCATATGTGCTCTCAACAAGGTGTTTACGTCCAATGATACTTCATTTAGATGCTGCTTATTAACGTCTCAACATCATCACCTGAAGTTTCTCACTGATCAACCACTTTAAGGCCAGAGATCAACAGTGATGCCAGGCGTTAAGATCAGCAGCATTCGGAGCAATGCATTATGGGTAACTAAACCTCGCTGAGAGCTTCTCTAGCATGACAGATGTGAGAAAGAGGAGGAAAGCCAACAGTCCAGTAGTTGTGAGCAGGTTAAGGGACCGATAGGCTGTTTTAATGACCTATTAAGGACTCTTGACAAATCCATTCCCACATTTCTCAGTGCATTTGTGAGTTTTCAGTTCTGGTTTACACTCCTTCCACTTGAAATGTGTAATATTATCCAAATTGTGGTAGGGAAATTCTTACAGTCATCCTATCAGGGCACTGAAGTGTTTCCATCTAAACTTATCGGACGAGAAAGAACCAATTGCTCCCTGAAATGATGTTCCCAAATGATCTCTCTGCTTGGCTGATGCTCCATAACCAAGGTTGAGCAGAGAGGTATGAAACACTGGGACAGATGGGATGGGAAGGTCATTATGTCAATGAGAATGTGTGTATGAGCAGAAATCACACAAGTATTAAACACGGGTGCTATACTGACATATATCTTACTCAAATTAGAAAAATATATAAAAAATGTTAATAAAAAAAACTAATGTAATAAACGTTTGGTATTAAATGTCAACAGGAGCTAAATGTATTGCTTTAGACTGCCTTCAGCACTTACTCTTAGCATACACCACTCTTAGTGCACACTATGTCCAGTGCAGTCTAAGACATGTCAGGTCTTGTGATGAACACACAATAATCTTCACACTAGCTCATAATAAAACTGAACACAGTCAGTGAATCATAATGAGCAGAAGATCCAAACATATTTAATCAGAACGACTGCTAATTCACAGTAACGAATGAGCTAACAGGGAACTTTCTCAGAAATTCCCCAACGTTCTGGCAATTTTCTTTCAAAGTTATGAACAAACATTCTTCCAGTAAGGTTAACTTTAATAATGTTCTCAAAACGTTATCACAAAACATTATCTATACAACATGCAGTTCAAATGCATCGCAATAGCAGCATAGACCACTACTCATAGATACATGATAATTGATCATAGATACACCTAAAATATAATCATATTCAGATCCTAATGAATAAAAGGGCCTTCAGAAGAACTGCAGGACTGCATCATTCTTCAAAAATAAGTTTGATTTTAGGGGTATAAGGTGGAAGTCCTGTTCGTGACCTGAGAAATTCTCATAAAATATTAATAATGTTCAGATATAGTGGCTGAAGAAGTCTTTGAAGGAGTTTGACTTCCTCCTGTTGTTCACAAACACTCCTGGATTTTTTTATCACCCTATAATACAGAAATATCATGATATGATTGTGTGTTTGGATGCACCTGGTCTGGAAAAATAGCCTCATAATTCTTGGCTGTTATACAACAATTCAGAGCATCACTGAACCTATTGACTCCTGTGAGACGGTGAGCATTGTCAACTGAAGCCATGCTTTGTGTTTCTCCGAACGTGAACCCATCTGGATGGGGGAAATGGATGTGGACGAATCATTAGACCATGAAACTTTTTTTACATTGCACTTTATTTATAGGGTTTTGGATTTGCTCTAGTTTATGTATGCCGGCCTTAAAAGTCTTTTTTTTTTTTGGCAGCTTTGGCACAAATTCCAGCTCTATGAAGCTCCACAGTGAATTAGCAGTTTTTGTTCAGACTCACACAGAGGTGTGGCACTAATGTAGTTCCCTTTCGAGAGAACTTGTGTCAACTAGTCCAATGGCGAGAGTGAGCGTCACGGGCGGGTGACGTCATGACCAGGAAAGGATAAAAGCACATTCGGTCTGACCGGCGTTAGTTTCTGTGCCACAGCAAATGCTCTGTGTTCATACAGTCTGACTATTTTATTATTGTCTGTCACTATATCAGTCACAAGCAAAGAAATTATGGCGAACAAACAAACCTTAGATCGTGTTGTTCCTCCCTGCCCTCTTTTATTTACAACAAGATTTATGTGTTGTTTGTTTGGAACGGAGCATGATCTGTCAGCGCTCGAGTTACTATCGCTTTGCACGCTCCGTTCCCGCCTGTCACTCTTTAAGTAGGGTGTTCAGGCTCGCGTTCCTCGCAGTACACCGGCCCCGTTGTTGCCGAGGCGTGTTAACTTGTCTGGTTGATCTTTTGCTGTTTAATTCTGAGGAATTCAATGATGAATGCTTATCTGACTTTCATTAGTTAGATTCATATATAAGTTAAGCCTTTCATCCAGACTGTTTTTGACTTGTCTGGATGATCTTTTACTGCATTTAATTTTGAGTAATTAAATAAGTTGGATACATTTAATTTTGAGGAATTAAATGGTAATGGCTGCAGCTGTCCACCTCCGAGGACATGGATGTGGTGAGCATCGAGTTAAGGAATTGAAGATACGCCATCTCAATCCCCTGCGTACAAGGAGTTTTTAGAGTTTATACTTCCATGTCAGGGCCTAAATTCGAGATCCCGGATCAAACCCTTTCAGCTCGGTTTTTCAGTTCTCAAAATATATGTTTAATAAAGGGAGCTGAAAGAGCTTGGGTATGGGCCAATGCCAAAGGAAGAACAGACACTTGCGAGCTATCAATCCTGTCACAGCTTAAGGCTCGGCATTACCCTCCAGGGCAGTTAGAACTTCTATGGCGCTGGTGGGTAAGGCGTAAATGGGGGGCTGCTGGGTGGAGCAGACCCAGCAATTAACAAACTCTTTTTACAGGATAGAGTGATGTTTCCTGTGCCCCCCCCCCCCCCCCCCTCAGAAAGACTGGGGACCGGGATGGCATTCTCAACTAAAGCCTTTGAATCAGAAGATGGATCTGAGGACCGTTGTTCCTGCGAAGGCAAAGGCTTCGGCCAAAGAAAGGTCCTGACACCAGTGGTGTCAGACCTCAGAGGGCAGCCCCGACCAGGCTGGAGCGGTGTACACCTCAGTATATGGTGCCCGCCCCACCTCGGTGCCCACAGGGGGCCGTTCTGCCAACCCCGCCACCCTTGGTGCCTCGGGGCGCATCGGTCTTCAGCGAGCACACGGCTCAGTGTCACCACGACGCTGCGTAAAAACTCGCACCCTCTGAAGGGGGTTCAAAAACAGTCAGTTCAGTTGTTTTCTGCCAGTATGTGGCTGTTCCAATTACACCAGAGGCCAGTCTCGAGAGGCTGGTACCCTTAATAGACTATCTGACAGAATGGAAGAATCTGCCAAATATATCTCAGTGGGTCCTGGAGATCATAGAGAAAGGCTACAGAATCCAGTTTGGTTCTCGTCCGCCACACTACAACGGGGTGTTGCTCACGTTAGTGCATCACGAGCAGGCTTTGGTAATGGAGCAAGAAGTGGAAACTCTGTTAGCGAAGGAAGCTATAGAGCAGGTGTATTCACCCGACAGAGAATCGAGTTTTTACAGCCATTGTAAGGTGTCAGTCAAACTGACTGACTGACTTTCAAAAAAGATGAAGTCAAACTCAAACTGCACTCATAATATCCATTGAAACAGTTGGAACAATATGTTCTTTACAAGCTCATAATGAACCAGTCATTGCCTTCATTTGGCCTGCTAATTCACTATTGACTAAGATCGAATACACCCTGGCATCTATATGTCTGTATACATCTATTTATATATCAATATTCTGACTCTCTTGGTCAAATTCAATGAGAACAAACAATACTAGCTTTTTTAGAGTGATGATGCTGGTCATGCTGAGTGACACTGACCAGGCAGCAGTGATACAATTACATTCAAACAGTTGACTGTTGACCCAACACTGAGAAATCACTGGACAGAGCAACACAACTCACAGAGAGACCAAAAAAAAGAGAATCTGTACCTGCTCAGAAATTGCTTTCTGATCTTTTATTTGATATGAATCAGATTAAACAAGAAGTAAATGTCCATAAAATGTGAGATTTATTGGTCTTGAGAGGCTGTTATCAACATTTAACTGGCAAAATTGAGCAGTCAAAGTATCTATAGCACTCAAATGCACCGCAAAAAAAAAAAAAGTTTTCTGCTGAATCTTGGCACAAGAAGAAATGCTTAAGATCATGTGTCTGTGAAAAGCATTGAAAATTTGCACTTATTTTAGGAGAATGAATAGCATGAAAACCATCAAAACTCTCTCTGTAAGTATGTATATACAGTATAATCTATTGTTTCATATTAACTGAATTTTACAGTTCTCACATCTGAGCAACAACTCACCATGTTCCACTTGGGAAAGAGGAAATCAGTCCCGATGTACTCGAAGTAATGAGCGAATCCCTCTTTTAGCCAAACGTCCTCCCACCAAACCGGTGTGACTAGATCGCCAAACCACTAGAAGAGAAGAAATTAACCATCAATCATCAACCGAGAAACACAGGGACCATTACAAAAATCGATTTCATGTTCACCGGCAAGCAATTATGACAAACTTTTGTACAAGAAAAGTGTTCATGGGTAAACTGAAACCAAACTTTATTTGGACAAAGCATCAGGAAAATACACTCTCCTCTTCATCCAATATCAGCAAAAGCATATTTCATCTAGTGGCAAACACGTTTTATTAGAAAACTCCAATACCGCAGAAAAATAACTCTCTTCCTTCAGAAGTAGAAGTACAAACAAACACTTCTAATAAACATTTGCACTCTGGTTCAACAGAAAAGTTGTTCACAAACGGCTTCACAGAACATTGAGAACCCGGCAGAGCTTTTGAACTATGATTAATAGTGGCCTAAACAATCAATTACCTACAGTTACACAATTAAAAACACATTTTTCTGTTTCACAGCATTCATACCTGGGCGCTCCGCCAAGGACACCGTAACTGAACAGAAGAGAGAAAAATAAGGATTCGATTATGAAACGTCCCATTTGGAAGGTAGAACCTATTCAAGTGATCCCTGCCATTGTGTGCAGTTGACAGTGTGCAAAACAGGGCTATTGACTGGAAAAGATGCAACATTGCAGTTGTGAATGAGCTGGATATTTTCCAAAGGCTCATTTCCATCTCAAGCAGATGTGCTACTGAATGCCGGATCTCATTGTTGCAGCAAACAAACCTCTAGAAGTCAGGCCTTTTTCATCTGAACATGACATGTTCTCAAAGGCTCTCCCAGCGCCTGACGTTCATCTGTGACTCAGACACATGGACTGATAGAAGAGCCGCAGCGCGGAGAGAAACAGCTGTTATCCTGCTCTCAACTCTCTCCTAATCACACATCAAGTAGCTTCCCAAAGGTCTAGTGACTTTTTCTGCCCCCTTCAGATGCTAATGTAGCCGATGGTAGGAATTTCATTTGCAGATTGATGGGGCGTGCCTTATTTTAACGTGTTTTATTTGGCCTATAAAGGCAGCTTTAGGTGTCTTAGGAATGTGCGTCTCACAGTCACAGGTAACGTTATCTATTTCCGGCGTGGCGCGGGAGTGTTTGTATGGTAAGGAGCGGCAGGCCGCGGCTGTACTACTGAATGCTTGTATCGACTGGGGTTTTTATCTACTCATTTGGCTCATCTCTCTCTAGTGTGGACTGAGGAATCCTGTGGCACATTGTTGCAACGCGTGTTGTATTGGATTGTTTTAATGCCCTGGAGTTTAAATCGCAAGCAGTTCAAACCGGTAGGTTGTTTTAACTATTGCTTGTTACACAAAGGGGCTGGATTGATCATTCTAAGTCTCTTGTCCTTATCTTTTCAGTTAAAATACATAGAGGGAGAGACGTTGCAGTGAGCTTCTCATCGGGGCTTTGGCAGATATATTCTCGTATGCTGGCGCTCACATTACTGATTCTCGTTCAACATTGGGCTGCAGACTGTCTCGTTATGCGGCACTGCGCTGGAACATACACTGCGCTGGTCAGACTGCCAAATTGGATGTGTAGTATCCGAGAACTATATTAGCGTGCTGCTGTGTTGTACTTGCTTTATACTATGTGCGTTTATTTTGCCGCTGGACACTTTTAATATCAGCTGAACGGTAGCCTGGCGTGCCGCAGATTCAGCACTGTGTGGCCTACTCTCTCTCCGAGGCCTCGAATGGTTTGAATGGCCACTCAACAGTCACCATCGTGATCAGTTTTTTTTGTGTCTTAACGCTATATAAATTGAATTGGTTTATTTTGCTTATTTAATTGTTTGTGTTTTTTATTTTCTTTGCTCATGTGAACCTGTTGCTTTACAAGAATATTTTTCTTTTGTTGTAGCTCAGTTTCTGTGAATTTATTATTATTATTACAGTTTTTCTCAGTCGCTTTGGTGCATTTCTCATAACACTATTTACATTTGCACAACAGTTAATGCAGTTCTCAAAACAATTAGTACAAACTGCAAAACCTAGTTGATAACCTGCAAAAGCGTGTCACTTGCTCAAAATGGATAGCTCATTCCTCAAAAGCAAGTATTTATGTCAATGAATGTGTCAGTGTCATCAAAATGAAAAGTCCTGACACCATCGTTTATGAACAAGATAGTCAAATGGCTTAGTCATGTTTGACAGTTTACTCTGTAAATGTTTTCCAATGATAAAAGTCAGATCTTGGTGACACTACCTGAAAATGCTCAATACAGCACTAAATACTATTTGCACAGCCATTTGAAAAATACAGTAAAGTTACACATTACTGTATTTATGAGGTAACTGAGTACAAGACACTGAATATGTATGTTTCACATTTTTACTGCATATGCTCTTTGCAATTCTAATTTGTTCACAGCATTGAGCAACAGAAAAAATACACCATTATTTACAACAAACATAAACCCCCTTTGGGTAGAGCTGTGCACAACTGTAAACAATATTGCAGTAGGCCTATATACTGTATTGGAACTGAACATTCAACATACATAGGACTGTAATCATTCATGCACATCCAGACGTTCCTCTCTGTCTGGTCACATAATTTCATCTACATCCCAGCGAATATCATCTCTTGCTCAATTGCAAATTGTTCAATTTAGGAGACTTTTTCAGGATTTTTTTGTTGTTGTTGTTTTTTTAAATGACAGATTTTGACAACTAGTTCAACATTTTTGTATGTAATGACTCAAGCAATGAAATGAGGATTATTAGTTTTATATGGAATGACTATTCATCATTCACAAGTATAGTTAATTTTGACTGACATGACATAAGCAAATGATAATGTTATAAAACAGCAGAGAGTTGTATGAAAGCAATTGATGCATGTCCAAAAGCATTTGCAATTTGTTGGAAGGAATGAGAAACTGCTACTATGATGTGCACAAATGACTAAATGTTGTGGAGGTTGAACTAACTGTTGTGCAAATGTAAATAGTGATGTGAGAAATGCACCAAAGCGACTGAGAAAAACTGTATTATTATTATTTCTTGTTAACCAAGTTTTTGTGAATCTGTTGCTACTTAAAATCCTAATTTCTCTTTTGATCAGTTTTTATGAATTTGTTATTTACTATTTTTCCCCCCCTTTTTGCTAGTCAAGTTTTCTGTGAATTTGTTATTTACGATTGAATGGTATATATATTTTTTGTTTTTAATTTATTGATTATCAAATTTTATAAGGACACGTGTGTATGTTCCGCGTGCAGTGTTCCACATTTGGGGGTGAAGTGTGAGTTCACGTGTGTTTGCTGTTTTTCAGAGAGTAGGCGAGCAGGCCCAGCCCTGGAGTGGAGGCAGAACTGTGTGTGTATTATATCTTTAGATCTGGATTTTCGTACATATGATTTAATGGTTTCCAATAAAACTGTTTTCTGTATTTCACCCCTGTTTCGAGTCCTGACTCAGCCGTAATCGAACCTGTGTGCTTTTAGTGATTCTTATAAAAGGCGATACACCGGTACATTAGCCTCCGGGGTGGCTTAGTCGGGTATCTTAGAGGTGTAGATTTTTAATTCTGCCCTCTGGGGGTGGATTGCCGGTTTAGGCAATTCTCTCCCTGGTTTAAACTTTCAATTGTTCTTGTTAAACCCTGAGAGTAACCACCACGTTGCCACACTAATGACAATGAGCCAGATAGATAGATAGATAGATAGATAGATAGACAGATAGATAGATAGATAGATAGATAGATAGATAGATAGATAGATAGATAGATAGATAGATAGATAGATAGATAGATAGATAGATAGATACTGTAGATAGATAGATAGATAGATAGATACTGCTCACATCGTTATGCTATTATACTCTGACAGCACATGAACCATGATGGCGGCGTGAAAAAAAAGTTATAATAGATCAGTCTGGATTTCTGACAGTTTTGTGTTTGTGCCTGATTAAGCAGTTCAACAACACAAGAATGTCAATGAACAGTACGAACCGTGAGACCCTCGCTCAATTACGCCTTCAACAATGTCTGTGAGAAGAAAGCTGAAACAGAGGGATTCTGCAGCCCTCCTGTTTCATTAACAGATACGCTGACGGGATTCATGCAGGGAAGAGTTCACTCTGTACCTCTATACTGCAGCATATACTGTACATTTGAAGCAGGAGAAAACTTTCAACGGCATAATTTAAAAAAAACAACCTTAAGACATGAAACACACCAAAGCAGCCGAGAATCACTCTGAAGAATCATACTGACATGAAGCCTTCAGCCAAACGGACAGTCGTGTACTTACAGTAAAAGCCTGAATAATTGAGTTTAAATGTCCTTCGTTGACTTTTAACAAGGAGGTTCAGACAAGGTGTCTGCTGGATCAGGTTTGCGACTGCAGGGCAAAGGTCATTGCTTTCTCAACTGAAAAACCACAAGAAAGAAGTCCTGAAGCTGTTGTGCAAGTTCAAATGTTATACGGACCATTGAATAAAACATGCATCTCCTGCACAAGCATCATTGTTTAAAAAATCCTTTACAAAAAAAGGAAGTATGCTTCAAGTTCGTTTTAAGTAGCTTATATTTTGCAAGTATATATGAAGTAATCACACTAATATCATTGTTCTATTAGTACAGTTGTAAGTGAACCATTTAAATATTTTCTGAGGAAAAATTGGCTTTTTAAATGTACTTTGAATATTGAACTGTTGATTATAAACATATCATTCAATACTGAAAGGTATATATATAAAATAAATATTTTACCTACTATTTGAGTGAAGCTATTTTTTGTACAGTGTTTTATTTTTTGCTTAACATGTATTGTAGGGCTATTCAATTAAAGTTCCAAGAGGCCCAGTCTTGGACCAGCCCATATTACCTTCCCAGCAGATGTCCAGACAATACATTTTTGAAACAGTTATACATTTCAATCAGGGCAGAAGTAATACTTTATAATAATAAAAAAAAATAGTCATCAAAGATGAGAATCTTGGAGAATCTTGGTGCTAATCTAGCACTGATGTGGCACTTAACATCTTTAGCGGGAGAGAGAAGCAACACACACGGAGCGGAAAGAGCTTGATTGAGTGCGTTTGGCTCTAGATACAAATATTAGAGGATGTAGAACCAAAAGATCATTACTGTAAACGACCCTGTGCACTTGTGGTGCGAACCATACTTTAATCTGTAGAAACAATAAAGTTGCACAATTATGTCCCCGCAGTCCTGATGGAACCAAGCTAGCCAGGGTCCAGAACCAGATCGCCATATGAATTCTCATGCTCTTTACCTTAACTGAGTTAAAGGTGCAGTATGTTATTTCTCAAAGTCGTTGCTGAACATTGTTGATATTTGAAATCAACCCAAACACACCCCTCTCTTCATTGCTCTGCCTCCAAAGCTCACCCTCCAATCCTAGCAATCCTGCTCCGAATCGGTCTTGAACCCCGATCGCTGGCATGCGAGGCTAGTGCACTAACAAGGACGCTAAACAGTAAACACTGCATTATTTAGCAGTCATCAGCCTGCACAACTCTCACCAGTTGGCCTCCGTTACACATGCAATGCAAGAGTGGATGTCTATTAATCGCAGCAGAAGCACAACAAAATAATGCTTCACGAAAAATAAAACGATGATGAACGAATGACAAGGAAGCAAAAAAATTAACATACATACACAAGAGTAAATCCAAACAAGAGTTCGTTGTTAGTTGCCAACAGCACAGCAGCTCCGAATAAACAATGACACTCAAATGAATCTGTAAATTTGAATCTCTGTAAACCTGAACTGGAACTGCAAATTGCTCCATTTCACAATAAGAGAATTTAAAACCATCTGTTCTAGTGACAAAATTCATTTATTTGTCAGAATTCAGAGTGAGAGTTCTGACAAATACATGTTAAATTAGTGTGAAATTAGTTTACGGATGCTGTCTTTTATAAATGAGCATAGAATAAAACACTAGCCAACAGACGTGAGTCATTTAGACAAGACTCACTTCCACTGACAGACTCAGCCATTTATCCTCATATTGAATGTGTAACTCATATTTAATGTCTAAATGTGTTTTTAAAGCAACTGTGACGTATGAGAACTGAAGCCTCACTCTCCAAACATATTCATATCCAGAGGGCAGAATGTCACCTCTCCAATTTGTGGGAAAATAAGAAAACTCAACATCAGCTGCATCGTCCTCTATTAGGCTTGTTTTATTGGCGGAATAACTGCATATGAAGGACTGTGGCAGCCTCATTTAATTCTGAGAGGCTGAAATGAGATAAGAAATTAACAGTGATTGAGCGTCTGTGACATACAAATCCCATCGCTGGCAGCGGCAAATCTATTAACAATCCGCTGCTACAGTATATGACATTAAAATGAGGCCAGGAGAGTCCACAGGATAACCTATACAATAGAAAACAGCGTCTATCATCTACTAATCAATTCTCTACTGGCAGTCTGCGAGAGCGACGAGATACAAATGTGATTTATCAGAAGCCGGCACTTTCGTGTTATTAGTGCTTGCTCAGACAGACTTTTTAATGTATGACAGAATATGTGCTGGATGAGGACTGATCTAATACTTTCAAAATGAAGGAGCCAATCAATATGTCAGATAAGCACAAGCCCCGCCCACTCCGACGCTCTGAGCTCAGGTAATTTACAGTGGAAAATAATTAGCAGTGTGCTATTTAACTCTGTATGAAAATGATGGCCATGAGACTGAAGCAGAGAAAAATGGCATCTTAATTAAAAACATAAAGATGAGCAGAAGCTCCAGAGAGCTGCGACACAAAAGGGTGAAACAGCCTACGGTGAATTCAATACGCGTGACGGCTAATCTGTTTTTTACTCTCTCTGTCTCTCCTCCTTTCTCTTATTTATACGCACACTTACTCACACATGCACACTTGTGTTTAAAAATAATTTCAACAAACTATGCTTTAAGTTAGCATCAACACGCTTTCATGGGAATTCGTAACTATTTTAGTGAGGTGTCCCAATTTGCGTACTTATGCACTATTAAGCCGTTTTGTAGTATAAATAGTATGAGTAGTGTGTTCATAAAAATTCCAAAAAAGAAAAAGTACACTTTAAATCCCCAGATTTAAAACTCTGATGTTGAATGACAAAATAACCTTATAAAATTGTTACACTACACAATTTAGTACAAAGTGCATAAGTACATAAGTTGCATCCCTAATAATTCACTATACACTATGCACTTATACGCTATGTACTTACGCACTATGTACTCAACTGTGTAGTGTATGAATTTTATAAGGTTATTTTGTCATTCAACAATGGAGTCTGATAGCCCCTCCACTTCCACTACGTAATTAAAGTTGTGACAGTTGAGTGCACGAGGTGTCCAACATTCCACACTTCGTTTTTTTCTGTTAATTTAGTGTATCATCCAGGTATTTAAAGTGCACTTTTTCTTTTTGTAATTTTCAGTGTGATCACACTGCTCCCACTATACTACAAAACGTCATAGAACAGTTCATAAGTTTGCGAATTGCATAGTGTATAGTGCATCATTTGGGACACAACATATACACTTAAAATGAGAACCTTAACTACACATTTTTATTGGTTAATTCACTATAAACTAGGACTGTACTATCTGTTTGAACAACCAATGTTGATACTCCATTGCTAATAAAATAAGATTTGTGCTTGACTTTGTACTACTACATCAGTTTATATTGCATACTATTTTTATGAAATAGTGTACAATTCAGTAAACAACACGTATACATAAATAAACTAGCAAACACTTTACTTCGATGGTGCACTTTAGACATTCTAGTAGCCTACTGACTATAACTTTGCAAGTACATGTCAACTTTTTATACAAACCCGGACCCTAACCTAACAGTCTATACAGTCTACTTACACTCTAATGAGAGTTAGTTGACATTAGGGGTGCAACGGTACAGATAGCCCACGGTACGGTCCGTACCTCGGTTTTTGGGCCACGGTCTCGGTTCGGTTTCGGTACATGTTTTGTGCAGAAAGAGACTGCTATTTCATCCCAAAAATATGTTTTATTTTTCTTATGAGCATAAACAGAATGTCACAGTAGGAAGAACATCACTGTATGGAATAAATTAACACTCTAGTCTGTACTGAACAACACTAAGTAATACAAGCTCTTCAACTATCACTTATATGAAATACAAAATGTAAACAAACACACTTCAAAATATTCAAGTGGATCCCAATTCCAAACCTTGATAACTGGTATATGAAGTGATCAATGTGAAAGAAAAAGTGCACTTTTACCTTTAACAAACATAAATTAGCTTGTGCTTTGAATAAAAAAAAAAAAAACAGAGCAAAATAATATAATAAAAAAATACTGCATTCAGGATACAAAGTGCAATGTTATTTACTCATCCACTATTGAGAGATTATTGTGCAAAAAGATGAGTCTATCAACACAGTCTGGTGCAAGGCAAGACCGGTTGGCACTACCGATGTCCCCAGCAGAAAATTCTCAACTTTTCAGAATGCCGCAAGCGCACCGTAGGTCACGTGACAAGAACCAACCAGAGCGCAGCTGATGGTTGCTTTAGCAACGACAGACGCCTCCGGACTCCGGAGCGCAACCGCCCTAGCGCTTTGGAAAAAGGAGAACGCGCCGCGCCTAGCGTTTTCTACGCGTTTTTAGGCGCGATGTGTGAACGGCGCCTAAAGCAAAAACTAAAAGGATCGGCGCGAACTCAATGGCAAAACCGAAGTACCGCGGGACACGAGGGTAGATTGTCCCGTGCAGGGCTGACCGAACGGTCCGGTATTTTACCGTGTACCGTTGCATCCCTAGTTGACATGTAGTTACAAAGTTACTTATAGTTAGTAGTCTTAAGTAGACCATCAAAATAAAGTGTAACCACAATAAAATGTAGTCAAATGACCTAAAATCTACTGGAATCTACAATAATGATTGGTATTTTTTTAAACGAATGGGAACTGACATTCTATTGTGGCAAATATTACTCAAACTGAGCTCTGACTGTAAATTCTGGTGTATTCAATTGACACTTCAGTACACATAATGCACATATGCACAGTATATACTGCATCCATCTTTTGAATATAGTGTCAATCATATGACAGTACACTATTTCAAACATATTTGAATTCAAAGATAAAGATACTATTTTCTATTGTTTCACAGCTTTTTTAATCTGTAGGGTGCAGCACAAATCTGTATGTTAAGATCTATAATATTTCTGAAGCACAAACACTTTTACAGCGTGTTGTACGCATAGATAAATGTGAATTCAGTGGGAATGCCTACTGAAGGACATTGGACATACTTCAGTTTTCTACCTGTAAACATCATCACTGGACAACATTATAGTTCCAGCCTCCACTGCTGCTTCTTTTCAATTATTCTTGATCATAAAACAAGGCTTTATGTGCAGAGAACAGCCTGATCTGGGTTACTCTCATGAATTCCAGCTCTAAAACTATCACATATGCACATTATTGCTGTTTCTGAAATAATATCATGATTTCATGCTCCCTGTGAGGGTGTTTTACTGTACAAGGTTCAGACTGAGTTCAGACAGAGCTGAATTATCTGTGCAGAAATGAGAGATGAGGGGATTGTTTTCTTTTATTTCCTTCTCCCTAAAAAGAAAACAAAAAAGAAAAGAGGAAAGAACTGCAGACATGCTGTATCATCTTTGAGCTAGACCACAATGCAGAGCTGCGATTCAGCAGTATATGAGGAAGACTATTCAAGAGATGAATCCAGAACAATACTGAGAACGCAGAACATCTCCAACACGCTCATCAATAATCCGCCATAACAAAAGGCACTAAAATCCAAGGTACTCAGCAACATAAGAGCTGCAAACAAAGGCTGGTGAAAAACGAGCACATGCAATGAATAATTCCAGCGTTTCCTTTACAATTCATGTCGATGATGCATTTGTGGGCTTAAAGTCCCTTACTGAACATTATTTTAATGGCAAAAGAAAAAGAAAAAATCACTTTTAACCCAGACTGCTTGTTTCTGCAATGATGCAAAGACACAGAAAATAGGTTATTTAACACAAGAAAGGCTTGTGCATGCGCAAAACACTGTAGATAGAGAGAGAAAAAAACAGAAAGAAAGAGGGATGGAGAAAGGAAATCTTTACTTTCACAATCCCAATGGAGGTGATGCTTAAAGCTCTTTTTATAAGAGCTGTGCATCAAATTCTCCAGATGTCCAATTACATCTGCTGCTGTTCTGCCCTTTAACTCAACAACTGACCATCTTCACATTCTCTGTTACTCTCTGACTCCCGGAGTTTTTCTTTTTCTGCCTTTCTTTCTCTGTCTTCTGCAATTAGATAATGAAAAGATGTCTGAGAGGTGATACATTTGATATGCTGGGGCAAACCAGGCAGTCATGACCAGTGAGTTGGACATGTAACCCGAAGGTTGCTGGTTCGATTCTCAATACCATCAGGAAATGACTGAGGGTATTGAGAATACCCTTGAGCAGGGCACCTAACCCCCAATCGCTCCCCGGTTGCCACTGCAAATGACTGCCCACTGCTCTGGGTGTGTGTGTCCATGTTTTGCAGAGTGTGTGTTCACTACTCCTACTGTGAATGCACTAACTTGGATGGGTTAAATGCAGGGGACAAATTCCGAGAATGGATTACCATACGTGGACTTCAAAATGTTATAGAATTATGAATCTTCACTCTTAGAAGAAAAGGTTATACCTAAAGAGTTTCATAAAGAACCTTTTAGGGGTTCCTATCATGGGATCATTTGATGGATTTAGTTTTAATTTGTTCCTTTTGTTTGAATTAATTTTATTTTAATTACATTTTATGAATTAAACAGCAAGTAAACATACTTTATTAGTAGTAACAAAAAGAAGCAACATGTTTAACTTGAACGTTTCTGCAACACTTTAAGTCATTTGACTTTATATAGAACCTTTTTGACATAACGCGTTCTTTAAAATTAAGTATATTGTTGTTGTTTTTTAAGAGTAACAGATGCTTTATGTTTCTCAGAGCACACTAAACAGCATTGACGGGACATGCTGACTCAAGACAGGAAAGATTTTAGTGTGTGATGGTTAAACATGAGCCGTATCATGTTTTAAAAAATCTGAATCACTGCTGGAACAAGCGCGGATGAGACGCCTCAAACAGAATGGGCCATTTTCAGGCCCGATTCAAGTTGGAGGTGCAGCACTTTGACAGTCATGAAATGAACAACACCAGATGTCAGAAAAGTGACCCTGACTGATCTGCTGATATGACTGGACTAAATTAGTCCATTATGATTTATTATTAACACATCTAATATTGTTACCGCTGCTATACATATTATTATTATTATTATTATTATTATATAGTCTTGACTTGTTCAAACCAGCAAGTTTGACTGTGAAACCACACAGCAGATCACATGTTCTTGTTACTCCAATAAGTGTGTTTTACCTGATGGCAGATCTCGTGCACCACCACCATGGTGAGCTCCATCTGATAGGAGAAGGAGGAGACGTCAGGATCCAACAAGATCTTCTGCTCCACAAACACACTCAGGCCCCAGTTCTCCATGGCTGCATACGGATGCTTCGGCACTGCCAGGAGATCTGCACACAGTGACGAAGATTCAAGCTCAATGACGGGAAAACAGGATTGTAAAACAATTTACAAAGAATGTGCAAATTTGTTAAGCATACTGTATGCACTACCGGTCAAAAGTTTGGAATACTTAGAATTTTGTAATTGAAAGGAACCTCTTGTGCTCACCAAGGCTACATTTATCTGATCAAAAACACAGTAAAAACAGAAATATTGTAACATAATATTACAATTTAAAAGAGCTGTTTTCTATTTTAAATATATTTTAAAATATAATGTATTCATGTATCACAAAGCTGAATTTTCAGCATATATTACTCCAGTCTGAATGAACTAATGCGTTTAAAGGTGCATTCAGAAGTTCTTACAGTAATCTCTAATCCAAGATGATGTGGATTAGCCTTCAATCAAAGTTTTTATCATCTAAATGCTACAATCAAAGATCATTGAATTTTAAACTCAAATGCAGACAAAGCAAAGCAACAATAGACTCTATAATCATATTTCTCCCCAAACACATTTAAAATAGTTCATTTACTCAAGTCAGTGTATCAGTGAAACAGCAGACAGAGAATCAGCTGTTTTAAACGCCTCCACCTCCATCAGCCCGTCTCAGGAACATTCATATGCCAATGAGAAGCGGTTAAACCTCTGGCGCTGTTAAATCCACGTCTTATAATCAGCCACAGAGGAAGAGGAACTGTTGAAAGCTGTAACATGATTATCCGCCGGGCTGGTGTGTGTGTGTGTGTGTGTGTGTGTGTGTGTGTGTGTGTGTGTGTGTGTGTGTGTGTTTGCCTTATTCGCATGTTTCATAAATTCGACTGAATGAAAGCAGCTGCAGAGTTTTGGAGAGAAGCTGCAATCGTCATGGCGACAGATACTGTGGCGGGAAAAGAAGACGTTAAAGGCGATAAAAGTGAACAGCTTTCAAACCGTTTCAAACGCTTCCCTCATAATGACGAGTCAAAATTAGGACTGTACGTTCACACACGATTAATATTTCACTTTTAGTTTTAAATAGAGACGATAGAGCGCGAGCTCATTCAAGAACAATGAAAACAGCAACGCAAAGGTGAGAGACTGAAAGAGCTGCTCTATTAAATGACTTCAGCAAGTAAATAAGAATCAGACCGTGCAGGTTTAACTGGGCATTGTTAATGTTCTTCATGGGCGAAAGACCTGATGCTATTTTTATTGGGCTTTTACACAGACTCATACAGCAATTGCACGACTGGGGCTCTTGAATAGAGAGAAAAAGTACCATAATCAGAACTCAACCAACTTCCCTCAGGACTTTCAAGATACAAAGATACCAGAATACCACCGAGACACCTCAAGGCAGAACCAGTAAGTAATATTAATCCTTATCAAAGTAGGCTAAATTACGTTTTGTAATGAAACAAAAGGATTTTGAGCTAAATAGGGACACAAGTAGTCATAACGACGAGGTATACATAGCCTATGGTATATATGACATTTTGTACATATAATGGGACATTTAAATACCACAGTAGCACGCCTATTGTTTGTTTACTGAATAACAATATTTGGGAAAAACAGCAGGAACGCAAGTGTTATTGCTTTTACAAGTTCAGCAAACATGATTGAGAAACTCACATTGTAGATGCAATATTGTTGTCTGTTTTTGCTACATTGAGGAAAATATTTCCCCCAAAAAACCAGCAGAACCTTGCCTCTCCTTTAGTAACATACTTTAGTGGCATTCCTGAATGAATCTGCATTTTAAACAAATCAGTGGACTGAATTAGAGGTCTGCGCGGGACTGTTTTTTAAGTCCCGCTCCCGCTGGGGTTATATCCTGCACCCACCCGTTCCCGCTATATATACACTATTTGTTCACCCGCTGTCTGCTTAGAATAATTTTCTTCCCGACCCGACCATCCCGCTTTAATATAGATCTCCCAGAATTTCACATGTACATTTTCACAGAGAAAATAAAAATGTAGTCTGCACAAACATTTTTTTATTATTATTTTATTCGCCTTGTCAATATACAAAATTTAACATTTTGCTGCAGACAGTAGGGGAAAAAATATCGCAGCGAAAAAAAAAAAGAAGTGTAGGCTATTATTTTTATTCGTATTATCAAAATTCGTAACATTTTGCTGTTAAGCAAATACAATCAATGCATGACAGAAAGAACCGTTACTGGTCCGTGCGTGCAGCGCGTGCATAACGGTCCTGAGTAGCCTACAGGGCAGACTGTAGCCTATACCGGGTGGTCGATAAGATTAAGATTAGGTAAAGCGAAGATATGCTGTTCTGAAAGAACGTCGGCGTCGGGAACGTGATATTGAATGACCGACCGCTCCCGTTCAAATTACACCAGAGTTACCGACCGCTACCGTTTTTTAGTCGGAAATTTAATCCCGCGGCGCAAAATATCTGGTCGGGTCCCGCGGATGCAGACCTCTAGACTGAATGATTCAGTAACTCACTCATATTTAATTTGTCCTGAATGAATCAGTGTTTTGGAATGAATCAGTTGGATAAATGAATCTCACTCATGAAGACAGACACGTATTGGCATAACCATGTAACTTCCAGAAAATGTCCCAGTGCTGTTGGGATACTTTAAAGCAGGGCTATGCAGTTTCGGGAATTTCTTCGCTGTATTCTCGCTTTTTGCGCGCAGGTTTCTCTATAGAGCTCCCCCTACAGCTTCGGAATAGATATTTGACAACACTGTCGAAAAACTCGTTGGCGACTCTCAGATACCAGAGGCTAGTAGATCAACGTCATCAAAGCATTCGGGTTCGAACAGCGTGAGGGAGCGCAATAATGACCGAATTTTAGCAGATTTTTTTGCCGTAAAGCAATTTGTTACATCGCAAGACCTGATATCAGGCGATACTTCCTGACGCTGAGGAAGTTGCAAGGGTGGTTTTTCGGCTCACAGGCGCTTGGGGGGTGCGAGACGACCACCATTCAACCCGAAGCTGTTCGGTTAAGGTAAAAAAGTTACTTAGTTCACCTTTAACATCACTTATGCAATGACTCTCGTCCAAATCGGATTTGAGCGCCAAAACAATATGGTAATCATTTTGTACCACAATATTACCACCTGATAGCAGTATTGGACTGTCCACATTCTTTGTATTTTTTAGAAGTGTCATTGTAAGCAGGTGTATGACCTGTAGTTGATATATGTAGTAGCTCTACTGTGCTGCTGTGTTGGATTGAACATGTTCTTTTTGGCAGAGTGCTGTAACATTACAGAAATCATGATGATGATGCAAAGTTGGAGAAATTCTATCTCTCCCTGTCATTCACTGTCTCACATTTGCTATTAAAAGAGGCTGGAGGAATCCGTGAGGGGAAGATGAAGAGACAAAACAGGTGGGTCTTTGTAGACCGGGGCACAGTGAATGGCGGGAGACACAGAAATAAGAGCATCTGTAAAAACAGCAAGATCAAAATAAACAAACAGCTTGTGTTTTCAGAGAGCAGAACCTCCTCTAGCTCCACTACAGCAATTATTCATCACGTTCCTCACACCTCAGTCTGTTTCACACGTTAACTGCATAAAGATCAGCTAAGACACGTCTGTTTATAAAGATCTATCTATCTATCTATCTATCTATCTATCTATCTATCTATCTATCTATCTATCTATCTAGCATTTTTTTCTCTGATAGTTTAGAAAAGTAATAGCACACATCTCCTCAAGAAGACATAAAATGAGGCATAATTTATGTACAAATAGTTCAGGAAGAGATATAATTCACTCCAATTCAATACACTGATTCTGTTTCGATCAATAAAAAGTAGACTTTTGTTTCTTAACTGAAACTACTGCCATATTGGACACAATCTGTTCACACAACACCTTGTTAACAAATATCACCTTGAATCTAGAGCACAGCTCTCCCCTCGGACGAAGACATTTCCATACTGTAGTTATTGTAAACGTCGCCTGATGTAATTATGACTCCATTAATAATTCCACAATTACACTGTATTTGTCTCTGAGGAACCTGAGCTCTAAGAGGAAGAAACGCTGAATCCCAAACCACTGAAAAGACTTAATAAAGTGTCCTCATTAGATTACTAAACTTAATGACCATCAAGGCGTCTGTGTTTGAAGTAGTTGTACATGAACATGAGCAGCGCCAATTCTTTTCTTGATGCTAGTTCTGTGAGTGAGGGGTTGTGGGGGCTTTTCATTAGCAACCTGCTTATTCACCATCAACACACTGAAAATACACTAAGAAATGGAAACACATGAGCCTGTTTACTCTGTTTACCCTGATTTACTTCATCTGAACCAGCTGCTGCGGTACAGACACGTTCAGTGAGGATCATGGTAGCAAGGCTCTTTGAGATTCACCGCACTATATAGACATAATATCCTTAGTAGGTCTGAAAAATATTTGTATCGTTAGAAGCATCTGGCTTCACCATCTGAATTTTGTTTTGCCCAATAGTTTGATCGCAATCTATCAGTCGATCGTAAAGGCAATGCTGATAGATTGCTCAAAATTTAAATATGCTTTCGTTAAATAAATAAATAAATAAATAAATATAGCAATATATTCTGCCTGCATTTGACCAGGCAAGAACTAGGTAGCCTACTTCACGCCTTCCAAGAGCTCCATCTAAGCTACAGTGCCACAAATTCGGAAACTTCCTAAACTTTGTATCTGAACTGCATAAGCCAGGAAAGGAGCTTGCATAACTTGACAGTGAACGCTACATTGAACAAATTGAAAAGGTAAGGACAGACTGACTTAGCTTTACTTGTGCCATTCGCTCCATCATGTGCTTTCCATTTAGAGATGAGCATGAGGTTGATTCCCTGGCCTCAGACATGTTTCAGATGAACCTAGCAGCATTAGAAGGGATTTTAGCACTGCAGACTGAAATTCAGGTGAAGGCGAGGGCACAGTCTTCGAACCTTCTTGCAGAAGAAAAGTATCCAAATATCAGAAAATGTGCCACATCTTTGACTGCAATGTTTGGCTCAACTTACTTGTTTGAATCAGCCTTTTCTCACATGAAGATTATTAAATCAGAACACCGTTCCACCATGACTAATGGCAATTTGGAGGCCTGTTTGATACTATACCAGAAGCTTATTATGCAAAACTGTCAGTGCAAGTCACAAGAACAAGGAGACCTAAATGCCCTATTGTTCTGGAGGTGTTTGAGTTGAATGAATTCAGAATTGAGAAGATGAATTCAGAGATATATGCAGTTGTAACAAGCATTTGTAATGTATTTTATTTTTAAATTTTAACTGTTTTTTCTTTTTTAGTTGGTAGATCTAATTGAGTTGGTCATTTAATAGTAGATCATCACACAAAAAAAGTGTGGACACCCCTGCTTTCTACCTAAAGTCATGGCTGACAGAATAGCATCTCTCCTATTAAACCAGCTAAACAGTGCTCAATAGCCCAGCATTAACAGCATTAGAAAACATTCAATCCAGCATTAGCGTGGTCAACGCTTTAGGCTGTAAACACATCAGCTGTTAATGCTATAAGCGCTGTCTTGTTTCTTCTGTTTTATATCTCAGATAAGAGTTAAACTGGCCTGACTGCAGTGCTGGGCTCTTTTAGTGTGAGTCTGTTTAGCGTGTAGAACTGATGTGATGTGATGCAGGTCTGTAGGAACGACTGACAGAGCAGCTGTTCACTTTCACACACTCTATTGTCAAATAAGTCTAGTTTTACCTTCAACAGCATTACAGGATTACAGTATTGACAGAACATTCATCAATGGATTAAACCGATTAGAAAATAGATCTACATGAAAGTACCCTAAACTGAGTATACTAAGTGTTTAAAGTGTGTTTCTTTGCTATTTGACATTTTGATGTTTCAATCCTGTCTTGTACAATTCCCACAGATCTTTCCTTTGATTTTCAAGATCTTTCTGCGTTTTTCAACATCCAGCTTTCAATTGTGGTTTTCAAATCTGTACTTAATTTAGAATTCCATTTCAGTGTTTCTGACTATAATTAAACATTTGTTATATTTTCTTTATGTTCTCAACTGGACATTTTGTCAGTTGCATGGTTTCTATTTCTGTAGCCCCTACTGTGAAGTCTTGTTGGACCAAAATCACAATCCACATAGCTTGTATGTTCTGATTGGCTTGGGAACAGATACTGTAAGATACTATTTAGGACTGCAAGATATTAAAGATAAATGCAATATGCAATAAGTAGGGTGACCACCTGCTTATGTCTCTGTTGTAGGATGTAGATGAGATTTTGCAGGACAAGTGTGAGAGAGATTTACCGGCTCTGTGACTGGTACTCAATTTGCCCAGGTTGACAATTTAATTTACTCTACAGGACCTATTTAGTCTGCTAAATATGTATAATGAACTGAGTAACATGCTATTTGGTAAAAATCACATTTTATACTAAAATAAATTTCCTTAAAGGGTTAAGGAACCCGTAAGACATTTGTTCATCAAATGAACACAAATGAAGATCTTTTTAATGAAATCTGAGAGCTTTCATTCTGCCCCTCCATTGACAGCCTACGCAACTACCACTGTCAAGCCCCAGGAAGGTAGTGAAGACATCATAAAAGGGTTACACTTTATTTTAAGGTGTCATTGTTACAGTGTAATTACATATTTAAGTACTGAGTAATATTAACAACATGCACTTACTATAGGGTTAGGGTTTGGTTTGGTTGAGGTTTAGTTGCATGTAATTATGCATAATTTACTGTTGTTATGCTGAGTACACAAAATGTGTCATGTCACAAAATTGAGGTAAAACCACTGGAGTCACGTTTATTTATTTTTATCATTTATTACATTTATCACATTTATTTTAATGATGTCTTTACTCTCTTTTTGGGACTCGAAAGTGGTAGTTGCGTAGGCTGTCAATGGAGGGACAGAAAGTTCTCAGATTTCATTAAAAATATTTTCATTTGTGTTCCAAAGATGAACGAAAGTCTTACAGGTTTGAAACGACATAAGGGTGAGAAATTAATGACCATTTTCCTTTTTGGGTGAACTAACCCTCTTAGTAGCAACTAGTATATATTCCTTTATTAGACTATGCAATATTAAATGCGTTTTACTTGTTTCAGTGCATCTTGAACTTCTGGCAGGCTTGATCAGGATGTTCTTATCCAGTATGTGTCTAGATGAAGTCCTGGCTGGTGTAGCTGTATTTAAAGACTTTCAATGAGGCCCACACTGATTCCTTTGCCCTGTCCAGTCCTCCTCAGCAGAGTCCTCTCAATGATTACATTGGTTATTTTCCCTGCTCTAGCTAGAACATGACAGCTGCGCAAATGGATTTTTAAACACCAGTCACAATTTTTTTTTAATAACATTTCTTGTGGTATTTTAATTTCAGGGACAAAAAAAAAACAATACAGACATAATTTGAATGCGGGACACTTCTGCTTATGTCTTGCACAATGCAGGACAAAGCTCCTATTTTGGGATGTGGTCACCCTAACGATAAGTTGTTAAAGGATTAGTTCAACCAAAAATGAAAATTATGTCATTAATTACTCACCCTCATGTCGTTCCAAAGCCGTAAGACATTCGTTCATCTTCGGAACACAAATTAAGATATTTTTGATGAGATCCGAGAGGTTTCTGAACCACCCATTGGCAGCAACGTCATTGCAGCTCTCAAGGCCCGGAAAGGTAGTAAAGACATCGTTAAAATAGTCCATGTGACTTCAGTGGTTCAATCTTAATATTATGAAGCAATTAAATACTTTTTGTGCGCATTTTTCGTAACATTTACGATATTTCAATAATTTTTATATATTTTGTACAGCCCAATTACTATCAAACCATGTTAGGACACAGAATTGTGCTTTATTCGTCAGTGGAGCTGGTGTGAATCTGGTCTGCATTTAGAACAGGATCAGAGAGTTTTATCAGCAGCTAATGAATAATTTTACAGAAACACAGTCTTGTTGAGGGGAGCAAATGTTCTTTCATGTTTAGATGTTCCTTTGGTTTCTACTGAGGTAAATATACGCCTATATGCGTGATCTGAAATGTTTCCAGACCTTAAAGTCTCTCACTTGGATATTAAATTTCAGAATGATCTGCCCAATTTGCATTGATTTGTTTTTAGATGTGTCTGCATGTGGAGACTCAGTTTGCAGTTTGTAATAATTGGTGCGGTTTTGTTGGCTAATTGGGCCACAAATTTCAGTTCAATACGAAGCTGTTTGACTGAATCACGCTGTTGAATAAATTGCACCTAAAATTACTGTTTTTATTTCAGACCGATGAAAATATGTGCTCTTGTGGCTTTTTCTCCTATTAAAGACATGCTGTGTCTTCCTGATGAAATCTTGATGAGGTTTAGGTGGGTTTGTTGTGTTGATTTGGGCTCCTTTTGTGCTTCCTACATTCACCTGGACTCAATATTCCTCACATATTCTTCTTTAATATCTTGCAGTCTCACTCTTCTTCCTGTTCTTACTTCCTGCACCTAGATCAAACAGCACTGAATTTTAACTCCCAATGCAGCATAGAGAAGTCAATACAGGGTCACGACTCCTGATTGTCAGTTTCTTAGTCGTCAAAGACACACTCAAACTACACAGAAACCAACAAAAATTATCTTTTAAAAATATCCTGAAATAGTGAACAGCAGAATGTCAACCCTCACTCTCCACCGAGCTTTATTAAGCTCAGGAGCACATGAGGCTGAATATGAGGAGAGAGGGAAGCGTTTGGGTCTGTGTGTGTGTGTGGTCATGGTAAAGTGGAGAGACTCGTTCTCGGTCCACAGCACCCCTGACGCCCTGCGGTCTGCTCTCACATCTGAGCTCTTAACACAGGCAGCGGGGCAGAAGAGAGCGGCCCTTCATGGAGCTGCAGTGGTGCCTGAGGAGAAAAGCCTCCAGAGAGGGTCAAACAGATGCTCTCAGCTCGTCTCATTATCACACAGTTCACTCCACCTCTCATCTCACACATTCACCTCCGTTTTCTCAAACTATCAGAACTGCATCTGAACATTTGCCACAATTTTATGGCTCAGAGTTGCTCGTTTATTGCTCAGTTGTCCTAATGAAGTACTAGATCTGTTCTATTTGGACTAGTCTCCATTGGGAGACCTAAAAATGAAAACAAATGAGACAATGAGACAAAGAGTGTAGAACTATTAAAAGAATGTGGACAGCAGCTCTGATCCTTATCTTATTTAATGAGACATGTTTCAGTTCATATTGAGATCTCTGACTTTTGAGTGCAGACTGGCACTATATATGGGCAAATCTAAGCACAGATTGAGACATTGCGGATTTCTTTTCGGAAACTTGAGAAGAACAAACCCACATTTATCTGTGAGGATTTGTCTTCTCTCAGTGAATGAGTTGTGTTAACGTAATGTCCTGTCCGTTTCATAACCCTTTTTTATTTAGTGCCCACGTCATTCACAGACTCACACCTGTAAGCGTTCCTCACACTAACACATTTCCAGTCTCTCTCCTCAGTGCATCAAACCCACTGTGTTCCCGTTCTTAACTTGATAACACAATCAATCGCAATTTCAGCCAGTGTGAGCCACTATAAGCGCTATTACGGCTCCAGCTGGAGCGTCCCGTTAGTATCAGCTCTGTCTAATGATGTCTGCGGCCCATTCTGCTCTTCCACAAATCACAGCTGTTGAAATGGAGAGAAGTCTTTAGAGGCGAGAGGCAATAACTGTGAGAAGTGGTCAAATTCAGGTGCTCACTACAAATCAGAGCGGCACCCGAGCACAACGGAGGGACACAAACATTTTTTTCTTCTCGACTCTCTCTCTCTCGAGAGAGTGTTCAGGACCGGAGCGACGGGTCGGGTGGAATTATTATAGCACAGATCAGTGAGCTTCAGACATCGTCCTGAAACACTCCAGCAGTTTTCTGCTCTCCGTTTGCTATTCGTCTTTATCAGTAATTGGAAGAGGAGGAAAGGCAAAGCTGCTTGTTATTGGACTTTTTGTCTCTCTGCTGACGTCGGGATGGAAAGTGTACGAGCGACAGAAATAGAAAAATATTCAAAACCGTGAACTTGCACTTTAATATGTGTGACTGTGAAATTATCAGCAGAGACAGCTGGGAAGACACAGCATATGTAGCAAATGTTGAACGGAAAGTAAAAGAGTTGAGTGACTCTGAGAAAATTCCCTCAGTTCCAGTAACTATAAAACTGCATCGTCAGGCGCTTCCACAGCAGCGTGTTCGGAAAACACACAACGTGCCTCAGGAAATGTATTGTAGGGATAATTAATAGTTGCTTTTCTTTTGGTACTTCCTGAAAAAGTCCATGAAAACAATGTACTGTTTTTGAAGCAACATATTGTTTGTTTGGCTGCTTCATTTTTCTCTTCCTCATGGCACAGCATGTTCCTTTCTTCTTTTTTTCCTGCCAAATTTGATCTCGAGATCTTGAATAAATAGTGTTTTTTGGCTCTTCAATGTGTCCTGACAGATTGCTGTAGCGCCTCAGTTCATGTGGCATGTAAACCGATCATCTCTTCATACTAGCTATAGCATAAAGTAAGCATGAATGAACACCAGAAGGTATGTTAATTCAACCATGGAAAGACGTCAATACACACCGACGTTAATCTACTAACTCTTCTGCCTGGTTTGTTTGTGGGACAAAATGGTGGTTTTGGCGTTATGATTGGTCAGATCACGTGTCAATCAAACTCCCAGCGACTGGTGAATCGAGCCTAAAACATTCATAAACCCAAAACATTCCCACATCAAAATAAATGTAGCAAGTGTAGAGGACAATAGGCGAGCTTCCTGATTGCTATTTTGCTATGAACATTCATTAAAAAACTCAAACCAGAGCCAAATAAACATTTTGACCATCACAAGACACAATACA
This sequence comes from Squalius cephalus, assembly GCF_949319135.1. NCBI lineage: Eukaryota > Metazoa > Chordata > Actinopteri > Cypriniformes > Leuciscidae > Squalius > Squalius cephalus. The sequence continues at coordinate 38,052,130 of NC_137125.1, forward strand.
TTTAGATTTTTACGTTTTCAAGAAAAATTTGTGGTATTTGCCTTAGTTAAATTTGTTGCTATGATGCTAATGATGCTATGATAGTTGCTAAAATGTCTTGAATGGTTAGAATGCTGCAGTGTGGTTACTAAGGTGTTTTGAGTGTTTGCTAGCATTTTGCTCTGCATTTGCTAAATAATTTGCTAGCATATTTCTATGTAGTGTAACACTCTTATGTTTGTTTTGAAGGTGAGAGGATGTTTCCAGGGATTTCAACACCCTAAATTTTGGCAGACAAATTTCGGCCACAACAACACATTCTGTACACCTCATTAGCACTCAGTGGGTAACTAGAAAGTTTCCCTTTAAAGTTTCCACCCTAACCTCACTGTTGACCTTTGGCTAAATGTCAGTGTTGATATTAGAGGAAACAACATACATTAACTACAGTAGCATATAATATAGCTTGTTTATTCCGGAGAAACCAGATCAGATTTGTTTCTGGAAATGATTGCTGATTCAACTTCACATTTAATCCTGCTTGAAAGTCAAGTGAAATGTTGGATGTAACCTGCAGAGTGTGAGCGTGTCAATGGCCATTAAGTCTAATGTCTGCTGGTGATTCTTCACTTAAGAGCAGGTCTGAGATCAGATCCATCATTATAGAGACTCTCAAACCCACAACACTTCAGTAAAGATGAGCACTCGACTATAAGAGCTGAACTAAAGAGGTGAAAGTGTCTTCATCTCGTAAGAGTGAACAATATGTTAAATATATTAAATCAAAAATACTTTATATGCTAAACATTTTTAATGTGGTAAAACAAGATAATTGATAGTAAACTGCTCATGGATGAGATTTTCAAGATTTTGCTTACATACAGTATCAGCAGTTCTTTACGTAAAACATTAAAGGGACATTTTCTGCGCTTTTGTAGCATTTTGTTTTGTTAAAGTCTATGAAGTCCTAATAATGTCATTTTCCACTGTAGCCCTTATATATAAACAACATATTCTTGCTACTGTACCTTTCTGAATTATGATGTTAATGACCTGGGTTATGATTGGCTAGACTCCACGTATCACCATAATTCACTTTTATTAGAGCAAAAACAGTGTGGGTGTAGATATGTAAATGTGGACATTCATATACTAATGAGTTCATTTCATAGTGCCATAACGGTGATCATAACGATTGATTTTGAGTTTCAATAAATGATCGTGATGAACTGAGGAAGGAGTTTTATGGTCATTAACCCAACACTCATATTTCATATCAGCAAAAATGCGTCTTTTTTATATATTTTAATAGCATGATGTCTTTTTGTAAAATGTTCAGAATATCAGAATCTAGCAGTGGATTCTCACTGTATCTGAAGTGTCTCCAAGATGCTGAAATCTTCCCTCTGTTTTGATTTTGTACATGTGGAAGCAGATTCAATTCATGCGGCTGTGTGTGTGTGTGTGTGTTGAGTTGACATCATGACTTCAGAGACCCTCCTCTCTCCTCAACTAAGTTTTCCTCCCTTTCCCGAGACTGTTTGATCATGAACTTAAACTGTCACTTTTTCAAGTCAAAGAAAAAAAAGAGTGAGAAACATTTCTCTTGCTTTAACTCTTTTCTCTCTCTCTCTCTCAAATAGAAAATGTCGAAGTTTAGGGGAATTCTCAGTGGCTCTGTGTGTTTTTTATTCGCACATGAGTTGTTGATTTTTTACGTTTCTTCATTAAATTCAGTCACTCTGCCAAATGAACTAGTCAGTGTTGATCTGTTTGTCTTCAGATCTACAATCTCAGGGGAAGTTCTGACGTGACCTCAGCCCGTCGAGAGCTGTCATTTTCCAGACCGGTTAGTCATTGGGCTCTGGTTTTCTTGTTTTGTCACGTCTTTCAGAAATGTCACATTTTTAAAAATAGAATGAAAAGAAAAATGCAGCACTGAGATGCTTTTCCTAACACGTTCAGCACTGAGAGCAGAAAGTGAACGCAAAGAGAAAACGTCACTTCACTAAACTGTATTTGAATGTAAACTCTGCAGCATCCTGATTTAATCAACTAAAATTTCAGTAGCTTTGAGAAATGCCAGCTGGCAGAAATCCTAAAGGTTGATTCATGCTTCTAGTTTCCCACATGGACACTTCGATTAGATGAGGACAAAATTACCCAAAACTACAGTGAACATACTGTTGTGTTGTTCAGTTATCTGTCTGTCCAAATACAGTAAAGCACAATAATGAGTTCAAACACCAGTTGTCACGTCATCAAAAATAAAACTATTAACCATTTTTCTCAAACCCATAATGTTAACAAGGGGGCAGTGAACTGGACATTTAACTTTGGGTTTAAAAAATAATAGATAAATAAATACATATTAAAAAATATGACTGAATCTGAAGTTGATGGCAGACTCAAAGATATTTGTTATGTATTTATTCATGGAAAATTTAGCAATATGCTTATAATAAGCAATATAATTAATTTAATGGTGACAGTTGTCCGGTCATCATCTAGAGATTTGAATGGCTTAAACTCAAGATCTCAATCACCCACTGTTTTATTTTATTTATGAACACCGTTATATTGTAAAGTGCCTTTGATCATGTAGTTTTAGAGAAGTTTCATGAACCGTCTAATGAAACAAATTGGGCCTGATGTTCCTACTAAGAATCAACTGCATAATATTGTTGGAAAATGGTCCTTGATTCACATGAGAGGTTGAAGTTGCTAATAAACACACAGTTATTGTGTTCGTCCTGTCTGAGCTGAAGTGGTTTTGTCTTTCAGATGGACAGGAATGTGAATATGAGAGCCTTTGTGTGTACGAGGTCCATTTAACACTCCAGTTTAAATTATTTATTACAGTTATATATAGTTATATAATACATATAAGTGACAGATGTCATCGTATATACCCATAAGTGTATACTCAGTGCTGAAATTCCATTTACACCACAATATATAAATATATAATATATATACTGTATTTTATGGCATAAGAAAAACAGTATCCTAACAATAACCGTACAATTAAAAGCCAGAATGAAACAAAAAGAGGATGAATAAACCATCTTTTTACAAAGTCGGTGCACAAAAATGGCCATTACAGGCACATTTTAAGCGAGATACAAAGAAAAGGGTCTTGAGCGGTTTTTGTGAAGCTTTTTTATGAATGTTTCTTGGCAAATTTCTAATGGCGAGTTTCAGGCTTTGGTGTCTTTGTTCTGTTTTGTTGGGCGAAATTCAAAAGCACATGAAAAGAAACTGCCAGCATTAGATAAAGACTGAAGCACAAACACACTCACATTATCAGGGTGTATAAAAGGCTTCAGCCAATCAGGGACTTTTCAGTTTCATTCAGTTTGAAGGCAAGTAAACAAAAAACATTTAGAAAAAGAATTTAGAGGTGAACGCAAGTGCAGTAATGTGACAGACATTTTCTCTTTGAGCTGCTGTTTTTTTTAGGACTTTCAAACACAAAGGCTTCTCAAAAATATCTAATCTGGACACGTAAACACACACATTGAGTAACATCGGATCTTCACTCTCTGACTTCAGCAGAACAAATGCTTGATAAACAAACCATCCAATCAATATCCTCCATTTATGACACATCTTTTTTTCTCCTCGTATCCTCGTGCTCAGTAAAACAATCTGTCTTTTGTTTACAGCCTTCATACGGCAGACGCTTCAGACGGTCGATGGTATTGGCAGACGCTCTAATTTGTTCACGCGGGTCGGGCGAGAGGCGTTTCAGACGTGAACAAACGCCTTATTGTTGAATTCTTAAACTTGATGAGTGTCAGTTGGATAAAGACACATTCAAACACACTTAGTGAGTTTATATAATGTTTCTGTTAAACACTGTCGCTGTTGGATCTGTCTATGCGGGATCTTCTAATCTGTCACTGAATCTGAATGCACAGATCACAGAGGGTAATTCGCAGCAGGTCCGTCACGGCTCAGAGCCGAATGAGCTTCTCCGTGGCCTAAAACACAAGAACGTTCATTTGGACGGAGACGGCACAGTCAGCAGAGGATCTGCCGCACAATGAGAGTGAAGTGAATACTGATCAGCCGAAATCTTCATCAGTCACACACATGCTGCTCTCAGATCAGCTGCCGTGAGATTGAAGCTTTGGCTGGACGAGCTGGAGACGGAGATGGGAAACTGGGGTTTGTTTCACAGAGGTATTTTTCTCAGTGTTCACAGCTTGAATGATGTATCTGTGAATTCTGGATGAATTGAATCTGATTCATATTGCTCTCTCATTGGCTGTTTCTCTCTGAGTGCCATGGAAATACTCAGGGACGTCGTTAGGCCTCTTTTAGGGGGGCTGAAGCTACCCCAAAATGTTCCTAAGCCCCCCTAAATTATAATAAGAACAACAATAACAATTCGATTTATCAATAACCGTATCCTCATTCATATTTAGACGCAACAAATGATATATATACATCTACAAAAAATAGCCGAAAAGTCGGAAGTTGGACAGTGCAAAGAGTCGTAACAGAGCTGCCAACTCTCACGCATTCACCGAGACACACGCAATTGACACTTTTCACACGCTCTCACGCCACACATCTATTTTCTCACGCACAGAAAAATCGTGAAGCAAAGAGGACACGGAGACCGACAGACTAGACAGAGCAGGTTACTTTATGATATAAAAGAATCTCAACTCTCAGATTCTGTCAATTTTATTACGAAATTCAAACAATAAATACCGTTTTGGCGTTTGCAAATGTTACGTGACAGATCCCTAGCGCACGTGAACCGATCATCTCGCTAATAGTAAAAAAACACGAACACTGTTGAAATATACAGTAGTAGGCTACAACTTACCGAAATGTATATTCCTCATACAAAATATCGATCAATCAGTGTTTTTTTTCAGCGTGAAGAGGTCAATAACATAGCTGGAGAACAATTATGTCACATTTACCTCAGGAAAGCCATTTAATGACCATAATATAGGCTATAGCACGTAGTTGGCAAGAAAAAAAGAGCTATAGAGAGTATTTTGCTAAATATGTGTTCTATATTACATATTTATTATATTTTTAATTATATCATTAAATAAAGTTGTTATTATAAAAAAACCCGCATTATATTTAATTTGAGTTATTTTTAACCTTAAATAATACTGCCAGCTGATAGGGCTCTCTGTATGTTTACCGCATTAGGTGAGTTGTTTTTTTCTTGAGAAAAATTAACGCCTACCTTGTGTAGCCTACCTAATATTTATCCAAATGAGTCAATATTAAATCAAAATACAATAATTGAATTGAATTGAAATAATAAAAAAAGCGTAGCTTACCAGAAATTGTATTCTTATGATTGCTCTGAATATTTCTGACTAAGTTCAACAAACATTAAATTACTTATTCATAAACTTAAAAATATAATTAATAAAAATGTAGGTGTGACGGGGTTGAGACTAGGGTAACAGGGTTGAAGATGGTAACGGGGTTGAAGAGACAAATACAGCTAAACATATACCGTACATAGCTGTTTTTTACTCAAATTCACTGTAAGATTTTCTATAAACGCAAGTTACAAATACCCTGGGGGCTAAGCCCCCCCTGTCTTCCAATCCTAGTGACGTCCCTGGAAATACTGATGACTCTCTGATCTGGACGGATCTCTGCTAATTGACTGGGATGTGAGCAGGATTTGGTGGGTACCTGCCGCTCTCCCACTGTGTATGTAGCATTTCTTAAAAAGCCTCTCTTACATTGCCTTACAAATTCTCACAGGGTCTTAAAATTGCACTATTTATTGCACTATTTTTTCCTTTTTCCAGTGCGGCTACATTTTGTTAGAGGTCACGTGCCACCACCAAGTTGCCCAACTAATAAAAGCAGCCATTTCTGTTAAATATAAGGAACATCAAACGGCAAACTAAACGAAAGTGAAACGAAACTGCACTACTTGTTTGAGCTGTGCAGCACCACCCGTTTAATAGCTCGGACCAATAATAAACAGTGCACCGCGAGCTGAAAAGTGCTTCACACTTTTTCCAGCACTTCAAAGCTTTAAATATGATCTAATTTTAACGTTATTTTTACGTTATAAAAAAAAAAAAAAAAAAAAAAAAAAAAAATGAAAGATGTTAGAAAACCAACACTTTGTGGAAAACACTCATTTAAAAAAGAGACATGAAATTACCACTATAACCAGTGGATGGTGATTATTTCCAGAGGAGCAATTATTGACTTATTAGCCATTTCCACTGCCTACCGGTAATATGGAAAAAAGTAGGAAGTCACAAAGTCTGCATATCAAGTCAAGCTCAGTGCTTCACTGTTAAATATCCAATAAACAAACATGTAATATTATTAGCAACTGCACTTATTAATGCAAAACAATAGTAATTTTATGATTAAATTAACTTTATGATAAATTTTCCCCCAGCGCTACCAAATGAGGTGCTGACCCCACCATCTGTAGAATTTAGTGGCACCGGTGCTACTGCTCTCAAATGTTAGTCTGGAGCCCTGCGGAATGTTTAGAGTGTTTTCATAGTAGGACTTTTGGTGTGGACATCAGAGTTCAGTTTGCCTGTCTGGTTTGAAAGCTGTTTCCAAAGTCTGCTATTTTTTTCAATAATATATATAAATTATTTTAGATTATTTTCGTTTTTTTCTAAAACTCAAACGATACCCAACCTTACTTTTAGTACAGTGAACTCATTGTCATGTTCAAGAAACCAATTTGAAATGATTCGAGCTTTGTGACATGGTGCATTATCCTGCTGGAAGTAGCCATCAGAGGGCAGATATTTCAACCGACAGCTGAGGCATTTAAGTGGCACCGAAATCTGCGTTTTGATTCGGTCCGGTTACATACCGGTTACTTGGGTTCGGTTCCAGTACCCAGCCCTAATTATAAGTCAGGTTTAGAATGACATGAGGGTGAGTAGATGTTTTATTTTTAGGTGAATTATCTCTTTAACACTTTTGCTTTGCAAACCCTGGCATTTCCTTCAGAAAATGCAAATGTAGTTGAACTCATTGTTGCTTGTCTCTGCAGAAATTGCCTTTGGCCAGCAGCTCACATTCTTCACACCTCTTGAAACCTCCTCAGGAGACTGACGCAATTGTCATTCTGTGCTTGTTACGTTTCAGTACTAAAACAAAAAGGACAAAATCATGAGTAAAAAGTGTAGTGCAACATTTTCCATTTTTGCCATCTTTTCTTTCTGAGTAGCTCCTGAGCTCCAGTGCTAAACAGCTAATGCTAGCCCTCACTGTGACATTCCGTTTGATGACACAAACATACCGCAGTTCAAACAAAGTAATACAATGTGAAAACAGATTGAAGAGAATGAAGAAATCGAAACAAGGGTAAAAACGGCCTTATATTGATGCTACATGTATACTTACTGAGACTGAATGAACAAACTCCATCTCTGCCTGTCCCAAGCCGTGGGTTTGAAACTCTTTTCTTTGTCTTGTTTGGATGTGTCATTCTGTCATCGGCAGAAATCTGTTTGCTTTTAGCGGCACACTGCAACAGCTCCTCTCCGACTTCACATTGACAAGAGGAGGATCAATCTGCTGCTCTGCGCTGCGACAAACCCACCGACACTCTGACAAAGACAGACTATCACCGTGAAACTTCAGCTGTGCTTGTGCAGAATCTGAGAAAAAGGGTCCTCGACTCGCAACTAAAAACACTTCAACAGTGTCATGAAAAGAGAAGTGCATTTTTCAAACTAAAACATTAAAAAAAGAGAATTTGCCCTTTGTGAAACACTGACAAGTTCAAACACTTCAGCAACGTAAACAGATTGACGCCATCTGGTTAAAATATATAACAGGAGTGAAAGAAACTGATTTATAAAAAAATCCACATTGCTTGCAGGCTAAAAGTGGAACTTGAGGCCCACTCTCAAAACTACAAACACATTATACGCTTTACACTCAGTTTGAAATTGAAAAACAAACTTTTTGCAAAACTCTAAACACAGTTCTCTACATTACACACATCGTTCAAAACTAACAGCTCTTTTGTTTCATTTGGGAAACACTTCCATTTAAATGCCACACTCATATACTGATGGCCTACACCCAATGATCATGTGTGAAATTTTTTTTACATAAAGTGATCCCTTAGAAATCAAAACTCAGTTCCCTTTCGAGGGGAACTCATGATGCGTCAATGACGCTTTGGGAACACCCCTGCGTGATTGCGTCTGAAGCACATGCGTCAACTAGTCCAATGGCGAGAGTGAACGTCACGGGCGGGTGGCATCATGACCAGGAAAGGATAAAAGCACATCGAGTTAGAACCGCGCTAGATTCTGTGCCTCAGCAAGCGCTCTGTCAAACTGTCTGTTGACAATATTTATTGTTGTCTGTCACGAAAACCATACAGCTTCATATATATATATCTATCATGGCGTCCAAACAAACATTCAAGTCGTGTGCTCCTCTCTGCCCTCGTTTTCTCACGGTTGGGGATAGGTTTGGGAGCGGAGCATGCTCTATCAGCCTTCGAGGGGGCTGACTGCAAGCATTGTGAGAGGCTGCCGCTTCGCACTCTCCGCTCTCGCCTGTCACTCTTCGAGGAGGGTGTTCAGGTGAGCGTTCCCGGCGGTTCGGGCCCCGCTGCTGCCGAGGCAGCACGGAAGCTCTTATCGTGGGGATCGCAAATGGATCTCATGGCGGGGTTTGAGACGGGCCCCGCCCTTTCTCAGCCTTTACCCGTGAGATCCAGTGCTCTCTCTCCGGAGTTGGAAGCCCGTCCCGCGGTTCCTTCCACTCCGGAAGAGGCACCAGTGCTTCAGCTGTCTAGTTCCGAGGAACTAGATGTGCTGAGTATCGAGATGGGGGAAGAAGAAACGCCAGCTTCTTCCCCAGCGCATGAGGAGCTGGTGGAGGTATTACAGTTTTTGCCCGTTGCTTGAACACTACAGACCCATGCTTAGACTAAAGTAACACAACTTGAAGCTTTTGTTACCATACCTCAAACACATGTACCCATACCTTAAACAAAAGCGCTGCTTTGCACTCTAGTTGCAATTCTGCAACACACTTTCTCCTTTATGCAACACACTTGGTCCTGCATACTACACTCTATTTCATACATAAGACACTTAGTTCAAAAATGAAATCTCAGGGTGCCATTTGGAAAACACATGTATCCAAAATACAAAACACATCGGGTAATTGCAACCACTCAAATACACACATGAAGACACTTACTTGCAGAACTGAACACCAATCAGCCAGCTACAAAAGCCCTCAGTTTAGCCATTTCAAGAACTTTGCAAGCATGGATGGAGGGAGAGCAAGAGGAAGAGGAAGAGGAGGACGAGGAGGATGAGGAGGACGAAGAGGACAAGGTCAAGGTCGAAGAGGCCATGCGCGGACCCCTATTTCTGATGATATAAGAGCAACTTTGGTGGACCATGTCATCAACCATGGCCTGACTATGAGGCTGGGCAGACAGTCCACCCACATCTAAGCCGCTTCACAGTGGCATCTGTAAGAACATTCTGACTAGAAAACAGGTATGTCTTCACCTCTCTACCTTCTACTCTACTCAGATGGTATTTACAGCACTGTACAGTATATCACATTACCACATCATGTAAAACAACAGGGTATTGCAGGGTGCTAATGCTCCTTTTGCAGCCAAAGTGGTAGTTTTTGTGAAACATACCATGATTACTTATATTGAGATGTTTCAGTACAGTGGATGATACAGTATACAGTAAAGTACTGTAAGAAAAAGAAGCAAACCGATGACAATTTGTGGTTGTATTTCTCTAGAATGACTAGAAAACCTCCTGGGGGAGGACGCCAACGCCTGTTCACACAACAGCAGGAACTTGCCGTTGTGGACCTAGTGAGGGCAGACAATGCCATCCGTCTCCACCAGCTACGACAGAAAATACTTGCAGACAGGCAAGTGTTCAACAACATAAACCATGTGAGCATCACCACCATCAGACGCATCTTGGGAAAACACAACATCACCATGAAGCAGCTCTACAGGGTCCCATTTGAGAGGAACAGTGACAGGGTCAAAGGACTTCGAGCTGAATATGTATGGGTAAGTGTACTGTAACTGTCCTTTACATTTACAATACAGTATTGGTGAAATCCAGTAGCAGCTGAATATGTACTGTACCATATCAGTACCACATAGGTCCATTCGGAGAGCTACATGGGTACCTGTGTGATGGGGTGAGGGTTCTGTATGTGTAGCACTGTAGTACAGTAATATGTTTTTTTTTTGTTACAGAGAATCTTGGCCATGGATGGAGCTGCACAGCCTCATGAATTCATTGTCATTGATGAAGCTGAATTCAACCTGAGCAAAACAAGACGACGGGGTCGTAATGTAATTGGCCAAAGGGCAATTGTGGACAATTTTTTATTTTGCACAATTTTTGGTTGTTTGAAAATGTGCCTCCTGAAAATATGCCTTCTGAATAAACAGTGAAAATCAAAGACTGCAGTGTTTTATATAAAGTAGACTAGTGTATTCCCCATGATCTGAAAGTGTATGCATATGATGCAAGTATGTATCATTTTGTCATCAGAGTTAAATTTTGGCAAATGAATGTTAGGATTTGATAGCAGAGTTTAGGTTTTGATAGTAGAGTTTCAATGTGACACAGATGTGAATGGTATATTTCCCAGTGTTGTGTCATGTTTACTTGTGTGTAGAGTTTTGGCACAATGAGCGAAATTTTGCAAAATGTGTTCAAGCAACGGGCAAAAACTGTAACTCGAGCTGTGTCTAAGTTGAATATTGAATGGCCAGCCGAGAAACAAGGCGCTCGTCCCAAGAGCCTTTTAGATGAAAGTTTTCTTACATCAAGCACAATACCTCCACCTTGGGGACTTCCATTCTTTCCTGACTTGCATAAAGAGTTATCTAAAACATGGAATAAACCTCATTCATTCAGAGTTTTTAGCCCTCAAGCTCACGTTTATTCAGAGTTTAAAGGGTTAAATGATTATGGTTATAGGACGATGCCGAAAGTAGAACAACCACTTGCTTCATATCTCTGTCCAGCATCGGCATCGTCCTTGAAGTCCCCAATGCTGCCCACTAAACCGTTAAAAACTTCATCAATGTTAGTGGGTAAAGCATATATGAAAGCAGGTCAGGCCGGCGCATGCCTTCACACCATGGCTATTTTACAAGCTTACCAGGCTGACCTGCTGAGGGACCTTGAGACTGGGGGCCTGACGTAGTTCGAGAACTGACGCTCACAGCGTCAGACTTCTGAGGGCAGCCCCCTCCGGGCTGGAGCAGTGTTCACCTCATTACACGGTGCCTGCTCCATCCCGGTGCCCTCAGGAGGCCGTTCTACCAACCCCGCCACCCTCATTGCCTCGGGGCGCAGCAGTTTCCGGCGAACTTCCGACTCAGCGTCCCCACGATTCTGTGTCAGATTCGCGCCCTCTGAGGAGGGTCGAAAGTCAGTCAGTTCGGTTGTTTCCTGCCAATATGTTCCAGGTCACCGAAGTGACCGCTCTTATTACACCAGAGACCAGCCTCGAGAGGCTGGTTCCCTTAGTAGATTATCTGTCAGAGTGGAAGACTCTACCAAATATATCTCAGTGGGTCCTGCATATAGTAGAAAAGAGGTACAGAATCCAGTTCGGTTCTCGTCCACCATGCTACAATGGGGTGTTACTCACAGTGGTACATCCAGAGCTGGCTCTGGTGATGGAACAAGAAGTGAAAGCGCTCTTAGCGAAGGAAGCCATAGAGCCGGTTCCGCTGGCCAGAAGAGATTCAGGGTTCTACAGCCGGTATTTCATTGTTCCAAAAAAGGATGGAACAATTTTCATTGTTCCAAAAAAGGAAGCCAAAAAAGGGTTGCGTCCTATTTTAGATCTTCGTCTTCTGAATCGTTCAGTCAAGAAGTTGAAATTCAAAATGCTGACGTTGAAGCAGATCGTGACTCAAATCAGATCCAAGGACTGGTTTGTTACGATAGATCTGAAAGATGCATACTTCCATGTCTCTATCCTTCCACAACACAGGAAGTTCCTAAGGTTCGCTTTTGGGGGCAACGCCTACCAGTATCGGGTTCTTCCGTTTGGTCTAGTTCTATCACCCCACACGTTAACAAAATGCGTAGATGCAGCTCTAGCTCCGCTATTCTGAACTATATAGACGACTGGCTTATCCTAGCGGGGTCAGAACTTCTGCCGGTTCGGCATCGAGATGTCGTTCTCGTGCATATGAGGAAATTGGGGTTGAGATTGAATGCCAAGAAAAGTGTACTTTCTCCAGCACAGAGGACCACCTTTCTTGGTGTCGTGTGGGATTCAGTGACAATGAGGGCCGTGCTCTCGCCTTCTCGTGTCGCTTCGATCCTCACAGTTGTAAAAGAGATAAAGCTAGGCCAGTCACTCACTGTAAAACAGTTTCAAAGGCTGTTGGGTCTGATGGCAGCCGTGTCCAACATTATACCGTTCGGCCTGCTGTACATGAGGCCCCTACAGTGGTGGCTCAAGACCAAGGGGTTTTCCCCGAGGGGGAACCCACTCCGTATGATCAAGATAACACGGCCAGTGTCTCCGTGCTTTGATTTTATGGAGGAAACCTTGGTTCCTATCCCAGGGTCCAGTGTTAGGAGCTCTTTGCCATCGAGTTTCGCTCTCAACAGACGCTTCTCTCATGGGCTGGGGAGTGGTAATGGAAGGCCACTCAGCTCTAGGTCTGTGGAGGAGTCATCATCTTTCTTGGCACATAAACTGCCTGGAGATGATGGCGGTCTTCAATGCGTTGAGATATTTCCTTCCAGACCTGAGGGGCCATCACGTGCTTGTTCACACAGACAACACGTCGGTGGTCTCCTATATAAATCATCAAGGGGATCTGCGTTCATGTCCACTATGCAAACTGGTGCACCAGATTCTCTTGTGGTCCCAAGGGAAGTTACTCTCCCTGAGACCAGTTTATATTCCGTGACATCAGAATATAGGAGCAGACATCCTGTCGAGACAGGGGCTGAGGCCTGGGGAATGGAGGCTCCACACCAAGGTGGTGGAGCACATTTGGGGAGTTTATGGCCAGGCACAGGTGGATCTGGTCGCGTCTCTTGGGTTTTCTTTGGTTTTCTCTCACGGTGCAGACGTGGCCGAGGCTGCCATGGTGCTTTTCCCCCTGATCACTCTGCTCCCAGGAGTTCTGGAGAAGGTCCGCCAGGACGGAGTGAGTGTACTGTTAGTAGCTCCATACTGGCCAAGCCGAGTGTGGTTCTCGAACCTAATATCCCTTCTCGACGGCTCTCCCCTGGAGCTGCCGGTCAGGAGGGACCTTCTATCTCAGACAGGGGGAGCAATCCTCCATCCTCGCCCAGAAACATTCAACCTGTGGGTCTGGCCTCTGAGGGGGCCCGACTCATAGATTCTGGTCTCTCAACTGAAGTTGTAGAGACCATACTAAACTCCAGAGCTCCGTCCACGAGGAAGCTTTATGCCCTAAAATGGAGAGTTTTTACCTCTTGGTGTAATTCACAACAATGGGATCCAGTTAATTGCACTGTGGGTTCAATACTTGAGTTCCTGCTAGATCGTTTTGATTCAGAGTTATATCCTTCCACACTGAAGGTCTATGTTGCGGCTATTGCTGCTTACCATGCCCTCTTGGGGGTTTATCTATTGGAAGAGATCCTCTAATTATACATTTCCTTCGTGGCACCCTGAGGCTGAGGCCTGCAGTTCGTACCAGAATTCCAGTTTGGTCCAGTCAGAGCACCGGATACCTACGTCCACAGATCTGGCCAGTGGAGAAAGTCTGATCAATTATTGGTATGCTTTGGGCCCCCTAAAAAAAAAGGCCTTCCTGCATCCAAGCAGACGGTTAGTAAGTGGATAGTCGAGGCTATCTCTCTTGCATATGAGGTTCTGTGCCATCCTTCACCTTTGCCCATTAGAGCCCATTCTACAAGGGGTATGGCGGCCTCCAAGGCCCTAATTTCTGGGGTGTCCATTCATATTTATCCATATTTATATGAGCATATATATATATATATATATATATATATATATATATATATATATATATATATATATATATATACACATACACATACGCACACACACACACATAGCGCTTTAGAAATAAAGTTGACTTTCTGACTTGGCTTCTATGCATATTCAGTGTGTGTGTATATATATATATATATATATATATATATATATATATATATATTGAATATACATACAAGCTACAATATAGAAATTGCCTGAGAAGCAGCTCCAACAAGCCAATCGTGTCAATACAGTATTCAGCTCAAGTCACTTCAGTGTTGATTTAGTTCAGTTCAATAACTGTAACATTCATTAATTGTGCATACATACTGTATACAGTGTATTTGTTCACATACATGTACGTGTGCACTCCACTGCACACTGAACAAGCAAAATACACAAGATAGTCGTGTTTTACATTTTTCACATCTGTGTGTTGTTTGGTGTGTATATGGCTAAACATTTGATGTTTGTGTGTAGAATTACTATGCAAAAACACCATTTTTGGAAGAGTTAAAATAGTTTTAAATGATGTGTTTGCTTTTGCAAGAGATGTATGGTGTTTTGCATGTTGTGTGCATGTTTTGTGGTTTTGTGTGTAGAGTTTCAAGAAATTGAGCCATAGTTTCAGAAATTGTATAAGCAGTTTGAAAAAACTGTAATGAAAAAAGGATAGAGAGAGAAAGAGAATATGTGGATAGATGGATGGATGGATGGATGGATGGATGGATGGATGGATACATCACTGAGCACCTGTGCACCCATCATGCTTGAGCACTTTCAGGCCGTGAGGGATTGTGGGTCCAGAAGGCTGCTGACTGAGTGAACGAGGAAACTAGCGTGAAATGGAGCAAGAGTCTGGAAGAAAAAGTAAAAAAATTAAAAGGACAAAAACCGGCCGGTTCAGTGTATGTCAAGCTGGTGAAATTCAGGCTCCTTGTTAAATATGTATGAGAGTTTTGAGGGAAAGAAGCTATTTTAGCTGTTTGACTTCTAGAGCGACTGCAATGCCACGATTCACACTGAATGACTTTGACATGGACCTGCTGTTAGTCTGAAACACTGAATCCAGCACATCAAATTCAACTTACAATTTCATCTTTATATAAGTGGTGTGTGTGTGTGTGTGTGTGTGTGTGTGTGTGTGTGTGTGTGTGTGTGTGTGTGTGTGTGTGATGAACTGAGCTTTGAAACTGCTAACAATCTACAAACTAATCATGATTTACATTTTACTACAGTCATGCTGTTCAGTTATAGCTATTTATAGGAATCAATATCTATTTAGTACAATTGTCAGAGTTTAAAATGTATTTAATGCACAAAAGCATTAGCCTGTTTACCCAGCACAAAAACAATCTCAGTGTGGATAATAGCATCAAACGTAAACGCATGAAAAATGTGAAATATAAAAATTACTTTATGCAGAACACAAAATATTACATTTTGAAGAATGCTGGTTACCAAACAGTTTAGGTTACTATTGACTTCCACTGAATGGACATAAATGATGTAAATGTGAGTAAATGATGACAGAATTGTACATTTTGGGTAAATTATCCCTGTTGAGATGATTAAACTGAATCATGAATAATTATTTTGAAACGGTTCACTGACAGTTTAAATGAACTGGTTCACATAAATGAATCAGGTTTGAGATGAGAGAAAATATTGTCAATCTAGATTCTAATTGTGTTTGTAGAACGAGGAACTAATTCATTCAAATAGATTTTTGGATGGGCTGGCACTATCAATTATTTTTCCAATAAATGTAACTATCAATTATTTTTTTCAGATTAATCGAATAGTCTAACAATTATTTTAATAACCAATAATTTACCAATAAATAATAACCATTACTAATATGAACTTTTACTCAATGATGTTATTTATCACAAAAGATGAGGTTTATGCGTAATATGATAAGGCTTGCTATGGCTGTGTAACTGCGTTCCTAGACATTTTAGGGAATTTACAGCAGCAATCGCTTACAAGTGTGAATCCTGAAATGTTTTGTTCATTCAGGAGATTAAAGTAGCTTCTTGAATATGTTCAGTCAGATGATCAAACAGCTGAAGTCACAACCGCATTCTAACTAACCATAATGACAATATCAAACATGGCGGTGTCCATTACACCGTGAAGTCTTACAACGATAAACAGTGCATTATTAAATAAATGAGTCCAATTGAGTGGTGAGTTCATTCATTGGATATTTTAAATAACCAACAACAGCATTAAATGCTTTGTAACTGGTTGCAGAGAGTATGTTTGAGCCATGCATCTCGCACCCATAAGAAATTCACTGTAATAGTCCAAATACTTATGCTGCCGTCTCGTCGTTTTGAAGTAGGAGATCCCCAGAATGCTTTCTTTCAGAAGCTCTTGCATAGAAGTTGTGCTGCTGTGGTGTGGTTTGCCATTTCAGTTTTACAGAGTGTGCTCCAGACATTAGATCGGACTCGATTTTTATGTAGTAGTGGCTGGTTTTCAGCATGCCATCATTGTGGAACATAAACAGCGTGACGAAGCAATGCATTCCACGTAAATCGATTCATTTACGTAATCTATTATGCCGACGAATCATTCCAGCCCTAGGCTGTGATCTACCAGCTCCATCTAGCTAGGCCAAGATGGTCTGCCAGGTCAAAACCAGGTCCAATAGCTATTAACCAAGCTGATAACCATAAACCAATCACAAAAAAATAAACAAAATCAGTTATAAAACCAGTTACCACCTTAAGCTGGTTTTAACTGGACCTTCCAGCTGAGAAAAAAAAGAAAAGAAATGGTGGCATCAGGTCTAGTTGGTAATGACTTGTGATTTGAGTCATTGCAAACAACATAAACCAGAGCAGATTTCCCCATCACGACATTTGACATATCCACTAATAACGAAAACCTAGACCTAGTTTAATCTGACAAACCTGCGATATCATGTCTTGTTAATTTAATGATGACAGAAAATCTCAGATGCCTCAACGTGAACTCACAAAGACAGAAATGAAACTTGGAATCGGAGGATAAATATTTGGAGTGGCTCTTGAGACAAACGCTGAGTGAGGAGGGCGACGAGACTCATCGCCAGGATGAGAAAGAACCCTGTTTTCAGAGCACGTATTTGACAATCCCCCGGAGTGAAGAGCGATCTGGAGAGGTCTATTATTGTTGTAGAGGAGTGGGAAAACACGAACAACACTCGTTCACAGCCATGAAAAAGATTAGACGACACACACACATATGCAGGAATGAGAGTTTCCTTTGAATCAGTGTCTTTGTCTTCAAGTGAGGATGAGACACAAGCATAAACATGCAGAACCAAAGCGTTTATGTGCGCTGACCGCAGTAGAGCTGTCAAAAGCCACAGGAGCGAGACGGGGGTTTGACCCTGTCGACCTCCAGAGACCCTCAGTGACCCTGAGCCTTGAAACGGACAGGCGGAGAAATCCACAGTGAAGTCCACAAAACTTTCTGCTCTGTAACTCAACAGCCACTCTCCTCAGAGAACAGAGGCCAGGTCACATCGCTCGCAAAGACAAGAGGACTTGACAAGAGAGATGGAGATGAAAACACAAAAAACTGATTCAGGAAAAGAGGAGAGGGAAGAGATGAGGAGCACTCGAGAGTGAGAAGGACAAGAGCTCTTGAGAGGGACATGCAAATGAGAGACGGGGACACGGAGAGGGAAGAGGGGCAAAAGTGAGACAGAGAAACATATGGACGAGAGTCTCGCAGATGGTGGAGACATGAGACACAGAGAAGCCAGATTGATCTGCTCACGTGTGTGTGTTTCAGCAATAATCAGGCCACACACTTTAATGAAATACTAATGAAACACCTCTTGAAGATGGTTAAGAGGTGTTACTTCAACTTCTGTCAGTTCTATGTTTGTGTTTCTCTTTTACCTTAAAAAATGGTATAATGTCTTCATTATTTATGTTTGCCAGTTTTCATTTGAGTGTTATTCTTAGATATTATTGTTTTACTGTTATCCCAGTCACAGACTTTCAGGCTTAAACTATGAAACATCATTATACAAATACAAATATGAATTATGTTGTAAAACTGTGATTACATTTTAATATGTATTTAGACAGTTATATGTCATTATTATTATGTAGACAATTTATATTTCTTCTTTTTTTAAAGGATTGTCCTTCAGTTGTGACATCATTTCTATAATATAGTTTTTTGTTTTTTTGTTTTTTAGTTAACGTACCTCATTAGCAAGGAGACAATAGTGTCAGTAAAGAACTTGAGATAAAATATGAGATGTGTGAAGAAAACTAAGAAAAATCAAGGTATATCTTGTGAGCAAAATATCTTTCTTGTGTGTCTTTTCCAAACAAACTGTGTGGGGAAAAAAGCGTGAAAATATTATTTGTGTATATTTTGGAGACATGAAATGCTAGCTCTGAAATTAGCCTTAGCAAGATAAAGGAGTTTGCTATTTTATGGGCATTTTATTATTGCTGGAATGCAGTAGCAGTGGGTCATTCATCCTCTAATCTGATCGGCAGATCGACGTGCAAATCTGACGTCTTCTAAATGACACGTCGAGATTTGATTTGAAGGGAAAAGGTCAGTGAGGACATAGATGGAGATCAGAGAAACTGAGACAGAATTAACACAAAACTAGCAATTAACTCCCAGAATAATGTCACAGCTCTGAGTGTCAGTTTATGAGACAGAGAGAGAGACAGGCAGAGAGAAAAGAGGGTGAGACTGATATATAGCCCTGTAAGCGAGAATTATGAAGAACTACGGACACTTAATATGATCTCAGAGAAGATGATAATAGGAATATTTGTAGCCCAAGGCAACAGTCAAGCTAAGCAAGTATGAAATAGTTCATTAGAGTCAAAACAAAAGACCCTCGGGGAGAACGACCACAGCGCCACGTGTGAATTCATCGTTTGAGACAAGAACTGCAGAGGTCAAGTGTTATTTGGGCTAATCTGAGAGAAGACTATCTCTGTTCATATCTTAATGATGATCTTTATATGAAATGATGCAGTCTATGAGTGTTTAATATTGGAGCTGGTTTTAAATCTGAGATTTAAAGGGTTAGTTCACCCAAAAATGAAAATTTTGTCAGTAATTACTCACCCTCATGTTGTTCCAACCGCGTAAGACCTTCGTTCATCTTCGGAACACAAATTAAGATATTTTTGATTAAATCTGAGAGCTGATCACTTCTCCATAGGCTGCTAGGTGACCGAAACTTGCTGGCCCAGAAAAGTTATTAAAGAGATCATTAATATAGTCCAAGTGACTACAGTGGCTTAATCTTAAGTATATCAAGCGACGAGAATACTTTTTCAAACAAAAAACAAACAAAAATAACGACTTTATTCCACTATTCATTTCCTTCTCTCTGGGCCTCGTAGTGTTTTTGCGCAGCGCGTCTGTGTTGCACGTCAACACGCATCACACACATGACCAGCTTCGGCCAATTGTGAGCCTACGTGGTGACGTGTAACACAGACGCGCGACGCAAAAACACTACGTGAACCAACTAGAGGCCCAGAGAGAAGGAAATGAATAGTGGAATAAAGTCGTTATTTTTGTTTGTTTTTGCGCACAAAAAGTATTCTCGTCAAACTTAAGATTGAGCCACTGTAGTCACTTGGACTATATTAACGATCTCTTTAATAACTTTTTTGGGCCAGCAAGTTTCGGTCACCTAGAAGCCTATGGAGGAGTGATCAGCTCTCAGATTTCATCAAAAATATCTTAATTTATGTTCCGAAGATGAACGAAGGTCTTACGGGGTTGGAACAACATGAGGGTGAGTAATTACTGACAGAATTTTCATTTTTGGGTGAACTAACCCTTTAAACCCCACACAGAACTGAATTGGCAATGATAAAATACACTTATTTAGTCAAAACCTATTTGTGAAACCAGTTCAGAGCCAATTAATGTTCACTTCAGACTGCTTCTGTCTTTGTAAAATTGTCTGTGATCAACTGAAGCCAAATATTGATTTATACTCAATTTCTAATTCATTAGACTGAATAATTGTTCTTGTACAAGGACACATTTAGAAGAAAAAGGGAAAGAATAACAAGCCACTAATAAGACAACTTTATTTGAAAGCGTGTTCAGCATCTCAAACCTTTCTCAGAGTATATTAGGAAAAACTCCCCTTCAGTGTTTTAGTAACACATCTTTAAATGTTATTTTCCTTGTACTCAGTTCAGTTTGTGCTTTGATCTGCAGAAGTGTTCAATTATGTCTATATTTATCACAGTTTCTGAGGTATTTTGGAGCTGTTTTAAAAGCACGAATCCTCATGAAATTGTTTCGGTACAGAAGCACACCAGTTTATTTTGGCTTCCAGGACGCTTGTTCTAATAACACACGACACAATGATATAATTACTCTCGAATCTAACTAGCCTGATTATTTGCTTCAACTTCCTGAGTGATTCAATTATTTTCTGCAGCGCTTTCAACATATATGTGCTGATGCTTCGTTTGACTTCGTTTGGTTTCAAACTCTCACAGATCTCTGCTAGTAGTGTCAGTGATATTGTGACGGACTGTATAGTAATTGACTTCATGTTAAGGGAGTTTTAGATTGAGTTTCTATCCATTATTAACCTCAGATTCTTCATTTTATGCTCAGATTGGCCGTGATTGTTTCTTGATGAGGGAAATCAATGAGCTGTTTGGTGTATAAATCACAAAACACAAGCTAAAGAGCTAATTATTCATAGCCTGTTAAGAGTTCAAAATATTAAATATTATTAAAATTTAAAATAACTTATTTATGTTTTAATAATATTCTTATCATGGCAAAGCAGAATTTTCAGCAGTTGAACTGAATAGTTGCTAATGAAAAGATAACTTTTGCAAACCCAAAACTGCAGCATTCAATTTAAAGCAGCCGAGAGCAAATTTCATTATATACAGCACTACACAGAGTGCAAAAAAATCACCTGTACTGCTTGCTCATTGGCTAATTAAGTCCAACCACACAGCCAATTAGACACAGGTGCTCGTTCACACATTAACAAAGCATTCATTTTAGTAGAAACAGTTTTTGAGTTGATGACGGTGCGGTCAGCATTGCTCTCTCATTGTTTCATCAGGGTTTGGTGTGTGTGATGTTCTTTTTATAGCAGTGTGTTATAGATTTAGCTGCTGTAGCTTCAGGCTGATAGAGCGCTGTGATTGGTCAGGGCCGGCCGTTTGCCCTCTCAGGGTCGAGACAATTAAAACCATCCTTGCTCACCGGACCAGAGCTCATTCACCCCATCCACACCAGCTTTCACCTTCAGTCCATCCAAACATTCCCGCTCTTTTCCCCTCCATCTTTCATCATCCTGCACGATTGTCTCTCTCTCCATCTTTCTCCCGATGGCGCTGTGACATCACCACACAGCAACTGACTGACACTGCTGTGGGAATAAATCTCAGTGACTCTGTTTACATGCACAACTTTAGTTTCAATCGGACTGAATTCATTCCGATTGATGAATCCGAACGTAGTGTTTACTTGAACGCTAAACAAAGTGTTTACTTGAACGCTAAACAAAGTGATAAGGTTGATGTGCGCGTTTATGTCACAAGCTTCGAATTGGAATTGATTTTTTGACATGTGCACACTACACTAATATACAGTTTCCCAATGTTTACACATAATAACCATTCTTTTACGTTGGTTCTTTATTTGTTTTAAACAGCAGATTTAATATCCGTTTCTGGTAATTTGGAGACAGTGAGTATATTAACTGTTTTTCCGTGCCCAAGACCAGTCATCTGTGGATGAAAATCTGAAACAAGGGCTGGTGGGACGTTGCTCCACTTCACAGACCCTGAGTGAAAGGAGAATTTTAGAATGACGGGACACTCATTTATATTCCATGCGTCATTCGTTATTACGCTATTTCAATGTCATTGCACATGCGCAGTCCTTTCAGTTTCGGTTTTCAATCCGATTAAGTGTTTACATGTCCTCTCGATCGGATTAGAAAAGGAATAAACTATCCCTTTCAATCTGATCAAAATTTCATTCGGATCGAGTTCAGTCGGATCTATTAAGGTGTTTAATCCTAAAGTCCTAACCCTAACCCAGAGCCGTCAATCCAATTACTAATGGATTATTTGGTTGCATGTAAACGTAGCCAGTGATTCTGCTTACAAGCGCACACACACACTGCACAAACACATGCATACACATGAACACACACAAAATAAATGCTTGTAATTACACAGGCATGCAGTGTTCTGTGTCCACAAAACACACACACATGCACAGGGGTGATGGGAAGGACATGACTTCAGGCCAGATCTATTTTTGTTTGTGTTTTTATTTCTGTCTCTTTCATTAAATGTAGCCACAATATTAACAGTGAATTGTAGCAGCAGCACTGTGGATGGATTTGTTTGATATTTAATGGCCATAATGTACCTAAAGTACTGTATGTATACTCAGCAAAACAAAAAGAAACATCTTCCCTCTTTAAACCTTTTTTTTTCCAGCAAATTTCTTATTATGTGTAAATATTTGTATAAACATAAAAAGATTCAATAACTGAGACATAAACAGATTTCACAGACATTTGACGAACAGAAATGGAATAATGAGTCCTACATCTGATCTGGATGGACTGCAGTTGATCTGCCAGCTCTTGCTCTGAGATGTTACTCCACTCTTCCACCAAGACACTTGCAAGCTCTCAAACACATTTTGGGAGACACATGGTTTGGCACTGCAAGGATGATCAGCTGTCCTTTCTGTCTCCCTGTCACGCTGTCTTAGGTGTCTTACATTACAGACACTGCCGTTTATTGCTCTGTTCACATGTGCAGGCCTCATGCCTCCTGCAGCAGGACTATGCCATCATGTTCACTCAGATGATCAGGAACCCTGGACATCTTTCTCCTGGTGATCTTCAGAGTCAGTAGGAAGGTCTCTTTAATGTTCTAAGTTATTGGAACTGTGACATTAATTGTCTTTCGCCTGTAAACTGTTAGTGTCATAAGGATTTTTCAAAATGTGCAAAAATGGTTAAAGGTTAATTTTACACGCATGAAAAACCTTATTTGGATTTTACAAAATGATCTTGAAAATACTGTATCTTGAAAAAGGGGTGTTTCTTTGTTTATAAATAAGTTTATATTGCCAGGGTCACAATGTTTCCCTGTGTATTTGTTCATGTTCCTGTGTTTCCTTTCAGTTTAGTTCTTGTCTCCTTAGTTACTATTTCCTCCCTGTTTGTTACCTAGGTTACTGATTAATCCCACCTGTGTCTAGTTGTACTCTGTGTGAGTACTCCTTGTTTTGTTCAGTTCACTGTTGGTTATCATCTGTGTTGTATGTGTGTATTGTTAGTTATTCAAATATCCTGAGTGTCCCGAATATCTTTTCTATTCATGTAAACCAGCACAAAAGCATCAATCATGACTCCCTTTACAGACTGAATAAAACAACATGTTCAGCATAAACCAGCATCTAATCAAGCGATCCATCAAAAATAAACCAGACTCAACGGTCAGCTGAGAGTTCAGTCTAAAAATATTGGATATTCAACTAATGCACATGAAAACACTCATAAACACTATTAGGGCAGAAAGTGTTCGATCAGTAACGCTGGAGGTGACTTACACATACAATGAGCGACTGTAGTAAGAGACCCTGCTATTTTTTAATCATTTTATAAAAGAATCGACCAACACACCCCGAGGAAAAAGCCCAAGGAACAAACTCTGCGGGGGAGGAACTTTGTTTAAACAGAAAAGTGCTTTGTACAGAAAAAAACATCACTAAACACTCTCTCAGCTGAAAATGTTCACCTAAAACTGCTTGTTTGAAGAATGTGAGCTTTCATGAAGTTTTAATCAGCGGGCAAATAAAACCAGCCCAGACGAGACAGAAGAGCTGATTGTGTTGTTGCTCAAACTCTCATTTCATGGCATATTTGCAGTAAATGAGACGTGATTGAAATCAGTAATTTCACTACAGATCCAATGAGACTCCAACCCACCTCAGATCTGAGAGGAACACTACAGAATATGAACAGAGAGTGAGAAGAGTGTGAAGATTACTCTCAAAGCCAGACTAATTAAAAGCAGTTGCTGATGTAGTTCATCTCTAAAGCACTGAACATTAAACTCACATCAGCACGTCTGAAACTCAGGAGTATTTCAGTACATGTTCCACCTGTCAATCAGTTTCAGATGATATTAAGCTGATGTGTGTTGTGTGAAGAGGAGAACAATCTTAGACAACAGAGTGAATCATTGCTTTAAAAATGGGTGGACACCTTCAGTTACTTGAAACTGTTGCTGGGTAAATGACATTTAAATAGAACATTGCAATTCATACAAGCATATTTTTAATTTCTGAATTAGAATTAATTTTGAAATATATATAAAAAAAAAAACTTTGAAAAGAGAATGGAAAATATATTATTACTTGATGGTTACACCACATGGCATTTTTATAATGATTAAATATAATCTATTCAAAACTAACATTTCTAAAGTAGATTTTTAAAAGATTTAACACTCTTATTTGTCATTGGCCCATCAACATGAACAATGATGAATTCACTTTTGCATCTGTTTGGTGAATGTTGGTGGTCAGATTCAACAAACTGAAGCATTAGGTTAATATAAAATAGTCATTTAGTTTAGTGACATTGTGACGATAGCAATATGTGCGTGTGTGTGTTGTGTTTGCGTGCTCCTACAGTGTGACGGCCGGCGTGTCATTTGGCCTCTCTGTCATAATCAATCCAATTACAGGATTACATCACACTTTATTGAACAGTCCTCTGAGAGCCAGTTTGTCCAGATCTAATGCGCATTATAAAATCAGACGCCTTCTGCTATTTGTGAGCGGATGGATTCTTGAGTTTTTCACTTTGCTCTGCTCACTGAGCCCCAAAATCCCTCTTTAGCAGCATCCCGTCCGTCTGAGGGGCTTTATCCGAAAAACCATTTAAAGAGACCATAAATACTTAAATACTATCATCTTCCATCATTTCCATAGAGCTTCATATATCAGCACAAACAGACAGATGGCCATTAAACTACAGATTTTTATGATGGGTAGATGTGTGGATAAATGAAGGATTTATAAAGGCACAGCTCTGTATTTTATATATATTTTTCTCTCTTTCTCTTAATAGTTGATCCTAAATGTCCAATCAGCACGAGGCGCCCGCTGTCCTACAGGTGATGAATGAGTCTCCAGTGCAACTCTGACTGAACCAGTGACAGCGTTTCTTTCTCAGACAAATGACTCTGATCTACGGAACAAACTGAGGCTGAATTAAACCTGTAATAGGAATGAAGACGAGATTCTGCAATCAAAGAAAAGTGAGTGAAACTCCAAACACATTGACCACCACATACACAATATAAAACTGATTACAGTGGCAGAAGTCTGGAGTGACGGCAGAACCGTGAGCCTTGACAGCGTGACACTCGTTTGTGTTTAACGGAGAGGTCAAAATCATTTACACTCACTCAGTAGGGTGTTTGCTCTTTAGTGTGCAGTCAATACAGCTCATTTTCCTTACTCCTTCTTTCCCTGAAGTTTCTGTGTCAGTACAATGTACAGATGATAATAATACCACCATCGAACTTCTATAAGTCATATTTATATGGTGCTGAATGATTACCATATACCAGGGGTTTTCAAACTAAATTTTAAACAAATTATTATTTAATAATTTAAATATTAAATTATTTACTTTTGTAAAGAAAATGTTGTCTTTATAATATTACGCTTACACAATATTAATGTGTTTTTATACATGAAAATGCCTTTGAATTGTAGGAAGAAGATCCCTCACAACAGGTAATCCCCAATCATATTTGGGGATCCTTAGCATTAAAAAGATTACAAATATATAGCAAATACCATGATATTTGCATGGTCCTTCAAAAAATTTTCCTTTTTTTTTTTTTTTTTTTTTACTGTTAGTTTTCAGTTAGTGTGAAAAGACCAGCAATAGATCACCAGCATTTGTTGTATTTGTACGGGGGCAGTCGTGGCCTGATGGTTAGAGAGTCCGACTGGTAACCCAGTAATGTGTCAGACATTTATAGACAGTCACTTATTTTGGATGCTGGTGTTGTTCACCCAGCAAGAATTTATTGACTGGACGGACCAGACCAGCATTAACCAGCATAAACCAGTCTGAACTAGCTGGTCTATGGC
Organism: Squalius cephalus; assembly: GCF_949319135.1. Classification (NCBI taxonomy): domain Eukaryota; kingdom Metazoa; phylum Chordata; class Actinopteri; order Cypriniformes; family Leuciscidae; genus Squalius; species Squalius cephalus. The sequence continues at coordinate 38,078,302 of NC_137125.1, forward strand.
CTGTTCAGGAGGATAAGAACTTGATCTTGATCTCGACTTGAAGGTGAGACAGTAAATTTGAGTCAAACAGCAAGTGATGAGCAGCTACAGCACACCTGCAGCACAGACAGAATATATCAGTCATAATCATAGATGAGGATTATGGGAAAGACGCTCACACTGGAGAAAAGATTACACAGACTCAACTGACATCACAAGCTGCCAGAAACATCACAGTCGTGTTCTCCTGCTGTATGTTTTCAGTATGATCTGATGTCTGGATCTCTCAACCATCAGCAAACTTCCTTTTTAATCTTTTTAAAGGAAACAGCCGAGTTCCTCCTTGCTGTTCTGAATCTCCTTCTCGGCTTCAGCTTCAGCTTTCAGTCTCAGCAGGAGGCGAACAAAAATGATGTGCAGAATCGATAGAGACCAGAAGGCTGTAGATTTCAGAAAGCAGCTGATAGATGAAGAGACACGAGGCCTGTGACATCACCCTCGGCCTTCAAACAAAGCAAGAGCCAAACTCAGCAGAAAGAGCGAAACACGGCTCTAGCTTTCATCACGCCGAACACACACACACACAGCTGTGATTAAACACACTAAAGGTCAGTGTGTTTCTCTGAATACAGTCACACTGCTGCTCCTAGAGTTCTCAAAGCAGAAAATGAAAAACTCAATGCAAGAAATGACAAGTGAGAAAAATTACAACATATTGCAAGGTTGTGGAAACGCTAGACTACTCTTCATACTGCACTGTATTCACGACAACCAAACAAGAGAAACGAGAGTCAATTAATCAATTAAATTATAATTCAATACACTTTAGCAAAATTAGCATGTTGCAAAGGATATGCACTTAACAAGCTTTACACAAATATTGACAAAATAGTCTATTTTAATAAATGAGTAAGTATATTCACAGTCAACATTTCTCTTGATATGGTAGTTATTATAGAAACTAAAAAAAAAAAAAGCTTATTTTATTCCAGCTAGAAACCAAAGCACCATTTAATTTAGTTTAAACTGATGTACTGAAATGACTAAAACTAAAAAAAATATGAAATCATAATAAAAGAAACCGTATAAAATGACCAAAAAAAACAATAAAATTAATGAATATTTAACTGACATTAAAATGAAAACTGAAATAAAAAAAAATAAAAAAATTAATGTGAAATATTTATAAAACACCTCAAAATATTAATTATGAAAACTGTAACGGAGGCTGTTGCAATGCGTTTTAGGGTTCTTTTTTTATTTTTATTTTTTGTAAAGGGTAAATACAATGTGGCAAAAAAAATTGTTTTAAATAATATAACTTGTCAAACTTTCCTTTAATGACATATTTTCACACTTGTGTTTTTGGATAACAACTGCTCTCGCTATTATATGTAGATGATGAAGGCTTCTAGCTCGTATTGAAATGCAAAGCAAAGCTCATGTAATATTAATAGAGAAGTTGCAGACACCTGTAGTTTATTAGCACCATCCAAAGAATGAATGTGACAGCTCATGTGTCAAGACGTCTCCTTTGATCATGTGACCTTGTGTGATCTAATAACTTTCTATGATAAACAGCAACATAAAACAGACCCCGTCACACACACTTATCGTATTAGTGCATTGTGAATGAGCTCTCGCTTTGAGAGGCTGGTAATGGAAAAAAACATAAAGCTCTCAGTCAGTGCTGGGAAATTATTCATTAAAATGTGAGGAAAAGAAAGTTAATAATGGTTGGATTTTTTATTTCATACCAGACGAATCGAGAATTGGAGATTTCTGTTTCTTGTGATGAGGATTATGATTTTGTGCTCTAATAAGGAGCGATCTATGATCAAAATGAGCTCATCAATCATAATGGCACATTTAAATATAACGGAAATGCTGTTAAAATAAATGAATTTGAACCTCCTTCTCTTGAAAAGCACACCAGTAAGCATATAGAAGATCTTGAAGGGTCAAAGGTCAGGTTTGAGAAACACTTTGCAAACACTCTATACATTGTTTCTCAGTAAAAGAAGAGGGATTGAGAGCGTCACTCTGTTAACATTCATCAGACATACGGCAGCTTTGTGATTCTTTAATAATGTGCCTCATTTTTCATCTCTAGTGAAATACCCTTCAGTTTTATGACCGTCACTTTCACATTGATGGTGCGGGCGCTTTCAAAACGCCCCTCGTCCGACCTTGATGATTAGCTTTAATGAATTCTAGAAGAGATTACTATTATCCTTGGGATTTTTTTGTATTAAGGGCCCGAGCCTGAACAATCACACAGAGATAGCGATCGAGACAAAAAATAGGTATTTAAAAGTGCAGTTTATGCTTCAGTTTTTTTGTGTTCCAGGATTGAGGGAGGAAAGACACTGAACGAGCGAGCAAGAAAGAAATAAAAGAGTGAGATGAAGCAAACTAAAAGAGAAATGGCAGTGTCACAGTTGTATTGATAATAAATATTGATGGTTAAAATAGAGCAGTGAAAGATGTCCTTGCAGAGAACATGAACTGCAAAAATGAGCGAAGAAATGAACTCATTCAAAACAAGGAAATAAAAAACAGTCTCATCCTCCTCAAAATCAATCACTCACCTCAGAAAACACTGTATCTGAAAGATGCTCAGGCGTCCCTCTGCCAGTCTTTAATGTCTCATTCTCTCAGATTAATTCATATAGTTTGATCTCTCCAGCTCTGGCACTGTTACTGATCTCCCATGACATGAAATTGCCCAGAATGCTCTCTTCTCACTGTAATCTCATAAAGTAGGGAGGGCCCAAAGGTGATTGTGATAAATGTCATCATTCCCATCATGCAGTGGGTTTAAATAAATCTGAAGGTCACATGTGTGATTCTGAGCTGGATCTGATCTCTAGGCTTTATGAGATTCAGCCAAGAGGAACTTGTTCCTGGATCAACATGAAGGACGTTCAAGAGGAATAACAGCCAATGAATGACACTGGGATTTGATTGGTCTGATTAGTTGCGATGGACTGAATCTCTTCTAACACACACACACACACACACAAACACACAGCTGATCCTTCTCTGGTTTTAACAGCAAAGGAAAATTAACATTTGTCCACATTTGTCACGCATTGGATTTCCTTTTGCATTCATCCGTATCTGTCACTCAGATTCTGCTGTCAGACTTAAGAAGAGTCTGGAGCGACTCGGCCTCTTCTTGATAGATCATTGATCTCTCTCTGAGAAGCACTTACTGTAGATCAATGTCTAAGAAAGATCGCGTCCCTCTCAAAGGACGTGCTAAATGCTACTTCAACCGCTCACACTGTCTCTTTATTATGACAAACAGATGATGTGCTCCATTACAGTCTTCAACTTTTCATATCGACTGTAGACTCAAACAGCTGTCAAGTCAGAGTTTAAATAATAAATAAATTTGACAGTGAAGCATGTTTTTATTAAATAAAATGTAACATGTTCTAAATAGCGTTCTACCTGAATACTGAATCTATAGAATACATTGTTGGCAGCACTGTTCCCCACAATGCAATGCACTTAAAATAGTAACTGAATGTCACTCATTTATGTGTACTGTGCAATATGTAATAATCAATAGACTGTAATCAAGTGTTCTGTTAAAAATGTTATTTTGCTCACTCAAAGGGATATTTGACCCCCATTTGAGACCATTTTATCATCTCTGAGCAGCATTTCATTTGATATACAAACTGACTCAATGTTTGAGCACCAGACGGTGAAAGCGACTCTGATGCAAACGCTTACTTATGACAGATTTGATTATTTCTCTGTTCATTGGGACCTAAAGAGCGTCCTCACAACAACTCCCAGAAGCATCTGACAGTTTGATACTTGCAGCTGAAGACACTTGTTGATGTAATGAAAGCTAAATGGATGTAGACACACTCCGCTCTGATTCTTCATCTTATTATCATTCTGCATGTGACTCTTCACTGATGAGGAAGCTTCTGGAAGCTTTTGTGTCAAAGGCATGAAACCGGTTTCTGATCATCATATGAAGGTATTAACTGCTATCCGACAACAAAGTCCATTTTCTCCCCTGGTTTGCATCATTCTTTGAATCTTTTTACTGTCATTCAGTTTTTCGCCCTCTTTAAAAGACAGAGTGAATGAAAGAGAGGAACAGAGAAAGAGAGAAAGTGGCTCTTTGTCTCTTATTTGCCAGTCACAGTAAATGGCAGCTCTGATTAAGTTGCTCTAATTGGACTCTGCTTCAGATTCGGCGGGTGAACAATGGGCCACTTTGATGAATGGGTCGTGTTGCGGTTTGTGTCGTTGTTTCTTCTGAAAGAAATCGTTATGCCATTAGCGACAAATCACATGCCAAGAGCCGCGGATACAAAGAACTTTAGTATTTAAGTCAAAGAAGGAACAAAACAAATGGCCTAAAATCTCTCAGACTACATAAACCTTAAAAACCTTTTAAAACCTTTTAAAGCTTTTAAAACACATCTGTGTGAGGTGCTTCAAGGACTTGAATGTGATCTGCTCCTAGCGTGCCGTCTTTAACCTGTACGCTCTGAATTCATTTCTCTTTATTTTTCTCGTTTGCATGAACAGAAAGACAGAATGTCCCTGTTTGGAGACCAGAGGGGCTGCAACTGCTCCAACACTCAACACACAGATGGTGTCTTTACGTAACGGACGCATTCATTACGTCCACATCATTTCTCAGATGAAGCCGCACTTCACGCTGAAACCATCTCACCCATCAGTTTAGTAGTGACAAGCAACATTAATGAGTACATGTCAAAAGTATCTTAAGGTCACCAACTGAGTTGAAAACAAACTGTTCCTTTGCAAAAGCAGCGTCTTTGATGTGACATTTTAACAGCCAGACGTGACCATCTTTTTAGAAGGTGACAAAATCTCCAGCCTCAATAAAGGGTTCAGCATGTTTAAAAAGATTCAGTGAAATGATCCTGCAGGATGTAAATAAATAGAGCAACAGTAATAAAACTGCACAAAACTTACAGCTGAGGCCAGAGGCTATTGAGCCACTGTCATATTCTGTTAACTATTGTGAAAGACCTACTACCTCACATACTTTAAAATAATATACTATAGTGCAAACTGAATGTAATGTTTTTAACACTTGATTGCATGGTATTTACAATTAAAAGAAAATATATCATAGCTTAAATTTATATTAAAGGGATAGTTAACCCAAAAATTAAATCTCTGTCATCATTTACTCACCCTCAAGTTGCTCGAAACCTGTATGATTTTTTAGCGCAATTTTCCTACGGACAAAATTGCGATTGTTAACTCATGATTTCTGTTCTGTCTGTGCGCACCAATCTTGCACTTCTATCTCCTCCTCAACCAGACCACCTAGAGACTTCGGGTTTTCGGCATTATGTTAAGGAAGGTCTAATCGCGGGAACGCACACAAAAAAAAAACAAAAAAAAAAAAAACCTTTTACTATCTCTTAGTGTTGTCAGAAAATTGCGCTAAAACACTCACTGAGTTTTTATTACTTGTTTTCTTCTGCTGAACACAAAAGAAGATATTTTGAAGAATATGGGTAACCAAACAGTTGATGGGTGCCATTGACTTCTATAGTGACTTCTATTTTTCCATACTATGGAAGTCAATTTGGTTTCCCATATTCTTCAAAATATTTTCTTTTGTGTTCAGCAGAAGCAATAGCAAACTGTAACGATCCAAAGACTCAATTCCTGAAGGACAAAATCAAGCCCACATTTTTTTCTTGTTTGAGAAGCCGTTTTGAAAAAAAGAAAGAAAAGACTATATAGCAACTTCCATTTCATGATGATTTTAAGTACACTTCTTTTTCACAAAGTAATACATGCTAACATTAGCAAGAGTGCTAAATTTTCCTTATCACCACTAAATATTTAGGATTTAATTGCAGATTTAGTTACAGATTTAAAGTCCTAGAAACCCCTGCTGGAAAAGCTTAAGCTGGTCGCTGTGGTTTAGAAACATATTAGCTGGTCTAGGTTGACTGGATGGCTGCTGCAAACTAGCAGACCGACTGCCATGTTCCCGAACACAGCTAATAGCTTACGCTGGATTTACTAGAAGGTGAAAATGAGAATGAAAGAAATTCAAAGAGAAAATCACTGAGATGTAGTCTGTGTGTGAATACTGAGAGGGTCTTAACCCTATTAGCAAGCAGAGCAAATGCTTCCCAGAGAGCGTTTAAGAGAGGAACATGATTAATATTACATGTGCACTGAAATACACAGCCTACATGAAACACACACATTTAGAGAGGAAGAGAGCAGGCGGGGGAAGAGAGTGACAGACAGACGCCTAGAGAGATTGATGGCTATATTCAAATGAAGTCAGAGAACTGACAGGAACCCAATGGAGCGACACAGTCTGATGTGAGCCAGTCCACCACAACCACACTCACACTTAAAACTACACACACTTTAAAACCACACGCATGGTGTGTGTGTGTGCTCTAATTCCCAACACCAAACACAACCACAAACAGCCTAGAATGCTTTTGGGATCAATAAATGCAAGAACTGAGTTGCTATTGAGACTCCTTCACCTCTTCACACGAACACAAAACATGAAGTCACACAGAACCGACTGGCAGTACAAATGAAGCAATGAAAAATCCCTCGCTTTCCCATGAGAAGAACATTTATTGCCGTTTCACTGAAGCCAGACAAAGCTGAAGACATTTCACCGCCGGTCTTACCTAATTTCGGGAGGGAATATTTGACTTTGAAGTAATCCTGGTAAAACTGCAGGAGTCTCTTGGTGATGTGCAGAGCGTAGTCTCCCGATCCGCTCTGGATGGCGTCAGGCCTGGCGTACAGCCGAATCTACATCAACACAACATGGGAAGAGAGGGAGAACAAAAGTCAAATTGTGTCAGGTGCTGAATGTACTCTTGTACGGCTCTGGGTTTAGTCCTAATCTGAATTCCCTCAAGGATAACTTGAAAGAGTAATCCTTGGTGAAAATATCTGACAAATGCTTCATCTGGCTTGTGAATTTTGCATTTGTCTTTCAAGTGCACTTTTTGCCACCCCTCAAAAGTGTGTGAGGCATTAAAAAGTATTACTGTCACCTAATCCACATGTAAAAAAACCTTTTATTTTCTGTAGATAGCAGGCAGATGAGCTCATATACAGTATTTATAATTACACAACTTTTGCATATTGAAGAGTCCACACATTTAATGAATTGAGACATAATATGCTGACTATATTAACTTTAAACATATAGGTTTTATATTTATAATTCATATTTTGTACCATTTTTTTTCTGATTCGATTTAGTAATTTGCTGTGCTTCATAGGATGAGTAGTTCATTCACTCATAAAAGAAGTAGTCTTGTTCTTTCCAGTTTTCATAAACTTGTTTTGTTTAAATCAAAGTTTGTAATTGTGTGATTTACCTTAGAGCTTTGATACATGGCTTTATCTTTTATCTTTTAATTTGTCTTAAAATCCTTTTGGATGGGGGGGAGTCTGTTCTATTTGAGTTATGGCGAACAAGTTATGGCAAACAAATGAATTGTTTAGGCTATATTTCCATAAGCCATAATGTTATTAGACTAGCTGATGAAAAACTCCTCCATGTATTTAAAAATGTAAACATCTTTGCTCATTTCCATCCATTTTAAAGCTGTAGTTTATTAAAATAGCATTTTAGACATTTATCTTTGGAAACAAATTAGAAACAAATTAGAAAGCAAAGACAAAGCATTTGCATGATTGCAAGATCCTTTATTCTGTATTTACGATTATATGTGTGTGAGAGGGAAGAGAACAAGTGTGAAAGAAAATGTGTGAGGTGTGGCTCTGTGGGAAATGTATTCTCACAGTAAAAATGATCTTGGTTTCTTTTAGCCGAAGGCTGATGCACAGCACAGCTTTCTGAACGGGCATCCATCCAGTCAGAATGAATGTCCTCCTACACTAACAGAGTTACCGTGCAAAACAAGCCTTTGTTTCAGAGCCTGGCAGCAATGCACATTGAATTATGTGTTGTTTACATCACATGTTGCTACCGTATCGATCAGCTCTATGTCTGATATAAAGATGAATGGACGGCTGTGGAAATGATTCAAAGCTCAATCAAATCTATGTGATTTTAAATCAACCTGTAATTAGACAAAGTGCTCAAGTTGACAATCAAGAGAAGCTTCATTAATCAGCCATTGCGGAGATTGTTCAATCTGACTCTAGAGCTGACTGCTTCATTTGTTTGGTTTTGTTGAAGGCAGCTTGACAGAGACTTAAATGGGGTTAATTGAACATTAAAGGCCCACTGAAGTGCATTGAAACACGCAGCATACAATGTGTTGACGTAATTTCCACTGAAGCAAAAAGACAGGGCGGGACATACCGAACAGCTCCTCCCCTTTTTTAAAATAGCAAATAGCTTTTAGTTTATATCACAGCTCAGCCAGAGCCGTTGACCTCGGTAAAGCCGAAGTTTCCTCCTAATCTCTAACCGTTTCTCCTCTAACCGTTGCGTCGACTCGCGCACGTGATCCGATCTGTGCTATCGTGTCTCTGGACTGGAGCAGACTGTGTGCACGCTGCGGCGGTTCACGTGACACTAATGTGAAACCAAACTTCATTCGCCCCAATGGAAAGCATATTTACACTCTTTGAATCGTTCTCTATCCCCTATATAGTGCACTATGTGCCATTCACCATATAGAAAATAGTAATTGTGTGAACAAATGACCGATTTATTTAAATAGACCGCATATTTATAGTGTAAGGGGTGGGACGTTTTAGACCATTTGATTGGACAGAAACCAAAGTGCAGAGTGATGTCATCAAAATTATTGATCCATATTGGTGGAAGTGAGAGACTGTACGTTTTAAATTTTCTTATATCGTCTAAATGTTAATTTTGTCTAATGTTTTGATTGCATGGGGACTTTAATAGAGAGTCTCAATGAGTGGCTGCTCAACATTGATCCACAAACAAATGAAAAGATGAAGCTTTAGTTAACACACTCAGAAATGACAAGGAGCACTTGACCTGTTGAGTTAATAACCTGTTGAGTTATTGCACTATACATGTCTATATGTGAGAGATACTTCAGGCACAAATGCATTGCTATAAAGGTCTAAACTGTGCCATAAAAACTGTGCAATATGTGAAATGTATCTTCTTATTTTACAAAATATGATTCCCTGTTAGAAAATATAACTAGTCTCCAGCTTGTGTTGTTTAGACCAGTTTGACTGGTTTAACAGCCTGACAGCACGAAACCAGAATAAATCAAGATGGACATTCATGCTGCTAAACCCACATAGACGTTTGAAGGCATTTGTATTCTTCTGCTAAAACCATAATTTTGTCCACTAAATGCAGTAAACATGCTTTTCTGATCAGGCTGAGTAATTTCATGAATATGTAATGAGAATATTTAGTATAGTGGTGTTGAATATTGATTAGATATTACAAGAACAATGATAAAATAAATAAAAACTGACTGACACTAAACCAGTGCATTTAATAACGGCTGCTACCGTGTTATGAATGAAATGTGCTGCTTTAAGACAATCAGTTTCTCTTATTTTAGCACTTTAACTAATATAATACAATAAGTAAAAAATTATGCATGGTCAGAAAGGGAAACCCCTGTTGAGTGTTAGTATTTGTTTGTTTGAGAAATCACGAGTCTGAAGACTCTGAGGGTCAAATTGCAATATGTACAATCTGTATTATCTGTATTGTTAAAAGCGCTATATAAATGAAGGTGACTTGACTTGAGTAGAGAGAGTCCAGTGGTCAATACAGGCTAAACAAAGGTCACGTTCACTAAAACAGAGGCGTGTGAAGATGAAGACTCAGCATTATTCACACACAGCAGCAGGTTGACTAAACAATGTAGGTTGGTGAAGATAGATGAAACAAACATCCAAGCTTAGACTTCAAATCATATTGGAGAGCGGGCCACAGACAGCATGATTTATTTTCAGGTTTGGAAAATACATTTTTCTCCAGATATTGTTAGACATTTCTCCCAGAGGTTGCAGAACATACAGGGTTGTATCTGAAATGGCTTGGTCATAACAGAACATAATGCAAGATATGGAACATTAAAGTTAAATTGTATTCATTCAAAATTGCTAGTTACACTAGTCTTTAGAGAGCATTCAAGTTACAATCTGATTTTATAGCAGAACAACCAATACAAATCAACAATTAGCAGTTATGTTCATGTTAATGGAGCAGGTTTTCTGAGGAATTGCTTAAGACTGTAAACAAATTAAGCACCTCTTAACCAATGAGCTGAACCACTTAAATTTCCATTTAATTGAATGAGCTGCCCAACATTCAAACTGAACAAATAAACAAACAGAACCAATAAAAAACATAGCAAACATCCAAGCACAGAGAATAAAAATTAACTTACCAAACACCCTATCAGAACAAACAAACAAAAACTTTCAATTAAGAGAACACAATCCAAACAAAACCATTTAACAAACATGTACCAAATATACAAGCAGAGAAAAAAAAACAATAAACAGAGCCGAGGTCAATAAGCAAACCGAACCTACATCCAAACAGAACATAAATAACAAACATATACAGAACATACACATAACAAACAACCAAGCACAGACAAACAAACAAACAAACAGATCCATCAAACTAACAGAGAAAATATCCAAACAAAATTATTTATCTAACTGAACCAATAAACAAACATACCAAATACCAAAGCAGACAAAAAAGAAACAGAACCAATACACAAACAGAACCTACATCCAAACAAAACCAAACAAACCTGCCAAAGACTCAAGCGGAGCCAAAAAAACAAACCGACAGAACAATTAAACTAACAGAACAAAGATCCAAACAAAACCATTAAGCAAACAGAAACAATAAACAAACAGAACAAAATAACAAACATGCCAGACTCAAGCAGAGCCAATAACAAGTAAACAAACAGAAGCTTTAAACAAACAGAACAAAGATCCAAACAAAACCATTAAACAAACAGAACTGAATAAATCCCAAATGCAACCATTAAACAAACAAAACCAGCATCCAAACAACCAAAAAACAAACAGAAATAAATGTATAAACTGAAGAAAAAAATATATAGAATCAATAAGCAAACAGAAACAATAAACAAGCAGAATGAACAAAAAACAAGTTTGATTTTATCTGGGATTTGATTGAAAACATGGATGGAAACATGTTAGGCCATCATATTATTGGATATTATTTTTCTCCATGCATGCAACCTTGTTTACATTACAAGAAAAGCAATTTCAAAAGGCAGAGAGAATTATTAAATTTCTTTAGAAAAAACATACAGTAATGAATCCTGCACAATTATGTGCAAGTAAAGTGAAGAGTATTTCAATTTGTCAATAATATAAAGTTACAAAGGCACTTCTAATGTTATTAGTTCATCCTTAAACCCATCTCACTAATAATTTAGCACTTTTTGCATTTTTGTTTGGCCTTCACGGTTTATAATATAATTATTTTACTGTAAAGGATTGTTAAACAGTAGCCTACTATATAATTTTTTCATCATGGCTCATTAAATCCTTAAGTACAAATATAAGTGCACAGCTGCAGGTTAGATGACAACAAAAAACAAGCCTGCAATTTGCAAGAAATACAATCTCATGCATCATTACTAAACTGGGTATGAGGGAAAGATAGGTCAAATGTGTCAATAACTGTATAACAATAAATGTATATAATTAAAATTCATTGTGTAAAAACCCTAAGTAAAACTGTTCAACTGGCCAAAGGGGAACATCACCTGGCTCAGGTCATTTGAGTTTGAGATCCCTCCACTAGGCCTTAAAACCCATAATACATAATGCCCAACCAATTGCTGCGGGGTGTGCGGTGATCTTTACACGTGTGTGTGGTAGATCAGTGTTTCCCCATAAACCCAGAGTAATAACTCCACTCTCCTCTCCAACGTTCCTCTCCCACGATCTTTCCTCTCGCTCCGCACAGCCGAATCTGTGTGATGAATGGAGCAAGGGGGCGACCCTTCCGCTTTAATGTGATTGATGGGGACGCTAGCGTGCGGCTAACCGCTACACGCCACAGTGTGGGTATAAATGCCCCAGATAGAAGCACACACTGCAGTCAGAGATGATTTGATATAAAGGAGAGCACGGTCATGCTGAAGGAGATCGATTAATTACATTAATATGAGGAGGAGGCCGGCCAAGGGCAACAGCAGGAGCCACTGAGGAAGCCGTCAGGAAGTGTATAATATGACTGAACGTGATATCAGTAACACAGCTCATAAACAGAGTCTCTCTAATGGCAGACAGAAGAAGCTGCTTAGAGTCTGAGGATTCAGTGTTAAAAAAAAAAGAACTTTTAAGTGCATGTGATGAAAGTGATACAACATCACATCAAACATTTTATATAAAACCTGGAAGAGTTTGTCATGAACACAATCATGGACATGAGCATGAGTGGACACCTGTTGCACACATGACTGTTAGCCTTTTAATAAGCACGTATATGACTTTGTGGACACTGGACTTATGTTAGTGGAGACAACCATTTCCATTATCCACTGTGCAACCATTATATACTGATTATAGAAACGTACTGTAAAATAAACATATCGACTGTGAGCAAGATAATTGGTCTGTTTTAAAACTTGCTTTCTTGGCAGCTTCCTTCTGGGAGAATCCCGAGTGAGATGAAACTTCACAGGTCACAGATTTGGAAAACTCAGCATAAATAGCAGAGCATTAAACACATAAAAACGCTGAACACATGAGACTCGAATAACAATTAATATTAATCGACTTTGACGTTAGTCTGTTGCTAAGCTAATGATTTAATACGCTAATGAACTTAAAGATACATAGCAGTAGCACACACACATATTGGGTAATGTAGTCAATTTTTTATTAGATTAAACTATGTTAGCAATAATTTTTGCTATTAATATTTTTGTGGAAACTGTGATAAAAAAAAATTATTCCAGGATTTTTTTTGATGAATAGACAGTTTAAAACAACAGCATTTATATGAAATAGAAATCTTTTGTAACATTATAAATGTCTTTACTGTCACTCTTGATCTACTTTTGATCAATCAAGTGTATATTTTCTAAGTATACATTGATTTCTCTCGCTATTTTGGATTGACTTTATTACTGAGCTCAGTGCAATGCATTCTGGGATTGCCTTCACTTTGAAGCATACATGAGGTGCTGCCTTAGAATTTGGCAAATGAAGCAGAAAACCTTCTGAACAGCCTTTATGTCAGAAGCACATCTGTGATGCTTTAAAATGCTGCTCTCTAGGTTTTAGAAAACAAGTTATAAAATAATAAAATCTCAGTGTACTGTTTGTAACTTTGAGTTTTAGGGTCTGAAAACGCGACTCACCACGACTCCGTTGTCTGTAACTGCTTCTCTGTAGGTGAAGTTGCACACAGCCCAGGCCAGGTAGTACGTGGACATGCGGGGCGTCCTGGAGAAATGGTTGGTCACCCATCCGTCCTCCTCAGATGTTGAAGACTCCACTGGCATGTTGGACAGAGACTGATACGAGCTCTCGTGTTTCAGACTCACTCTGAATGTGGCTTTATAGATGGGCTCGTCGAAACACGGGAAGGCCTTTCTAGCGTGAGTCGGTGAGAACTGCGTCACCGCAATAAACCTGCAGAATAAGAACGAGAGAGAGGTAAGAGGAAAGAAAACTCTGCTGAAATATATGCTATTTAACTAGTTCAGGAGTCAACAGTGGAAAGTCATAATTGATCAGTCACATGACTTTTCTGAATGTAAATTAGCTATCTGCCATCCCTGTTCACATCGCTGTGCATTTATATCACACTAATGAGATTTCTGGAGTGAAGACTGTTAGAGATTTTTAACCACAGCAACTATATCACATCAAATGTCAACATAACATAAGAGATACACAGAAATAATGATATATTTGATATCTGCATGTCACAGCTGTAAACATTAAACACATCTGTGACGGCACAATGTCAGCGAATTGACAGCGTGAATCTATTTAGATGGCAAGAAAATAATAAAAAGCTGTCAAATTGTTCTTACATGTAGTTGGAACAGAAGCGTTAATAATCTACATACAGACACATTTAGGACATCAGAATCAGAACTGAGTCTGAGTATCAAAGTAAAGAAGTTAGAAAGCTGGAAAAGCGGTTCTTAAGAAGAAAGAGTGAGCTGCATTCCAGAAAGCTGCATTAACGGATATTAAAGCTGTATCAAACCTCACAGGGAGGAATTTTCCTTCACCACCCACAGCGTGACCATCAGACGGGGGAGGAGGGGTGTTCTGCTCGCTCCTGCATTTCTGTCACAACTTTTTACTCTCATTACCATTCATGCAGGAGCAATCTATAATGAGTCTATAATGTCCCATCTGTCTACCTCTTCATTTCATTCACACTTTATAGATGCTAGTAGTACCATATAAACATCTTTACACTATTTAAAGATCAGGACCAGACAGGAGGGGATGAGAAATCAGACAACTAACAGACACACAGGAGGAGATTCTACAGGGATGTTAGAGTGAAATTCCCTGCATTGAAACACATGGAGATGTTTGAGTTTGTTGGAGATGTTTTATACATGCGCATTATGACATCACTGACGTGCAATGCGAGGTTGAAGAAAATGTGTGAAGAGGAAGAAGGAAAAACTGTTGAATCTCTGAAGAGACCAGAGGATCAGTTCAGATCACGTCTAACTACATCAACACAAGTATTTCCTCAATCCAGCGAGATCCCGCTGTTCAGTGTTCATGAATATACGAGCAGCCAGCAGGCGCTGATTACACTAAACTGAAGGATCTTCACAGCCTGTGGAGCTGAACAACATCAACATACTGAATTTATCTCAAAGGTGCTCTTCAATGGATATTACGATATCAAGACCTCACAATAAAGTTTAAGTGAAAGAAAGAATCGCCCTGAGTCTTTAACATGCTGTGTTTACAGCTGAAAGGAAGCAGAAGGTTCAGCCGTTATTGAAAAGACAAGGAGGAAACTGGTGGACAGACAGAAGGGTTATGAAGTGTGTCCATGAAAGCGAACCCTTCAGGGCAAAACAAGGCTTAAACATGTCTCAAATACAGGAAAACCTGCGGCAAAGATTCAGACTCGAGACATTTTTTCCCTCAGAGGACAAAGAGTCAGAAGCCAGAAAACAAGAGCAAGAAGTTGATATTTAGTGAAATCACTGTGAATATGAGGCTGTAAACGGCTGTAAATCTACAGTCAACACACATATATGAGCTTCTGATAATCAACTGTGCATCTTAAACAGTTAGAAAAGATTTTAACTACTGATCTGAAGATTTTCAAACATAAAAATGGGTTGTCGTTTAAACAGGAGCACATATGAACTGAACACTTGAATTGTCTAATCTGTTTATATTATATCGATGGATTATCTGTTTATATATTGATTATAATTTATATCAAAATACTGTTTATAAATTAATGCATAATGGTAGTAACTGCATAAATAGTTTATATTTGAAGGTTATTTCTGATGTAAATCTAACTGTGTGGGTTTATGAGCGTTTATCACTGTGCTGGAAAACTTCCCATGATTATATGCGAGTCTCAGTGTGTGACAGTAAATGAGACATTGAGTGCAGTGTCAGTCACAGCTGTGACTTCAATACCCAGAGGTATAACTATAGTGTTCAGATCTGTGTGACCTCTGACCTCCCTGAACACTGAGGAACAGTTACAGTCTGAGACCAAGTCGTAAAATTACATACACATAATAATGCTAGACTAGAATTTACAGGTGAACGGCCTAACCTAAAGATGGATTTAAAGGGATAGTTCACCCAAAAATAAAAATCTTGTCATAATTTACTCACCCTCAAGTTGCTCCAAAACTGCATGAGTTTCTTTCTTCTGTTGAACACAAAATAAGATATTTTAAAGAATGTTGGTAACCAGACAGTTGACGGTGGCCATTTTCATATTAATAAAAGTCATTGGCCACCGTCAACTGTCTGGTTACCAACATTCTTTAAAATATCTTCTTTTGTGTTCAACAGAAGAAAGAAACTCATACACTGTAAAAAGTAATACCTAGATCTAACTTATAAAAAGTGAGGCAAGCGGCTGCATTGGATGTTTTATGTTGATTCAACTTGCAGCCTTTTTTAAGTATATTGAACACTTTAACATTACTTAATACAAATGCAACAAAATCGAGTTGAGTTAACTAATAGTACTAGTATTACTTAGTTAGATAAACTTACTTTTATTGGTACAGGTAACTTATTTATGGGTTGCTACAAGTAACCTGTACTCATTTTAATTAGGTTTTATGAACTTTATTTTCTTAGTAAAATTAACTTTAAACATTTTAATTGAGTCCTGGCTATAACCTCAGAAAATAAATCTAAATGTCTGTATCCTGCATTACAGTGATTAACTTTACATAAATAGACTTTGTCAATAACAATTACAAATTCAATTGAAGAAGAAAAAGATGAGAAGATAGATTGAAGACAATTTATTCAATAAATTCAATATCAACAAGTGTCACTTTTAACAGTGGCTACAAAACATCAAATAAATGTGCCCGCACATGTACACCAATATAAAACAAACACTGTAGAAGTGTATTTTCAACCTGTTCTGAACAGTACATTGAAATATCCAAACTGCCCAATCTGCAATGTTTGGATAAAGGTAAATGTGAGTCATAACATCACATTCTATCACACTGGAACTGTACTGTCAAAAATGACATGATGATGGCTTAGGATGCACAGGGTCCAATCCCACAAAAAGCCTCTAATATATCTCAAGTATACACCAGTTTTGAGGGGTACTTGGGGTCGAGAGCATAGGTAAGTCCAAACAGGAGGCAGCATGCTTTCGACAGGTTTGGCACACCTCTGACCATGGGCTGTCCTTATATGATAATCCCAATCATGTCGGGGTGATGGCACATGTACATTTTCAGTGGGCAACTGCCAAGCTCAGCGTGCACCTCTGTTTCAGCCCGACTCTATTGGTGGAGACAAAAAAAGAATCAAGAGTTTGGTCAGACAAATAGGAAATAAGATGAATATAGCAGACAGGTAGAAGACATAACACACAAAGTCATAATTGTACTTTTGTTGCAAAAGGTGGTGGATACTAGACGGATACTGTGACTAGAACATGTGACCAGAGTGAAGTCTACCATGACAATGTCATAGAGTGTGGGTACTAAACTATTATGATCTACTCTAGCATGAGTGTTGTCTTTTTCTGGTTCAAAGGATGCATTACAATAAAACAAATGCAATATTGTCCTTGCCTGTACCTGATTGGTCATCACATTACTGTTAATTAAGATATAGTTTAAATATCTTTCAAGAGCAAACATAATCACCCCATATCGTCACAATATTAATACACCCACTAAGCAAAGTTATGTCCAAAAAACGTAATTACAACGTCTTTGTCACAAAGACGTACGTTGAAAAGACGTCCACTGAGGAGCCAGAATGAAGGTTTTTACGTCTTTTTTTGAGGTGTTCTGTAATGAACGTTCATGGAACCTCTATACAAGGTTGAAAACTAGTTCAGATGTGGACAATGTGGACATATTTTCAACATCATTTAAGGTCTCATTTGGACAATTTATACTTATTCTAGACCAAATAAACACTCTCAGGATATATTAAATTAAAACTCACATTTATTTCAATGTAATTTCCATGTGCAATTGCAAAGCAATTCACAGACAGTGAAGTTTCTTTTCATGATTTTTGGACAAACACGCACTGACACCTTTAGACAGCTTAGCATCTGTAATTCACACATATTTGGATCGTGAGAGAAATCAGGTTCGAACCAGGGACCTTAAGCTGCCTGCCCTAAGTAGACAGTAATGATTTCATGATTTTTGGACAAACACACACTGTCTGTGAGTTGCTTTGCAATTAGAAATTATGTTGAAATAAACACAAGTTTTAATTTAATGCATCCTGAAAGTGTTTATTTGGTCCAGGAACAGTTTAAATTGTCTAAATGAGACATTAAATTACGTTAAATATGTCCACATCTGAACTAGTTTTTAACCTTGTATGGAGGTTCCATGAACGTCTATATTGGACTTACAGAACCTGTCAAAAAAGGCGTCATAACATTCATTCTGGCTCCTCAGTGATACAACTTTTTTGACAAAGACGTTGAAAAGACGTCTTTTGGACATAAATGTGCTCAATGGGACAGACATAAAAATAGACAAGTAGCTTTAAGCCCAATACATACGTGGTGGACAATGATGAGGTCTTCCTGTCTCTTCCCCATGTACTCAATCAGGTATCTCAGGACCACTTCTCTCCTTTTCTCCACAGAGGCAGATGAATCCTGTCAAAAAGTATAATCTGATCAAATTGTAATTGAATTATTTTTATATTTTATATTGAATTTAATTATAATTATATTCTGAAGTTTTTCTTACCTGGATGTGAAGCTCAAAGACCCCAGGTAACAAAAAAGCTTGGGTATCTAAAGACCAGGAAAATACATGTTAGAAATAAGGTTAAAAATCAGTTGTAAATGTAACTTCTTTAAGTAATAGGTTAGAAATAGTTTAAGGGTTTTTTTTCAACCAAACATCTGTCATTAATTGACTATATGCAGCATTAAAATAACGTGGATCAAATCTCTAAAATCAGACAGACTAAGCATACATCTCTACAGTCTAATCTGTGCATCTGCTTTAGTAATGCAAAAGTATACTAACATAATCTCCGAGTCCTGTCAAAGACACACAACACACAAAACAAAGTGGTGTCTATAAAACACCACATCTTACTTTCCCTTATTTGCCCGCAAAACTATTGCCTGAAGGCTCGAAATTGCGATCGCATATGATCCCGAAATTTAATCTGTGCAATATAAAAATATAACTGAGGGCATTTGTGCAACTAATTATTACCTACGTAACTTGTAGGCCTATGCGTTTTTAAACACTGCTGCTGATAACGCGAGCACCCCACCGTCCACCGGAGATTAATTTAAGTGATGTAGTCATGCCTACTTTGTGTTTTAAGTATACTTTGGCTTTAATTTTACCAATAATATCACTTTTAGCGTTAACTTAAAATAATATTTGACATTAAACGGTAAGCTAAAAGTCCTAAGTTAGATAAAACACGTTAACTAGTACTATGTAGCCTACTAATAATCAGTTTAAGTTTACGCTAACTAACGATTAAAAGTGATATTGGCAAAATTAAAGCCCAAGCCTTAAAACACATAGTAGGCATGACTAGAACTAATTTCATATTAACAGCACGGTCAACCGCTGTTGTCTGCCGATCGACCACACTGTGCTGCCATCTTAGCTTACCATGTGTGCAGGATAGCTAGCTATACAATTTGCAAACCTAACCTCAGCTCCCTAGTGGAGAGAAAGCAATTTCGTGTGCCTTTACATCACCAGTCATTCGGCTAAATGTGCTCAACTTACCTTGTTAATCAGACCCTGAAATTCAGATCCGCTGCAGCGACCAAACAGTTAAAGTGCTGAGGAAGATTGCATCTGCCTGGAAGGTCCCCGCCAGTGACAAAAGGGATAATGCCAACTTATAAAATTTAAAATATTTACGTTTGATGAACACACCTGCCACATCGACAGCTGCTTAAATAAATTGTGCATTGTCAACTCACTTTTATAGCATTTGTTGTACACAACGACCACATACAAATAACTACCCAAATAAATTGCATGGGTTTTATTTAAAATATATTGTTATATAAAAACTGATATATTTTAAGTAAAGATGAAGTATTTTGATACTTTTTTGTATAAAACCAATAAAATAAACTAGATTACAAATATTTTAAATATATAAAACCTACTTTGTGGGTGTAGCACTTTTTACAGTGTACAGGTTTGGAGCAACTTGAGGGTGATGCTCATCTTAACTGTACATAATGAAAATGATGACAAGATTTTCATTTTTGGGTGAACTATCCCTTTAAAGCTGTTAATTTTATGGATGAAGATTCAGAGATTATGTTTTGTTTTTCTTGGGACATCTTGATGTTTGTGATTGTTCAACATGCCACCTCATGTGTTGTATTTTTACTGGCACTCATCTATAACAATGCATGACAAGCATAATCATCACAAAATAAATAAACTGCTAATAAATGAACCTCACATACATATAAAATAAAACACAGCCTAAATAAAATACCAACTATGGTTAATGTTACTATAGTAAAACATATTATATACGTATACTAAATATACTTTGTAAAGAATTTAACGAGTTGTTTAAACTCTTTTTACCTCCAACAAAACCAATCATGGTAAGCATAGTTTTTTTGGTAAAATAACAATACAGTTATCATTGTTACTGCTGTAAAACTTGGGCAACTTGGAATTCAAACATGATAGTGAGATTCTTATTTGAATGAGATCCCATATTAATTTATTGTGATTTAGCCTAACATTAACTGCAATATTATCTTTGTATTTTGAAGCAGTTAATTCAGCCAAAACACGGCTTGTGTTTAACTGCGCATAAGTATCAGTATCAGTATCAGTATCAGTATCAGAAGTTCCCATGGCAACAGCAGGACATTATATCAACACCTGATTATCATATGAGAGACTTTTTTGAGACGGACACTGAACCCCTTTTACCTTCTTTCTCCATTCAGCGCGTACGAGCTGCGGAAGAAGCCCAAGAGCTCGTGCTCGATGAGCGCGTGAAAGGTGATGTTGATCTTGTATGTTCTGAGGGGCTTCATCTCTCTGTGCAGCGCGATCACAAACACCTGCTTGGGCTGATAGTGGAAGCGGCGCTGGATCCTCATGACGCCCGCTTTCTTACTATCCGAAAACACCAGCACTTTCTCCACCTCCAGCCGGTCCGTGTGCAGCACGATCAACTTCGTGGAGTTGACGCATTCAAACTCGATGTTCACCTCGCCTGAGAAGCTGAAGTTCTCCATGTTCACGGACAGTCGGAGGTCGTAGTGTCGCGGGCGCAGGGTGGCCGGTAAGCGCAGATTTCTCCAGGGCTGCTGGCCGTCCTCTGTGTCTCTGTGACTGATGTTCCCGTCCCGGGACTGTTTCCACTTACTGTTGCTGGAGCCGTTCGCGGCCAGAGCCCCGCTGCTCTCCGCGGCGCATCTCTCGAAGCTGACGCTCAGCGTGATGGCGATGGCCGTGACGATGATGAGGGTGAGGATGGAGATGGCGAACCCCAACACCAGCCTCTTGTGGACTGTGATGTGCTGTTCGGTCGTCCGGGGCCGGACCACCACGCTGTCGGCCCACTGATCGGACAGAGCCCGTCCGTTCCTCATGCTCGCGTCCTCGATCCCCATTATATGACGAACCTGATGTGTTTTATATTCATCATCAGCCTGCGTTCATGCGGTGCAGCTTCAGATTTAAAGGCGCGAAATGAGGAGAATATCCCGCGAAACACGCAGAACGCAGAATAACTGCGGATCGATGATCTCGAGACTAGATTTCTGTGAATCAGAAGTTCGTCCGGTCAGATGCTGGAGCTCATCGAGTCCTTTCGCACGTCCATTTCTCCTCTGACTTCAGTCTGATGTGGATGTAGGTCCAGCACCTGCTTCCTGATCAGTGTTGTGAAACTCTCTTCTCTCTGTTCATTTCTCCTGCCTCCATCATCATCATCGTCCCTGTTTCTCTCGCTCTCTGATGCATCATCCTCTCTTTCAGCCAGTGGGCTGTTCTCTCTCTCTCTCTCTCTCTCTCTCTCTCTCTCTCTCTCTCTCTCTCTCTCTCTCTCTACATCTAATGTTCAGTTAAACCACATTTAATTAAACAGTGAAATATTCAGATAGGCTGATGATACTCTCTCCTCTTTCACACATTTAAAATTGCTGAGTTGCATGAATATTAAACAGACATTGACACTGAACATAAATTAAATGAAAATATGAGACACGCATTTGAGACATGTACATGTCAAACTTTTACAGCAGCGCTATATGGCAGTATTTTCAACAGTGTTTATTACACATCGCACAAATACATTAGAGCATGTCTGTTGTGTACTTTCACAACAAAAGCGTGAAATGGAGGTGTGATTATTCATTCAATAAACTGTATTGAGGTTGTGTGGGGCAGTCAAATGAGAGTCTTCCTTTTGAGTATACTCTATGTGTAATCAGTAAAATGAAGCAGTTTAGTGTAGTGTTGTGCAGTAGTGTGTTATTTAAGTGACTGTGTAGCTGGGTTTTTCAGTTTTATAAACCCAAATAATGAAACATATTCACAATGGATGCTGGAACTGTAAACGGAAAGCTGCTGTCCATGGTGCTGAATCAAGCAAGACCATCAAATCAGTTTCCTGAGGTGTGTAATTTCTGCACCACTAGTGCAGGAAAAATAATAAATAATTATTGTTTTCCAGCAGGGTTTTCTTAAATTCTATGTCCCAAATGGTTGAACAAATTGGAAGTAAAACAGCATTTATTTTCTACCTGTGCATGCAGCTTCCATCCTCAAAAGATTACATTAATGACCTTAACTCCACCTTCACATCTCCCCTCCATATTTTCCGTCACTCATTCCTCTCAGTACATCTGTCATTGTTTCATAAAGGAAGACCAGCGGCGGCTCTTTGAACGCAGTGACGGCTCCAAACACCAAATAACACCCTCAATTTGCAGCCGTTGGCATGGCTGGTTAAACAGCACAGCGAGAAGACAGCGGTAAGCGTGTGAAGACACCCTTGAAGGAGCCGGGAGAGAAGACCAGGTGGAAAGATGATGAGGATAAAGTGAAAAATAAAACTGGGCCTTCTAGTTCAAATGATTTTATTCACATTTGAAATTCTCCAAACATGACTGGGCAGGAAATGCTTTTGATCCTCTTCGCCCCTTTACCCCTACGGAATTTAAAACCAATTCTCATGAAATAATGATGGAACGTCCTAGAATGATTGTGAAATCTTTAGATCAAATGAAAATGGAGGTGCATTTAAAGAGAAAAATAAGCAATTTCAATGTGCCATCTGAACACAAAAGCCTGTGTCATGATGTGAAAATGTGTGTGAACTGTGAGCCTCATGTTGAATGAAAACACAGTACAACACAACATCAGTCTAGAGGGACTGTGACGAGTGGCTAATTGAATAAAAAATGTACTGTAAGTAAAACGTCCTTGAGGGCAGCTGTGACTGCCGACACATAGAGGGTCATTTCAGAGGAGAAAGATGAAGAAAAACAGACTCATACAAAGATTTAAAAAAAAAAAGAGAGAGATTTGTGTGGAAATAACTATATAAGCAGAGCAGAGACACATCGCCCCCTGCAGTCCACAAGTAACATTAATATTTTCCAATCAAAACCAATGGTAGAGGATAACCTGAATGACTCAATAACTCTCCAGGACCTGATATTACCAATAATGTCATGATAAAGTTATGGAATATTTCTCTATTTTTCTCTCAGCTGTAAATATCACTGTGTCAAATTCAGTTTAGATTAAATTCTGTAACGACTGTGTGTCTGCCTATATGGTTTTCTTGATTTTAAAACACATTAGATAAACATTCTCTACCTCACCAACAAATGAGCTGTTATATGAGCATTATATGAGCTGTACGTGATCTGAGGTTTTAAAGGATTAGTTCACCTCAAAATGAAAATTTCCTGATAATTTACTCACCCCAATGCCATCCAGGATGTTCATGACTTTCTTTCTTCAGTGGAAAAAAAGTTTTTGAGGAAAACATTTCAGGATTTTTCTCCACACAATGGACTTCAACTGTAACCAAATTGTTGAAGTCCAAGTTTCAAAGGGCTTTGAAGTGCTTCAAAGGGCTCTGGATGGAGGAATAGGGTCTTATCTAGCGAAATGATCTGTCATTTTCTAAATAAAATAAAAAGTTATATACTTTTTAACCACAATTGTTCGTCTTGTGCTGGTCTGCGACGCGCCAGGCATTACGTAATCACGTTGGAAAGGTCACGCTGGACGTAGACGGAAGTACTGCCCCATTGTTTACAAAGCAAACATGCGAAGACTAATACAAAGACCCTTTAACAAAAAAGGTAAAACAATGATGTCGGATGATTTTGAAGTTGGAGGAGAAAATGAGATGGAGTTTTTCGCCCTTTTGAACCGGAGTACACAAATGAAGACCTTAGGCAGATGGAGGAGACCACTACGTCCAGCATGACCTTTCCAACGTGATTGTCCTCCAAGTCCTCCATGGACTTCAGTTACAGAGATACAACTTGTACCACCTGACCGCATGAAGAAATACTCAAAATGGCAGTGACAAATGTTGTTGCATACTGCAGAACAATTATCTATACTGTATATAGTATCATGTAATATATCTATAATTTATATATAGAGATCAAGTTATTTTATTTTACATGCTGTATTTAATCATTTTAAAGATGTGATCTCCAGAACTGCTAATGTCAAGTGTAAAAATAATCACTCAACTTATGTATTGACTGTTATGTATCTTGAATGCGTGAAATGTCACGAATGCCTGACTCCGAAGTACGGAGTAGAAGAAGTAGAATTTCCCAGGTGCACTTGAAGGCAGCATAATTATTTTAATAACGACATGCTGTGAACACACACTTCGATCCAGACACTGCACTCTACAATATTTGACTCGCGTATAAAAGCTGCTGTAGGTTGAGTAAGATTTGATGGATGAACTTGTGCTTTTATTGGACATGTCACGTCAACTGTGGTAAAAATTTCCAATGATAAGGATATTTCCATTGTTTATCTTTACTTAAAAATACTGCCTCTGCAAGCAGCATATGGAGGTAGGAAGGCAACATGTCACGCCCGAATCCAAATGATCGTGTCATGTCTCGTCAGCTGAGATATTCTCATCTGATAATTTTTTGAAGGAAGCATAGATTTTTCATTCGCCACTATGCTGTGTGTGCAGGTCTGTGACAGTTGAGCTGAAGGACAAAAATAGGGCCTGAAAGTTGCGTTTGTGTACATTAGCCCCCCCCCCCCCCCCCCTTTTTTTCAAATTTTTGACTCTATTTCTAGCAAGAAATTAGTATTGTGATTCTTTGTTCGTGGGACCCTCATCTTGGCCAGGAGCATCAGCAGCATTTCATTCTACAACACCTTCTCAGTCTTTGGAAAGATGTTCTATCATGCGAAGTAATAGCTGCACATTAGGCTGCATAAATTAGATCAGCCGGAACTGGGAACACTTCCTATAAACCCGTCACATCATAAGAAAGGTATCTATGCTAATGTTAGTCTTTCTGGTTATTCTGAGGTTTACTGTAATCAGCTGGATCTGGGCCGTATCCAGATCAGATGGTGGACCTGTGCCTGGACACGACCACAACTCATGGTGTAATCAGCCGGATCCGGGCCATATCCAGACCAGATGGAGGACCTGCACCTAGACACAACCACAACGCATCCCTGAAGTGTCAGCAGAGATTGTGTCAACTAGACTCTCCCTTGTAAGGCCTCAATGACACGACAGCCACCGGCACTGATCCTTAAACCCGTCTCCATACCGGCGTGACTCCGATCTTCAACCAGATGGAACTGGATAATATTCTGACTGTTCCAAACCAATCTGACTTCTGACCTGTAATGCTGCCTGAATTATAATCATACACTGTTCATTCATTGGCCAGAGGAGAACTGACAGTGGTTCCTTGCCACTGTCGCCTTTTTCCACCTTTGTTGCCATTGGCTTGGCTTGCTTAGTTGGGGACATAAAATTTAACATTTAATTTAATATTCAACAATAATATTGATCTGATTGACACTATTATACAATAACTGAACTGAGCTGGACGATGACATCACGGTTTTACATTATTTTTCAGAGTGTAGTGTAAGTGAATCCCTGTTGTACTTCCTGTTCTTTGTCTTTTCTATAAATTTATTTATAGTGTGAACACTTCTACCTTTATAAACCTCCATCTTTTCCGCCACTCATTCCTCTCAGTACATCTGTCATTGTTTCATAAAGAAAGACCAGCGGCGGCTCTTTGAACGCAGTGACGGCTCCAAACACCAAATAACACCCTCAATTTGCAGCCGTTGGCATGGCTGGTTAAACAGCACAGCGAGAAGACAGCGGTGAGCGTGTGAAGACAGCCTTGAAGGAGCCGGGAGAGAGAAGACCAGGTGGAAAGATGATGAGGATAAAATGAAAAATAAAACCGGGGCTTCTAGTTCAAATGATTTTATTCACAATTGAAATTCTCTAAACATGACTGGGCAGGAAATGCATTTAGATTCCATCCGATCAAGATTCTCTTCGCCCCTTTACCCCTATGGAATTTAAAACCAATTCTCATGAAATAATGATGGAACGTCCTAGAATGATTGTGAAATCTTTGGATCAAAGGAAAATGGAGGTGCATTTAAAGAGAAAAATAAGCTATTTCAATGTGCCATCTGAACACAAAAGCCTGTGTCATGATGTGAAAATGTGTGTGAACCGTGAGCCTCATGTTGAATGACAACATACAACACAAGATCAGTCTGGAGGGATGAGGAGAGAATTGAATAAAGAATGTCAGTAAAACGTCCTTGAGGGAAGGTGTGACTCGGCACATAGATCTCACAATCAACAATGGACAACACAGTTTTAGACAACGAAATATGCCTGACAACTTGATGTTAAAATACTTATTGGAAACCATTATTTTTGCAATTCTGTTGTGTGATTCTAATGCCACAGAAATGACTGGCATGCAGAGGAAGAGGATAAAAAACTATAAATGTGAAAAATTTATATATATTACACCATGAAGCATTTGGCAATGAAAGCCAATGAAAGTGGATAACCTGACTGATTTCATCACAAGTGTCAGTTTGCAGGACCTGATATTACAAATTAATGTGTTGGGACATCCTTTATTGTTCTCTCACAATATCAGTGTGTCAAATTCAGTTTAGTTGAGACTTCTGGATATAAAGCTTCAAAAACTTTTGAAATAAGTCTCTAAGATCTGGTCTGTTGTGTCCCTTATCCAAGCAATCTGGTGAAGTGAAACCTGTGATAATGTGCAGTTATTCATCATCTCAGTGATCAGGCAGATGTCCTTGTCCAGTGAAACTTCTACAAGCTTAAACAGCTGTTCTGTTTCAGGCAATGGATGAGCTCACCTGCAGAGTCCTTGAGAATCCTACCTCACACACACCTGCTTGACTAGCACTGGAGACAAACTGTAGCTGTAAAGGTGCAAGAGTAACACTGTCGGTAAGTACACATTGCATATCATCCTTGCCACAAGAGGTGCTCTAGCGGGTATTTGTTCAATGGTTTCTTTTCTTTTTCAGGAACTTGCTGTCATGGTGGAGCAACAGTTTGATTTGAATCTTGCTGAAGTTAGTTAAAGGTAAGTAATTGTTGTCATGTTTATAGCCATGCGGTCACATTGGCAAAATCTCAATAACATTTCACAGGCAAAAAAGGTTAATTGTCAGTATTGTGTATTGATGTGTGAAGCACACAGAAGTCACTTTCAAGCAGCTTTCAAATCCAATGTGAACTTGAACACGTTGTTATGGAGATAACTTTTACTCTCACATGAAATTCCTTTGTGTGGATTCCTATTGAAATCACTTGTGTAGTGCTTATTTCTGGCCTTAAATGAATAGTTTACTTAAAAATGAAAATTCTGTCATCATTTACTCACCCTCAAGTTGTTTCAAAGGAATATTTTAAAGAATGCCGGTAACCAAACAGTTGATGGACCTCATTGACTTCCTTAGTTTTTGTTTTTCCTACTATGGAAGTCAAATGGGTCCCATTACTGTCTGGTTACCGACATTCTTCAAAATATCTTCTTTTGTCTTCAGCAGAAGAAAGAAATTCATACAGGTTTGAAACAACTTGAGGGTGAGTAAATGATGACAGAATTTTCATTTGACAAGTGAACTATTCCTTTAAAGTCACCATTTCAAGTTGCGATAGTCTTATCTTTCCTATTGTGGCGAATGTCGACGTTGAAGCGGCTTCCCTAAAGAAAAAAATTATGGTGGGATTTGATTTTGTCCTGCAAGAAGGAAGGAAGCTTATTTTGATTAAAGATTACGAGGGCACATGAATTAAAAAACAAATAAATGTATAAATTTATATTTAAATTATATATTTATAATAAATACTGCAATATTCCATTATAAAAATAAGAATTGTCAATTTTGATGGACAGAATAACACACATCCTGAAACCTGTAATGTAACTGTGAGTGTTTTGCTAGAGGGAAGTTGATTCTGTACAGGGAGGTGGTGATTTTTCTCATCAGTCTAGAATTCATCCGTCAGCACTTTTAGTCACACACACATTTGACACTCATTCATAATTCATACGTCAGTTGGATATGATATCGTACAAGCAGTAAGTATGGCACACCGTAAGACAGCAGGGAATTGGTATTTTTACCCTCCACTATGATACAACCTGACTGTGAGGCTGATGCAAATGCTTTTGTTCATCAGTAGATTGAGGTGCATCTGATTTAGAGATGTTTCCAGAGATGTGAATGTGCTGAAATGTTCTTACATAATAACGGTGTCCAAAAGAACCAATGTTTTACCCTTGCAATGTGAATACATTTGGTAAAGTAGCTTTAAATGAAAAGCTTTTAGCAATGATAGAACGGTGGAGAGAAATATACCTGAGGATGAAGACGCTGTTTCTGTATCCGAATGTTAATGGCAGCTAACGTTACCCAGAAGCCCTCGGGTCTCCCATTGGTTATAAGGCAACACTAAAGAGCCTCGTCCAAACAAACACATTGGCCGCGTCTGTGTCCAGGGCAATAAGTTTGTCTATTAGCTCAGAATTCATCGATCTGCAGCCTGTTATCAAGTAAACTGCTCAAACTGCTGAAAATGCAGAGAACTGACACACGAGTCCCTGTAGTGAACACTCACACAACTCCAGCAACCGTGAGAAATACATGCGATATTATGAGGAAACAAATAATGCAGCATTTTAATACAGAGTTGAAAAGTTTAAACAAAATCTAGCTGTGAATGATGGATCATTGTTAATGGAAAAGTTTTATATTTTTACAGTTATAGGTGATTTATTCTGAGCTCTACCATTATTCATCATAATGCCAAGACATTTAAATAATGGATCTTGGTTTAGTGTGACCTTCAAATAAAGTTTCATTTCTGTAAATGATAGGTTTGCAAGAAAACTTTGTGAACAAAAAAAAAGCATTTTACTACAAAGCATTATATTACCTTTGTAAACTTTACTCCCATTATAAAAAAAAAGCTTCCAGACACTCCTCAAGAAAGACAGAACAGACAATGACTCATCAGCTTTACACAAGACAGACAGACAGAGACAGAAGAACTTCAGCGACTCTCACTGGAGACTTCATAGGGCCCTTTCATACACCCGGTGCAATGCAGCGCCAGGCAGCGCAAGTGTTTTTTACTAGTTTCAGCCTGACACAGTTATCATTTTCACGTCCTGCGCCACGTTGTTTAAATAGCATTAAAAAAAAAACATGGGCGTGCTGGTCTGAAAACGAAAATGTGTTCGGGAGGCAATGTATTTGGAGGCAACTGAAATAGACTATGCCATTGTCCAACAAAAACCTGGTCTAAAGTCAATGGAAAAGTATTTTTTAGTTATTAGATCTCTTCCGCGTTAGTGATATGCGCCTATAGGCTCTTAATGAGTCCCTACTAATTAAGAGAATAGGGACAACCCTTTTAGACCATGCGCTGGGCGCGCCGACCATTTTTCTTGTCGTTAAACTATAAAAGTGGATTCACACTAAGTGCACTTACGCCGTACGCGTTAAACCATGCGCTTAGATCATTAAAATAGGACCCATAGAGTCACATTGAGCTGAAGATTCAATAAACACTTGATACTTGATCCATGGTCTCAGCTCATTATTATAGAGGATGATAGACATTTCTATTATCAGAAAACTTGATCATAAATATCTTAATCCTGTTTTAAAAAGAGGAAATGATGAATCATTGTGACTTTAGTGGTGTTAAGTGCTTTGCAAGTCGCTCCAGAGACGCTCGGCCCTTCTTTTACAGTGCAAATTCGGTTCTTCGTGACAGTCTGATGATTTATTGTCCATTCATCAGCTTTTATCTCGTCATCTTGACAAACTCTAATGATTTCCCTGGATCAAACTACGCTTAGAAATAAAGCAGCCAGACAGGCTGAAAATGAACAATCGTTTGGTCTCCAAAGGCTTTGAGTCCTGCTGTTTTTCAGACTGACATCCAGATGTGATTCGCACAGGTTTGATGGGATGATGATTTACATGGTCCCGCTGAACGTCACATGAGGGAAATGATGAGAAAAGGGTCTTTCGCACTGTTCACACTGGCTCAACACTGTTAATGGAGAAACTTTGAAAAGAGCACATTGTCCTAGGTGTATGTGGACTAGAATCTTGCACAATGTTCTTGTTCTTGAAAGTCATTTCAACTCATTCTCATTAAAAATGAGCCATACAACTTTATAGGTTCAAATGTCCTTTACATTTAACGAGCAAAGATTGACAATCCAACAACGTCCATAATGTTTCCATCCATTTCTGTGCAAGAACCAATTTGATATATGCAAAACAAAAGTTTTGTTTTACCAAACTCCCATAGAGTCTCATCAAACAGGGATGATCTGTAAATTGTTTGGGCTGAGTATTTTCCCGTCATTCTCTCCGCTGATTAATTACCTTGATTTTCTCCACTGGTTGTCAAGGCAACAGCAGCGTTCTGCACTCTCAGCTCTGTTTGGGCCGATGACAGTATGTAATTAAATATAAGCAGTTGCTATTAGGACTGGAGGATACACTGTAATTATAAGCCTTTGCTTGTTCCCTATGGTTTACCAGGCTGCTGGGGAGGCACTGTCACTCAGAGGGCCGCCCAGACGCCCCCAAACACTGATACAGAGGTCCGTCTGTTCCTGAGAGTTTGGATGGTGATAGGAAACATTTTGGTTAAATTATAATGTTAACAGAAGCAGAGATTATCACAGACAGATACAGAGATAGAAAGCTGCAACAGTGTGCATGTGAGTCACAAAATTATACTGTGGTGTTTGATTCTAGCTTTCCAAACCTTAACTTTCATTATCTTTAAAACTTAGACTGCTTTACGTGGACCAGAAGGTGAAAGGAATGAAAAAAGGACCCATTTCTCTTTGCATTCACACTGACATTGGGTCTGAATTTGGATCTAGGTCTCTTTTTAGTGATAGGGTCACCAGTTCATAAATATATTTTTTTTCAATATCTTCTGTCATGTTCTGTCACTATTAGCCATTTTCCAAAATAATATAAAAACTGAACAGCATATTGGTACTCAAATATTAGCCATTTTCCAACATAATATAACAAAATAAAGTCAGAATTGTGAGATAGTCCAAAGTTTGTAAGAAAGTCCAAAGTTTGTAAGAAAGTCCAAATGACCTCTATTAATTCCATGGTGGAAACAAGTGTTACGATCCAGATTAAAACATAAAAACCATTAAAAAGAAATTACAAACAAATCGCAATGGCCAGGGCATTAAAAGTAACAATCAAACCAAACAAAACACACACCAAAAAAAGGGACATATAAGCATACAAAACTCAAATCAGGACTGGAGCTAAATAAAGAAATAAAGTTAAGGACACTAAACAACTGAGAGAAATAATATGTAACGTTTGATCTGTACGTCAACATCGGGGAATAACATTATAATAACATTAATAACAAGCCCTAAAAATACAATGCATTGAAATGCAAGCACAGTTAATGCAATGCATTTTTTTTATTTTTTTTTTTAGTTAGTGCAATTTAACAAGTTTTTTGTTTTAAAAACATTTGGCATTATTTTATTTCCATAGGCAAGACAGCGCCAAATAACGCTGAAACTTTACTTCATAGAGATGAATGTATTGGCCAGCACTGCCGACAGTCATGTGAAGTCCCCTTAACCATTGAAAGGATGCTACAGCAACACTTTCCTCGTTGGAAAAATTCGCTTTGACCTGAAGATGGAAAGATGTAACAGACGCACTGACACATAATCACAAACGCTCAATCGAGACCTCTCTCTTAAATGTTCAGTCGACCAAAAGCACATCTTAAAAGACTTGTAAGTTTAATATAAATCCAATCAATGATCCAATCAATTTCCGATGGACAAATGTACAGTTTTTCTTGCTTGGAAAGAAAAGACTATCGCAACTTCCGTTTCATGCCGACTTTAATATGAGTTGACAACAAAAAGACTCAACCTATCTTTTCTCAAACGTGAGAGATGTTTCAGTCTCAGATAATAATTCCTTCCACAAATCTTTCTTCAGTTTCACATCATATCATTTAACAGGCAGATCCAGCTCAGAAAACTGCGAGATATATTAATGTAACACAACCATTGATAAAAATGAGCAAAAAACTCTCAAAATAGCCATTTCAGAGACATGACATGCATGTGTACAGAAATGAGAATTGTTAAATTATGCATGAATTTTTCCATGAATTTCAAAAGCAGTTCCGCCTCTGACAATAAGATGCCCATAGAGCTTCATACAGTGTGTGCCATCTTAATGTGCCACATCAAGTCAAAGCACAAAGCCTCCGCCACCGGTCCTACGCAAATGTGTTTCTTTCAAATCCCCCCCGCTCGCTCCTGAGCTTCATTATTCCCCAAACATCATGAAAATATAGCGAGACACTGTCAACAGATTCAAATGGCTTCCTTCCCACCATGTCTACATGAAACCTCATGCCATTATATCCTTCCAAGATTGACTTACAAACGCCAGTGCCCAAGACACCCACAGGCCCATTTCCACAGTGTTTGGTGGAAGAGGTTTATAACGTGGTGGAATGTGTTACATGTGCTCTTCTGCTTTTAAAGCTGTATGATTAAATAATAGAGAAGAAACCTTTGAATCCAGATGGAAAGATCGTTTTAGATAAGTACACTGAGCTAAAAGAAGCATCCTGTTAATGTTTTACCTGCTGAAAAATGACATTGACTTTAAATAGAGAAGCAGTTAACAACTGCACAGATTCATATTTTTATATACTGACAAACTGATGCAGATTTCCATGTCACATGCTGACATGTAGAGAGCAGAGTCTTTGATGGCCAATATAACGCTGCTATATATAATACAACTTCTATTTATAATACAATATAATGTAAATAAGAATGCAAAACGGCTGATTTTCAATAAAAAAATAGCATTTTTAATTGCAATTAATTTTGATATATTTACTCAAAAATTCACTTAAACAAATGCAGATACTCAATAATTATTTTTTAAATGTAAATTGTACAGAAAATATTCTAAAGCATTTACTCAGTACATTAAAATATTTGCCAACATGGAATGTGCACTCTCCTTTGAAAACGTTACTGCAATGCATAAACAGGATGATTAATTGACTTGGCTAATGTAAATATCAGATTTTTATACACTATTGAATGTTTATTTTTTATCATCAGAGTTCGGGGTTCCATTAAAGCTTACGTCATATCACATAATGATTACATGTAATAACACAAATTGTGCATTTTAAAGAAAAAAAATCTATTTTGATCCACACAACAGCATCTAGATGCTTTTATTGCAATTATCAAGGTTGATTTTTGATTCTCAGATTGGCATATGGAAAAATGTGCTGAGCAATTTAAATTCTGACAGTCTGGTCAGGAAGAGAAACATTTTGAGCAGCTGAAACATGGGAAACTGAAGCGCCTGGGGCTTCTATCACTGGCCAGGATTGAGATGAGTTATTGAGTTTGGGGAAGAGATTTGAGTTTGTGCTGAGGTAAGCTTGGACTGACCGATACAAATAAAAAACATGGAAGCAATCCAATGCTCGATAATCCACCTCCACCAAGACTCCTTCAGTGGCTTTGTTTGTTAACAAGACACCAAGATGTCTAGATCAAAGGAACCAGTTCTAGACAATAAAGCCCAACAACTGAGGGTGAACTTTATGTTATGATTGATTGACAGATCTAATTCTCTTTATCATCAGATCTTCAATAAATTACGCTTATTAATATAAAATGCAAATAAAAAGGAATCTTTTTCATTTTGTTCAGGTTGTAAAATACCTTAAAGCTCATTTGAAGCTCATTTGTGGCCTCAGGTTGTGAATGTGCTGAAAACATCTAAAACTTAAACCTGTTCATGCTAATCGTCTCCCTTTGGGTCTGATACAGGAAACTCAAGGTCAACAGTCAAACTGAAGGAGCAAAACAATGTGTCTGCAGTGCCTGAGCAAACCTGTTATCGTCTCTGTGACACAAACTAAACACTTTCGTGATATTCGTCCCCGTTGACCTCGGACACCAAAACACAGAATCCCCTGCAGTTCATCTCAGAGAAAATAGGCTTGCACCTT
Organism: Squalius cephalus; assembly: GCF_949319135.1. Taxonomy (NCBI): domain Eukaryota; kingdom Metazoa; phylum Chordata; class Actinopteri; order Cypriniformes; family Leuciscidae; genus Squalius; species Squalius cephalus. Next base: position 38,112,634 of record NC_137125.1, read on the forward strand.
TGTCACGTTTAACTTCTCCAAGCTTATTTTATGTGCCTGTGGCCTCCATCTATTCCTCTTCTTTCTCCTTGCTGTTTTTTTCTTCATGTTTGTTTTATTGGGAGCTGGTTCTCATTAAATCTCTTGAACTCATTTTATATGTGTGCTTTCAAATTGAATCTGCATATCTCCAGGCGCTGTGTGGGACTCGCTCGCATAAATTCTCCCCGGCCGACTGGACGATTTCCCAGACATATAATCATTTTAATAGTCAAATCGATCCGCTGATGTCACGCCGTCGGTTGCTTTACATTTCCAAGTATATGAAACTATATGCAGCTTTTCCATGTCATCTGAGTCATGGCCTGATTCAGAGACTCCACATAGAAACCTGTGGAACCTCGAAGGCAAAAACTCTCGAGTGGTTCTTTACCGAAGCTTTTCTCCGTGTGTGTTCGAGTCACTCTGGATTTTCCCCAGTGAGCAGCGAAGCGCAGGGGTCCAAAGGAAACAGATAATAGATAAACCCTCCAGCTCTCAGTGAACACAGCTGCTAATCTCCACATTTGTATGTATGTGCTCTTCTCTATCACTGAAGAATGAAGATCTGGAGTGTCTCAGAGTGTCTCGCCCTTGAGCCGGAGCAGATATACTGTAGTAGACCAGCAAGTGACACAACATTTAGCTTTGACCAGATAAGAGAGATCAGCCTCTATGTGTGTGAAGCCACATTTGGGATTACAGATATCCGTTCTGGTTACTTTGTACTTCACACCCAAGATGACAGCTGAGGGAAATGTTTAATATGTAAGTGTATATATATTCAGTACTGATAAGTATTGTTAGAAAAAAGTTGAATGTAACTAAAGTTTTACCTATTAGTGTTTGCTACCTGTTTTTGTGTATAAAAGTATTGAATCATTATAATTCTATATTATCTCACTAAGTTTTAAGAGACAGACCATTTGTAGACTTGACAATGAACAGACCACAATGTATTTCATTATATATATTTATTTTGGCTGTCAATTGATTAAAATATTGAATCTAAACAATTACATGATTTGCAGATTAATTAATCGAATTAATCGGAAATTAATCGTACATCAAATTTGGCTGGGAAATTACCCCCAAAAGATTGTTTAAAGTCATTATTGTGTTAAATGAGAAAAGCATCAAAAAGAAAAATGTTATTTAATTTAACATAGAATGTATTACACACAAACTTTTAGGCTACAATGGCCATTATTGGACCCTACTGACTTTAATTGTATGGAGAAAATAAAAAGACAATTTTCTAAAATATCTTCTTTTATGTTCCATAGAGGAAAGAAAGAGTCATACAAGATTGGACATTTGGAATGAGGGTGAGTAAATGATGACAGGATTTTCACTTTTGGCTTTGTACTTTCTAAAACCACACTGACAGCCAAGGCAACCCAATTTAGAGCTTTTAAGCAGTCATACATTTTTCGACAAAAATCAATCACAAAAAGCACAGAAACAATCAACATCAATCAATGTAGCATCAATAAGCTCAAAGAGACATACAAATTCAATCATTTACATCAACAAAAACAAATCGAATATGGCATATTTTAACAAATGCAGGGAAAGTATTACATTACCAATCTTAAATCTTTTACCTGCCTCACCACAGCCACCAGATTGAGTGCAACGTCTCTGCCTGCAAAGAGGAACTTATAACTTTTTAAAGCTGCCTTCAGGATAAATATTTGAAGTTCAAATTCATGAACTCCAGTGATTTCTGGAGGCTAGTTATTATGTGACTGAACTGGCACCCCAGGTGTCTCTTGATGTCATCGTACAAGTTTTCATCATTGCTTCATCTCCTTTGCGCACCACCACTTCACAAACAGTGTGTATTTATTGAAAGAGCTTTACTGAACTCATCTCAGAATGAGTCACACCACTGTTTTTACACTGACCATTTGATGCATATTTTGCTCAAAAATAGCCAGCACTTTCTCATTCAGACAAGCTCTAGTCTGATTCGCTGTGTTTACGCCATTTACTGGAGACTGATTGTGTAGGTTTTAAATGCTGGATCTAATTGCAAGCAGTTAATTTGAATGAAAACAAACTCAAAATAACACTCCCCAGAATCTTGGAATACTTTTTGTTTTTTTTTTGTTTTTTTTTTCAACACTGCAAACAGAAAAAACACTATAAAATGACGAGACTGGACAACGAACAAAAACACAGTGCTCTTTATAAAAAACATAATCAATGAAATGAAATGAGAAAGAGGTGCAGAAAATCAATCAAACAATGAATCACCATAGAAATAAATGCAAACACAGGAATCAGTCCAAAACCAACTCAAAGTCCAACTGACAGACCAATTGCAACAATGTAAGTATGTTTTAATTTGCTTATTACACACATTAATTAAAAGTTTAAGTTATTTCCATGCAGTCTATTGTGTCCTAAAGCATTTCACATACAGTACAGCCTCCTAATGGAACTTAAAAACAAAACAAGTTGCTTGTCGGTCAAACAATCTCATACAGAATCAGTCAAACAGCTCTTGGCCAGAATAAGATCGGATATGAACCGGCCTTTATGCTGATATTCAAAAGTGCTTGTAAACTATAGAAGTCTTGAAGGGCAAGATTGTTTTCTTTTAAAATGGAACAATTTAATACCTTATGCTTTCTCTTTCAACATTTTGATGCCTTGTTATCTGATGTTAGTGATTTTCAAATTTATAAAACAGCCCAAAATTGATTAATGTATTGTACAGGTCGAAGAAAATGTCTGAAGAAGTTCGCAAACCCCGCTCTGCAGCCAATTTTATTGATTAAATCAATCACGCAGTCACCAAGTATAGGTCAATTATGAAGGCAATCTGCACTGATTGACCAGTGACCACATCTTTAGAATTGGCTTCAGGGCAGGGTTTCCAATAACTTATTTGGTGAGAAAACACACACAGATTTTATTATTTCAGTTTTGAGCAATCTCAAGTGTGTTTCAGACGTGAGGTTGTACCGTGTCTTTCACCCTCCTCTCCAGTGTTGACATACTTTGATGAAACTCGTCCCATCTCTCGTCTCCCCCGCAGCGATAGATTAAATGTCACAGGGCTTCTTGTAGGACAAAATTCTGGTGTCTTTCTCCTCATCGGAGTATATCAGCACCTCTTCACCTTCACATGAGCGTTTCTGATATATTTCTAATCTTGCTACGAGTGATAGAATAACAATGAAGTTTGTCAAATAGTCAGACTCCAGTGAAGACGTCTTTGTGTCCTTGACTCGTGTCTGATCTGCTCATAGACAGTCACGCAGAAAGTACAAAACTCTGACTGTCAGCCAGTGGACGTTTGATCAGAAACAAAGTTAAATATGCCATTGAATTGCAGATGAAAATTAAATCGTGAGGAGTGAACTAGAAGCTTATTTTTTTCCCTATTGTGACGTATATTCAATTGAAACAGCTTCTAAATGAGAAATGAGGAGTTGGTTGTATCGTTGTGGTTTGCTATTTCTGTCATCTCAATTGATTGACAGTTTAGCCCGCCCTCACGCCAATAAACAAGTAATCAGAGAAGAGATGTCACTGCAAGTTATTTTGATTAAAGATTACAAGGGCACATGAATAAAAAAAAATGCTGTGCACGGATAAATCATTTATTTTAAACACTGCAATTTTCAATTAAAAATAAGAATTGTGTATTTGGATTTCATGATGACTAACTGAATGCAGTAGCTCTGACGTGCATCAGCTACAGTATTTGACATTTATACATTTACAGTAGCAATGGTTAATAATGGATGACCATTACATAACATTAAAGTGGTACTTAGATTTATAGACTGTTAAATAAATCATTAGAACTCAGTGATCCTGTGAGAAACGGGCTCAATTGATCTCAGTCACATGCATGTATGTGACACTCATTAACTGAACACTTCTACAATAACACATGAGACTTAGTGATTGTCAATTATGGTTTTATTCCAGCACAGACATTGTTATGAAACAAAAATAACCATAAGAGGAAATAATCACAGAGAATTTATGGAAACATGTCTGTCACCAAAGACAGAAGCAAGAACATAAAAATTAATGAAGCATGTATAAATATAATAATGATAAAAATATGAAGAAGCACTTTGGGTAGAAGAAAAACTATATGTGAAAAATCTACATTTTCTCTATTCTGTATGAACGCATCAGTTTTCACACAGACACCAAGGACAGCAGCCAAACACACGAGCCTCATTTAGATATGACAATATTAACCAAGCACATGTGACAATGAAACAGCAAAATGGAAACCTATTATGCAAATATTAAATAAGCTGCCAGAATGATGATAAAGGTTTACGTTTAAGGTAAAAATATAGTGTCGACTGCATTTAGATCTGTTCCCTATTCCTTGTCACACCTCTGGTCTACATCTGTGAGTTACTGGTTGGATAAGAGGCTTCACTCGTCGTTCTGCAGAATGTTGTTTTATCATCTCTTATGACACGGGTCATGTGCAGCATCAGAGAAAGAGCATCAGGAAACATGGGGGTCTTACCTGACATAAACCTCCCAGAGACCTGAAATCCTCTGATGGGCGTCACATTTATGTGGAATCCCCACAGGCCTGATGTCTACAGCATCTGTAAACATCCATGTGCCTGTGGTCTGTGACTAAAAGGGGTTTTATTGCTTGACACTCTTGAAGAATCATGAATTATTTAGGGAAGCCAGCTGTAAAGATCTCTCCCTTCAGTATGCAGCTGTCTGCTTGAGACGTCCCTGTGAAAATACACCTCTGGTGCTTCTCATTAGGTGGATGTGCAGACTGTGAAGGAGGAGATCTAATGGTCAGACACTTTCTAGCATTTCCCACATGGCATATTTCCTGCCTGCCACCCTCACACAGAAATAAACCTTCATTTTTGAGATATACACATTTGTAGCTAACCTTTGAAAAGGATTGTTTATTCAAAATTTTGGAATTCTGATTTATTCACTTTCATTTAGTTTCAAACCCACAAGACTTTCTTTGTTCTGTTCAACATAAAAGAAGCATGTAGTGCCTCTTATTTAAATAAATAAATAAAATAGTCACATGACTCAGACCAAATTTAAGTCATTATTAGCTGAAAATCATCCCCTCTGCTGCAGCTCTTAAATCACTTTTATTTACTAAAATGATGATAAATAATGTACTGGAAGAATTATTTATTGCTTTTGTGGGACACAATTATTTGGCTTGTTAGGGTTACATGACTATTCACTTTTTATGTACCTTAATCAAAAGATCAGCAGAATTCCAACATCTTTTTCCTCACAAGAATTACTGCTATTCATATCCAGTCAGGTGAAAGTTACGAGTGACAGAGCCATTACACCCGCTCATAATCGCTGATAAACACATCTGTATCAGCTGGATAAACAAAGTGTTTGGTGTAAATTTCTTAATTGCTTGTGAAAAATGTTTCATCAAGCACATGTAGTCATCAGGTGTTGTCAGGTTTAGAGTGAACGTGACTGTGCGTATAATGAACTTTCTTTTAGTGAGACCTTAAACTTGCATAGTGAGGCACAACAATGTTATATTGATTAAAGTTTCTTCTGGCAGCGTCCCGTAAGTCCTTTATGCAGAGGCAGGACACACCGCTCTGGTCTTAAATACCTTTTTCCTCAATCACAGAGCAGTCGCTCATGCAAACAGGACTTTTCTCTTTGCTAAGTCAAGCAGCAAATGTTCAGCTTTGATACATTTTCAATTTTACACTTCCTATCTTCTATTTATGACGTGCATAAATCATAAGTGAGCCGTGCTTCTTTCCAGAAACGTCTGATATGAAATAGCAAAAGCACAGAGGGAATTCAAACCCAGTAAAATACAGTAATGATATCTGCTTTTACACACTGCAGCAGCAGAGCGGCCGCTAGTTACCAACTTAACTGCTTTTAAACTGTTCAACATTTAATTGCTCATAAATTTAGCAAAATTCCCTTCACTCGTCAAACTTTTTGTGAAGATTCGAATGGGATTTTGTAGATGATATTAATTTATCATGACTGTGATGTCATATTAAGTAAATAATGAGAGAACTTAACGAATGGTATAAACACAAAAATAAAAATGAAAAGTACCTCACACTATGGGCCAGATTTACTAAACAGGGCAAATTCACACCAAGAACGATAATTATAAAGATAACTATATTAGCATCCGCACCAGAGGACGATATCGTTGTTTGTTCTAAGTGTGTACTTGTCCGACGCTTTAAGTGCTCGAGCTCATTAGAGCAGGATGGATTCTGATTGGCTGTCAATGTTTTTATTGTTCATCAGATGGATAAAATCGTTCTGAAAGTGATTCCAACAATATCGTTTCTCTGTGCCGTTTTTGTTATAGCTGTGAACTCTGCTATTCTTTAATATCGAGAACGATTTTTAGAACTATGTCTGTATCGTTATCTTTATATCATCCTTGGTGTGAACGGGCCTTCAACGTGAGAGCTCAAAACCAAAACAACGCCTTTGGGGGTGGAAAGTTCTGTGCGTGATCTACTGAAGACTCACAAATTAAATAACACAGACGCAGCCAGATCATTTCCATAATGACCAAGTAGCAGCGAATCTACAGAGAGCAGTGCAAATTAGCTTCTAGTTTAAGACATGCTTTTTTTGGCCATTAAATAATGGCACAGATACCAGTAAATTGATTAGCGCAAACCTTAGTAAATCACCTTACATGATTCATTTAAATACTGTCCACCCATAAAATTTGCATCTGAAAGGAAACTCCTACAAATGCATATTCAATTAGGTCAGCCACAAAAATAACCCTGTCCACACAGGATATATGAGAGCAGTGAGATGTGGCCGGACTGCAGTAATGAGAACACAGACGTTCCCTCAGAGGACACTGAGGTCTGAGACATCTGCCACCAGATGCTGAAATGAGCTGCACAAATGAGACCTTACATATGCATACTGAGTTTTTACATGCCTGTCAGGATATATCAATCAGATCCGAAAGTGCATTTTGTTGCTCTTTGGGGACGAATGAAGCAGGCTGAAAGTTAGAGAGAAACATTGGATTCTGAGAGCCCTTCACTTATTTTTAACAACATGATTTCCTAGGGAAAAAGAATGGATCTGAATGTTTCATGTGTGATTGAAGTTTTACAGTCATTCACAGTGTTCACAGAGTTCACAGTGAAATGCTACATTTTAAGCATTAGGAAAATATTCAGGGTAATAATCTTGGGCTACTATAGCATCTACCTAAAGCCAGACATCATCCTCAATCATAAGGCAACTCACTTTTTCTATTTAATTTAAAATACATTTAATTTAAAGCTACAGTCAGTAGTTTTTCCTCTTTGTTGCCATCTCTGTTCGAAATCTGCAATTGCAGTTATTTGCGGAATTATCAACTTTACGTGCATTGTGCCTCAGCACGGCACAGCGCGGATTAATCCAATGTTTTGAGGGGAATGTGCGGCTGTCAGTCGCCACACCCGTGTGGATACTGTCATTCGGAATCACAGATTCTACTTTTTGGAAGTATGACCAACATAAGAATTTCGGAAAATGTCATCTGAACAAGTAAGAAACATCCACTTTTGTTCTGACCAACTAAGGAAAAAAAAAACATTGCAGTAAATCGCGCTGATTAAATCTAACGATCGCTTATCATATTGCGTCAAACCGTGCAAATAATACTTCGTTCTCAAATTGTTACATTTAATGTGTATTAGGGCTATCTCAATTTCTATTTCTGTGCAGTCTAATTTCTAATTGTCATACCAACAAATTAATGTTCCTAAGAACTGGTTCTCTTTTTGAAATACAAACACACGTATCTGTAATCAAATTTAAGACTGCAATATAATCTAATTTTAGTCACATACATGTGTTATTACCATCATGCACCATTCAAGACTCTATTCACCGTTCAAGACTCTCATTTTACAACGGGTGAATCTCCAGTTGTCACTGGTGATTGGCGTTTGAACCTTTCTGGATCCGCCATCAAATTGATAAGTTTAATTATATCAAGTGCTGTGAGAAAAGGCTATAAATCTCCACCTCTAACATCCTCACACGCAATATAGCCTATACTAGCCGGGACACCTTATTTATGTGTACAGATGTGACGTAATGACATGCTCGCATTTCCAGCGGAAAACCACCAGTGCCACTGGAATTAAACACATTATTACAAGTTTACTGTTTTGAATCGAGCTAAGGCAAGCAGATAGTTTTGAACACTGGCTGGTTATGTACTTGCTCAAAAATTTATTTTGGTTAATTTGAACCCAAAAAAGTTACGGACTGCAGCTTTAACAGCAAAAGTCAAAATCCTTTAAACCTGCAGATCTGATTAGTGTTTGATTTGACTCCCTACTTAATTCAAACAGCTTCAGGTTAAAAGAGAGTCAAGCATTTTAAAAAAAGTGGAGATACAATGAACACATATTCACAGGATCATTCAACGCTATCTCACGACCAATTCGTACGAATGATAAAAAGTTGGCTAATTCATACTAATTCGTACAACCTCACTCGTACGAATTTGTACGATTTGTCTAAACCCACGTGATGGGTAGGTTTAGGGGCGGGGTCAGGGGTAGGTCATTCGTATGAATTCATACGAATTGGCCAATTCGTAAAATATGTACGATTTTGCAAAAAATACGAGTCAGGTCGTATGAATTCGTACGAATAAGCCACCTCGTAGAATTTGTACGTTTTCCCGTGAGATCGGGCTCGATCATTACATGCAGTAATTGGTTTAGTGAAATACTGTCACACCTGTTACACCAGTAGAGATGGACTTAGGAAATAAATCTTACCGTCCAGCATGTAATTTTCTGCTAACATTGCACCAGTCTAAGCAAGCATTGCTGTCCGCGCTGGTCATGCTGTTCTGTTCACATGAGATAATGGAAATAATCCACTCAAAACAATGTATTTAATTAGAAACACAAAGAGCACATTGTCCGTGTGGTGTGGATGAGTCGGTTATTTAATCCTAATTGGTGTTTTATTCTTCAGATATTATGTAGCCAACAGCTAATACATTAAAATGAGTTGTAGCAAAGAGCTTATGAAATATAAAGCTTTTCATGCAGTTCTGCCTCCCAGACAAAGTCTGACTCTACAAAAACTGCTTTCAAGTTGGTTTTCGGGTTTAGGTTTCTGATATTTCTCTTATGTCATCCAGCCCTTCTAGTTTTCCCTTTCATACTAATTTCGACCATTGCCATGCACTCTTTTATATCTTTCCATCTGAAATTATAAATCTTCAGGAGATTTATACACATTACTCTGATTGTGTCAAAGCCTTGACGCTAGATACAATGAAAATGCTTCATATAAACGAAAATACGTGATCAATAATAATAAAAAAGCCCAGGAAATAATCGATTGATTCAGTGCTTCTGCTTTGGACTTTTGCGTCGTCCGTTTTGGCTTTAACAAGGTTTCCTGCTCAATCAACTGTGACGACGTGTCAGTATTATTTTGAGCTCTGCGTGTTTGTCTGAACACCAGTGGCATATGATGGAGTCGACCTGAAGTCGAGCAGGGCAAATAATTGAAATAGCGAGTGGGTGGAACAAGATAATGAGGACTTCCACCAGGAGGGCGGATGATCCGTCGCATAAAAACAGAGAGGAGCCAATATAGCTGCAAAACTATCACAATGATTTTCACTTCAAACTGACACGGGATCTGTTGCTTTGCCTGTTTGGTGAACAATAATTTACCAGGCGCTTATTATCACATTTTACGTCTGAAGTACTTCTATCGTAAAAGATAGATCTGATTTAGATTGCAGAATTGATCCATGTGGAATTAAGTGGATATTTTGGCTGCAGTGTGTGTGTGTGTGTGTGTGTGTGTGTGTGTGTGTGTGTGTGTGTGTGTGTGTGTGTGTGTTGCGTGTCATAGTGTATGATGAAATACAGTGTCATTATACACTATATGGTCAAATCAGTTTTCACTTTCAAAGACCATAAATGTTACAATATTTTACAGTAATATTACATGTGATGATAAACCATTTACAGGTTTTCAGCATATATATAGTAGGCTAATTTACAGTTGACCAATTAATAGGTTTTTACTGTACTTTAAAAAAACAAAAACAACAAATTTTTTTACAGGGTTCACAAAACCCTTGTTGTTGTTTTTTAAATCTGGTAGTGTATAGGTTGAAAAGCAGTGCAAGTAACCCTTTTTTCCTATAGGAATTTTTATTTTTATTATAATAAAAAAATAAAATAACAATATTTAAAATAATAATAGTAATAATTACAAATAATAATAGTAAAAAATCAATTATTTAATAAAAATATAATAATAATAATAATGTTATTTCGCTGTACAACTATAAAATTGCAACACTAATATCTTAATCTCTTCATTTTCAAATGTTAACCATCAAGCTTTTAATTAGGAAGAAAACCACAGGGAGCCCTTAATGGTTCTCTTTTGTTTTTAAGTGCTTTTTAGTACAACATTGGTGTTGTTGCTAAATGGACATTATAAATTACTTAAAGACGCTTTGAGACACTGGATCACAAGCTGCTGCATGCGTAAAAGAACATAGAGTCACGCTTTACTCTGAATCATACAGCACATATATATATATATTTAATTAAATCGCAGCCTTTGCTAATTTACTAATTTAAATTTAGTTTCGATAAATCGTGCAGCCCTAAATATTTCCATTAGCTAATAAACTCTAAACTAGGGGTTCTTAACTCACAAATTAAAGAAAAAAATCAGAAACTGAAAGCAGCATTGTCAGACAGGTGTTTCTGCCAGAAAAGCAGGATCGCCACTCATTAAAACTCCCTGTGCTATTCGCGTTCGTGCGCTGTTCATGTTCGCGGGATACACTCACCGGCACACATCGATCCGATTGAGCTTGATCCAAATTAAATTTCGATCCGATTGAAAGGGGTGGTTTATTCCATCCCTAATCCGATCAATCAAAATCAATTCCGATTTAAAGCTTGTGACAAATAAACGTGCACACACATGCAATCACTATATTTAGTTTTCATGTAAAGATTCAATCAAGACTCATAAATCGGAATGAATCCAGTCCGATTAAAACAAAAGGTGTGTAAATAGCCATTGTTTGTATAATTTCTAAACCTCGCCTTCTGCTTGCAAATTCCTCTATCTCTACCTCTAAACTTTGTTTCTTCTGCGTCTATCTGGCAGTGTCGTCGTCGAACTGCTCGCACATGTGGAGTACGATAGGAAAGTTCCACTATTCATGATGGGGGGCCCTGCATTCGAGCAGATGTAATAATAACATTAAAATCTTAATGGTTATAGACAGGCCATACAATAAATGATAGAAAACTAATGAGTAATATGTGATTTATTTTATATAGGCTTCTTGCTATTTGTCGGGGGCCCCCTATTTCCCCAGGGCCCTAAGCGGCTGCTTACCTTGCTTATTGGTTAAGTCCACCCCTGGTTATGAATGAATGAATGAATGAATGAATGAATGAATGAATGAATGAATGAATGAGGCATTTATATAGTGTTTTCATATGTACTGTACACCCAAAGTGCTTTACAATCATGTCGGGGTCTCTCCTCAACCACCACCAGTGTGCAACATCCACTTGGATGATGCGACGACAGCCACAGTACAACAGCGCCAGTGCGCTCACCACACACCAGATATAGGTGGAGAGGAGAGAGACTGATAGAGCCAAACTCTAAACTCTAAATTCTGCAGGAAAGTGCACCTTGAGGGCCAGAGTTGAGAACACCTAGTGTACACAGAATATAGTAGAATATAAATATGGTAGTTCACGGCAGCATGTGACCTTGAGCTTGCTTGTAAACAGTTGCTTTAAGGACAGCAAGCATCAATACAACAGAGCAGCCAAAGTCACCAAAAGTCATTTGTCTTCTTGTGTCTCAGTCACTCGCAGTAATGAATGCATTTGCTTGTTCATCATAAAACTAATTTGTTTTTCTTTCCACCCTTCATTTTGTCGGCCATATGTCTGATTTGTCCCACATGCGATGAGATTTCAGGGACTGTTAGCCATGCCGGGATTGTTAACATAAGACTGACGGCGTCTCACTTCCAATTAGACTAATAATGTGTCCGATAGCAACAGTCAATGAGAATCTCACCTCGTCTCCTCCATATTTGTTCAGTCATCATTAACAAACCATTATGTTCACTGACCACAAATAGAGGCACATATCGACGTCCCCCATCTTATTGTTTTTGCTTCGTTGTCTTCAGAGGCATGGCTCTGCAAGCATCAGTAATGTTTCATTACCTTTTGAATGAATCGTGAGACTGTTATTGTTTCATTTGATCAGGTCTGTACTGCAATGAAAGTGCAACATATGATAATGAATGAGGTGTCATGAGGAATATTCTCCTTATTGGTGGAAATGATGGTTCAGTTGATTTAAAACAACATCGGTATGAGTAAGTAAATTCACTGAATAATGGCATTTTGGTGCCTATTTTACAACTAACAGTATATTTCCTTAAGTTCTAAGGCTCAGAAGCTTAGCTTATTATTGAACCAATAATCAGAACAAAAAGCAGTTGAAGGATAATGTGCATAATTCAATTGTTTATCTGACTCCAGTATAATTAATCTGACTCTATTAAAGTTGTTGTTATTCTTTAACCTCTTATTCTTTAAAGGTAAAAGTCTTTCTCACAACTGAGAGGAAAACATAGAATCTGACATTTGAATGAAGCGCGCTTGAGTCTTGAGAGGGTTAAATGCGTATTTTAGCGATGCGGTCGCAGAAATTGGTTCCACCCAGGCTTAACTCTCTCTTAACCCTTGTGTGGTGTTCATATTTGTGTTACTCAGCCAGTGTTCGTGGGTCTGGTGGACCCGCTGCATTTCTGGGTTTTTAATTCAACATAATCAAACAATTTATGTTAAAATACTCAACAGATGTTTACTTCATCCCAAGTACAAGCAATATATACAGCATATATGGTTAATATTTTCCCTTTATCTTTGTTAGATCACATTTAAGAATTGCAACCTTGTGCGGGAACGGCAGGGGTAGTTCACTCTCTCACACTTACACACAATCTCTCTCTCACATGCACGCACACACTCACTCACGCACGCACGCACACACACATACACATATACACACAAACACACACACATGCACACTCACACGGATATGTGGTTTGCGGGGACTCTCCATAGGCGTAATGGTTTTTCTAATGTACAAACTGTATAATCTATCCCCCTACACTAAACCTACCAATCACAGACAACTTTTGGCCTTTTTTGAATTTCAAAAAACACCATTTAGTATGTTTTTTAGCCGTTTGGTTTATGAGGACACAGATGTCCTCATAAACCATGTTTACTTTGTAATACCCATGTCATTACACACATTTGTGTCCTCATAAACCATATACAAGAACACACACACACACACACACACACACACACACACACACACACACACACACACACACACACACACAATAGCAGCAGGCCCTGACAGGAGGAGGACAGAGTAAAAGTACACAGGACCTAAAATTTCCACACTTTTATTAGCTCCGGGTCCAGTGGACCCAAACATACTGTGTGTAATGTAAATGTGTAGGGGGGGGGGTGTACAGTGTGTGGTCATTGAAAATGTGTTCTGATATATATTCTTCACAGAAAATGAGCCAAGGCTAATGAGTCTGAGGTTGAAAAAATAATTAATCGTATCATTTTTGTTTTGACAAAAAGTGAAAACGGGTCCTACAGACCCGAACACCATACAAGGGTTAAAAAGATGAGTTGAGCCCCTGCACTCCGTGGTGCGGGTCCCGCAGCCTCCACTGCGGTAGGCGGGGTTGAGCGCTGAGATTGTGTGCAGAGCACGGGAGGAGTCAAATAGGAACTTTTCCTTTTTGGGCTCCTTTTGTTGGCACAAATATTGCTACAGTTCAATGTGTTGTTTCTAATTCTGAGGAATTAGAGGCAGAAAGAGTGTAGTAGTCATTATTATACCAATTTAGGAGTTGTGGGAAGTTATTGCCTGTTATTGAGACCTGTTTGGTGGCGCGAGTGATGTGAGATTGGACTGTCTCTGGCGTAGAATGTAGTTAGGCCTCCTCTTGTTTTAGAGATTTGTTTTGTAGAGGCCTCCACTCACAGAGCTCTGTACAGACAGTAGTACTGGAATTGTAGGCTCTTTGGGAGCCTCCTCCTCGGAGTGTCTTTAGGCCTCCTCTCGTTCTAGAGAGTCATTCTGCTGAGGCCTCTGCTTGCCAGAGCTCCTTACAGACAGTATTATCAATTGACTCTTTCAAGCCTCTTTGATAGAACTCTCTTTGGCGTAGGGTGTAGTTAGGCCACTTCTCATTTTTTGATAGTCATTTTGCTTAGGCCTCCACTCTCAGAGCTTCATACAGACAGTAGTACTGGAGTTGTAGGCTCTTGAGGAGCCTGTTCTGTTAACTGTCTTTAGAGTTGAGTTTTGTTTGGCCTCCTCGTCCGCTCTCATGAGCTCCATACAAACAGTGTTATCAGTATAAAAAAATTTGAAAAAATCCAAGTCCAGGCACTCAGTAGGTTACAAAAAAGTAAACAAAAGCCTTTATTAGTTAGTTGAGGGCTAAAACATTGAAGATAAAAACACCAACGCGTATCGGCCCACTGGCCTTCATCAGGGTGTTGGTAACAAACAGACAAACACAAGCAGTACTTATAATTGGATTGGTTTCAGGTGTGCCACTCTGGCACTTGCAACACAATTTTTTGGCCACTAGAGGCAAAAGTTAAAGTCATGCCTAATGTCAGAGGTTACGTCATACAAGTACAAGGCAAAATAAGAGATCTCCAAGTGGAAAAACATCACTTCAAACAACTAGTGTACTCCACACAGTATGTGAAGTCAATAAGTATAAATAGGCTAATGTTATCCCTCATAATTCAAATTTCATAAACAAGATGGTTCAAAACAAAATTAACAAGAAATGAACATTACATTCACAAACAGCAATACACTGTACCTATTGGGACACAACAATCACAGAAAAGGTGAGAGGTCAAAATCCTCATTGAGACCTGGATGCCTGGTGACCCTCAAGGAATAAATCCAGTATGTCTCCCTTTGTTTAAGGCGTTTGATTATATCCCCACCCCTGGCATCAAGGCGAATAGCCTCAATGCCCACTACTCGTAAGGTCGAATCCCTCCCATGTTTAGCGTCTATATAATGTTTGGCCATTGGATAATTAATATTTGACATACCTATGCTCAGCTACCCTGTCTCTTAAGGTGATGATACACAGGGCAACTTTTTGAGCAATGTTGCTGGGCAATCTTGCGGAGCGATTGTTTCTTGGGCACTTTCCCATTGAAAATGAGCAATACATTTCTATCTGGATAATTTAGATCGGTCGTGGGCCCTATGTCTCACCTGGTTGCCCGTTGACAACAAAATTGCCCAGCAACATTGCTCAAAAAGTTGCCCTGTGTATCATCACCTTAAGTCTCCTTTTAGTGAGGCCTATATACGTAAAAACAACCACAAGTACATTCTAAACGATAGACAACATGGGTAGTATTGCAATTTATAAAACTGTTAACAGTGTACGTCTTATTGCTAAAAACATCAATAAACATATCAGTTTTAGTCATATTTTTCACAATAATTACAATTGCCACAAGGAAAGTTTCCCTTGGGTTGACGAAGCCAGATTTCACGTTTAGGAGCAGGGAGGTAACTTTTTACTAACTTGTCTTTAATTGTGGGGGCCCTCCTAAAGCTGATCCCAGGGGGTTCCGTGAAAATGTCCCGTAAAGTAGGGTCACATTCAATAATATTCCAGTTTTTCTTTATAATGTGTTTAATCTGGACAGCCTCCTTGCTGTAATGAGTGACAAAGTAGGGTTTCTGAGTTGACACTCTTTTGGGTCTAGACTGAAGCAGGCTCTTCCTTTCAAGTGATTGGGCTCTATTATGAGCTTGAATGAGAGTTTGTGTTTGATATCCTCTCTGTCAAAAACGCTGCTGCATATCCATAGATTGATTTTGGAAATCCTGATCTGAATCACATATACGCCTTAGTCTCTGGATCTGTCCAAAGGGTATGTTATCAATAAGCCATGGAGGATGAAAGCTATTTGCATGCAGTAAGGTATTACGATCAGTTGCCTTTCTGAAGATAGATGTATGCAAGAATCCCTCATTATCCTTTGAGATCCATAGATCCAGAAAGTTTATGGCTTGTAGGTCATAGTCTCATTTAAGCTGTTAACATAAACATGAAAGTCTACAAGTTCTTTTTCTGACCCTGAAAACATAAGAATCACATCATCAATATATCTACCCCACCACAAGACTTTATCTTTAAAAGGGTTGCCTTGGGAAAATATACACCGCTCCTCCCACAAGCCTAAAAACAGATGGTATAACAGGCATAATTGGGAGCAAAACACACGCCCATTGCAGTCCCCTTTTCTTGTTTGTACAATTTGTCTTGAAAGAGAAAGATGTTATTCTTTAAAGTCCACTCAGTAAGTTGCACTATAAAGTCACTGGGAGGCATCAAATGTTCATTTTTTAGATGAGAGATAGTATTTTAAAGCTTCTAGACCCTCGTCAGGTACAATATTGCTATATAGAGACTCCACATCCATTGTGGCCATAATACAAGAGCCTATGTTACCTATTTGCTCAATTTTCTTTAAAACCTGCGTACTATCTTGAATATAAGAAGGCAAATCTACAACAAATGGCTTAATGAAATAATCCACAAACTTGGAGGCAGGTTCTGTTATTGAATCATTCCCACTGATTATCGGTCTACCAGGTGGATTTTCCAGATCCTTGTGGACTTTGGGGAGCATATAAAAAGAAGAATAACGTGGGTGTTGCAAAAACTCATATTCCTTCTTAGTAATCCAATTATTTTGCCTCATTAAGTAATTGCTCCAGGTCTCTTCTCATAGTGTCCATTGGATTGGATGAGGGCTTTGAGTAGTACTGAGTATTATCGAGTTGGCGAAGAGCTTCACTTATATATTTCTTCTTGTCCCACACACAAACAGCACCCCCCTTATCAGCACTTTTTATGATTATGTCATCTCTTTCCGAAAGCCATTTAAGTGCTTGAGATTCATTTCTTGTGAGATTATGCTGTATGATCTTTTTTTGCTTACTGTAAAGCTTATCTACTTCATAGGTAATTTTTTTGGTGAAAGTAGTCAATATGGGGTTTATAGTACAAGGTGTAAAGGTAGACTTAGGCCAAAAAGAAGAGTTTACCGTGGTAGTTGAGTAGGTAGTTGTATACTGTGCATTCTGGGAGTACCAGGCCTTAAGATGTAAACTCCTATAGAATCGATAGAGATCCACTTTGATGTCAAATGGTCTACCTGAGAATTTAGGAGAAAATGAGAGACCCTTGGACAAGACAGAAACACAGTCATCAGAGAGGGGGAGGTCTGAAATATTGATTACGGCCGATACTTCAACCGGCTCCTTGTTACTGGTGGTTCCTGAAAGTGGGTTCCGCCGCTTTCCACCCCTCTGCGTTTTCCTCTTCCTCTTTTGTGAGGTTGGTTGTGCTGTCTGGGGCGAGACTCCAAAAAAACATTTCTGTCATACACATCAGCAATTTGAAAATTCCCATCCCTCTTGTCACGGACATTAGTACCAACATTAGTCACCTTCATCATAGTTCTCATCATCAGTGCTTGGAAGATTAAAAGACACTCTTCTTTTTGTCAGGTGTCCCTTCTTGCCCCAGCCGTATATAGAAAACTTACTGTTGTCATTACGGTCTCGCCTGAATTTTGTTATTTTGCCTAGTTTCAATTTCGTTGACAGTTTATCAAGATCTTCTTTTAATTTGTTTTCAAAAGGCAACCTGTGTTCATCTGGTTCTGTCTGAGCGAGCTCAGATTTCAATTCCTCAATCTGAGATTGTACAGCTGACTTTTGCTTTCTGGCTTCTTCAATTAGCAAGATGATTAAATCTAGAAAGCATTTATTGAGAATTGCTTCCCATTTATCCTTAAAATCCACATTATCATAACCAAACGAGGGAAATTTATTCAATCTCAAACCTCTTGGGATTTAAAGAATTAAAGAATCCCCTTTAAAGAATCTCTTTCTTTAAGTATGATTCCAAGCCTTCGAGGTTTACCCTTGGACCAAGCCTATTTGGCCCTGCGAGGGAGGGAGCAAGGAACTGTATCTTCTTAGTTTAGGGTATGTAGCTTGGGCAGAGGCCGTAAGGAATAGTGTCTTGTATGGTGGAGTGGGTATGTGTTCCCCATAGTGTCCTAGAGGATGCAGTGCGTGTTCCCAATTGAAAAGGAACGTTTAAGGTTGTGCATCTAACCATGATTCCCTGAGAAGGGGAATGGGACACTGTATCTCATTGTCATGCTTCTGGAATGCCTACTACATCTCCTTCAGACAAAGAAGTGGATGATGTGTTCCTCAGATACTCACGGTTGCACCGGTAATGACGTCATAGGCTTTCGCAGGCTAAAGCAATTGTTGCGTTTAAATAAAGGCTTCAGACTCCGGTCATGCCAGAGGCATTCCCCCATAGTGTCCTCTAGAGGATGTAGTGTCTCGTTCCCCTTCTCAGGGAACTGTTGGTTACATGCGTATCCTGAGACGATTCTCAAAGCTCTCTTTAAAGGGACACTTCACCCATTTGCATTAAGCTTTGCATCGTTAGAAACCCAGTCATATCTTTGAATGGTCGTGCATTATTCCCTCATTTTCCCCTGAGACGGGAGAAATACGGATTTCAGTTTTGCAGTTCCTGCTTATAATGATGTAAAAATCGTAATTTTGCATCATTCTAAGCAGGAAGTCCCATATCTTCGTAGAGGGGTTGAGACTACAAACACTTGTTCCTCATTTTTCCAGGGGGTAGGACCCACTCACGCTACAGACCTATTACAGATCAGTGGGTGGGACTTCACTTGCAGAAACTAAAAGCAATATCCGCCATCTTGTTTGGAAGCTAAGCTAACAGGCGCTGTGGAGCCAGATGTGAAGTTACGACAATGGCGGAAGGTACTCAATATGATATAGAAGAAGAGGATTTTGAAAGTCTGATACTCGAATCAGATGTTCGTTGCTATCTTTACGAGCCGCAATATAGCGAAGAGCAGCTGAGGCTGATGGAGGAACAGGAGGCGGCTGCTGTGGCTTCTGTAGCCGAGGCAGAAGACCTGCCTGTCGCGGACAAGGAGCCCAGATTGGCTCGAGCTGGGGCGGACTGGTGGTGCCTGTGCTCTCACTGTGCACCTACGGACACAGAGATAGAGTCCGTCTGCTGCAAAGAATTTCAACGATGCCAATTTCTCCTGGACAAAATCTCTGAATCAGACGAGGACACGGACGTTTGTGTTGTGAAAATTAGTGGGAGTGGCTTGCGGAGCTGTGCAATGTGGTGCATTGTGGGAGTTGTTGTCTTCCATACAAATGCGCTCTAAAGTTACTTTCTGTCTTTCTTCGGTCAAGAAGGCACCAAATTCAAAATGTATGTTACATTTCGACTACATATATGAACCACTTTCAATAAAGATTAATGTTCCCATGGGTGAAATGCTCCTTTAAAACAGGCAGAGTTATTAAGTTACATGTTTTAATACACAGACTGAATGGAACAACATACTGGATAGAAAAACTTAGCTGTAACATAACATTTTTACAGTAAAATTATATATAATGTGATGTTAAACCATGTACGATTTTTCTCCGTCTATGGGGTAGCATACAGTTAATCAATTAACAGTTTTTTTTCAGTATTTTTCTGTGTAGCATCTAAAGAAAGACTTAATATCTGTATGCCGAGTCTCAGCGAGGGATTCAGACTGAGTTCACCTGACTTGAATGCTGAGCTCTTTCACTCTGATTGGAAGACCATCTTATCACCCACCACACAAGTCAGGCACCTGAGAGGCATGTCAATAGTGAAAAGCAGCCATCTAGTTCCTGTTCAGTTCAACAAACACACAAACGTAAAATCGGCCTCGCTTTCCGAACAAAACAAAACAAAACAAACAAAAAAAAAAAGCCGGGGTTGATGGGTACTTTCAGCAATCAGCTTTGCAGAAACAAATGACAGTGCAATTACCAGTGTGTTTTTAGCGGCTGGTTCATAATTCACATTATTGTTACACAGAACAGGTAATTAAAATGTGTAAAGCCAGATTATGTTCAGTGCTTCATGTCTGTGTTAGCTAAAGGCGTGTGGTGAGAAACAGAGGTCTGGCTTAGCGAGCGTCGTGTTTTCTCAGCTAGCTGCCGGTTATGTACTTTTATGCTCTTGTAAGTCGCCATGATAAGAAAAGCATCTGCTATGAACATGACCGTAAATGTAAACACACAGTTTGAAAGACGTTTTGTCAGCTCATACAGTAGAAAGTTTATAATTAAAACCAACATGATTTAGCATAAATCGCAGTCGCAGGCTGACGGTTAGCGCCGCTTGTAGCAGTTAAATCATTTGAAGCTTTTCAGTCTGTTGTCTCTCTGACCATGAACAAACCAGCCCAGGCACATGGATGTCTCTCTGGGGTTTCTGAATATTACAGGTGTGTGTTCGAGCGTCCAGCTCTTCTTTCTGATTGCTGTGCAGTCGATTGCCAGACGTCCACCAGCCAATCTTCCCTGCCAAAACAAATTGACTAGATATACTGCAATTCATATGCATTATGCATTGATCTGTACCACACGGTAATGGGATCTGACTGTATTTCACCATCACTGCTTTTCATTTGGAACAAAATAATGCATTTAAAAATATTCCATTAAAATAACAATCTCTTCAATCGTTATGTTTATTATGCACAGAACCGGATCCATTAAAACATAGTGGCCATCTGTTTGGTTTTGAGTTACTGCCATTTGAGTTGATTTGTATTTTTACGAAAGTATGATTCTATGGTATTCTATGTTATACAGTCACACTGAAAACTCAGTAAAAAAAACAAAAACAAAAACAACACTTGCAACGATTCTTATGTGGCTCAATAAGAAGCTTGTCATGCTATTATTTAATATAAAATACACATATTTGTATCCTCATAATTGTATTCAAGTAAAAATAATTATTAATTATACATTTGCAAATGGTGAATCCAAATCTAAACTTCAAGAGAAGCATGCCACATAACAGATACTTAATTTCCACTGGCAGATCTAAAAATAAGATGTTATTAGTGTAAGTTTTATTCTGTTTTTTTTTGTTTTTTTTTTCGTATAAAAATAAATTGGGTACATTTTTGCCTTTAGAATTGGGAAAGTTGTGAAATGTTAAGTGCGATAGATTTGTTTATGTGGCAGACCTCTCCCACCTTTCTCTCACAAATATAGCGTTCATAAGTCAAATAATACAATCTGTTTACCATTTACATTTAGTATCCCCTAAATTAGTTGCCTGTGGGATCATCAGTTGTTTATATATAAATTTAACTTGTACTTTTAATGTGTAAGTATACTTGTTTCTCATGAGCTACTTTATACAAGAATCAGGACACACATATATTTTCCACTTTTGCTTTTTCTCCATGTTCAGTAACTTGGTGACCTCTCATCTTTGTTCCCTGCAGACATTAATTGGAATAAATCAAAGTCATTCAATTTATGTCTAAGAATATTTCACAGTCACTCTTAACAACTGAACGTTGGCCTCAGGCTTTAATGTAGTACTTCCTTGACTCTGAATAAAGAAGCACAAATTAATGCTTCCAACTAAAAAGGAACTTCACCTATCACACTTCACTGTCCCAAAATACTTTTCTGACCTACACTTTAGATTTTGTTAGATGTAAAAAGACTGCAGACATGAAAACATATCCACCTTTCTTATTGCAAATCTAATCTCTATTGATGTCTATGAAGCTGATCCGCTCAATGTGAAAAATACATGGTATTAAAACTGAGACTTCAGTTGTATTAAATCTAGATACACTTTGACTTGTGGAGTTGAAATTAGCAGCATATACTAAATGCATTTAAATGAGCACTGGGATGGAGGTGGTCCATATTGTAGCTTCTTTAAGAGCACACAACTGCTCAGAGTCACAGAGAGGAGCAAATGGTTTCTCTGTTTTTATGTTCTGCGCTACATTAAGAATGTTTGCACAACAGCTGTGAGAACAGTGATATTTCTTTTGAATTGTGAAAGAAAAAGAGCCAAATTTAGAGGGAACAAGCAAAGGGCATCTGTCTTTTTGCACAGAAGCAATGCCATTAAAACATTTCTATCATGACAACTCTTGGAGAGTTTAGCATGCTTTTGCGGTTCTGTGAGAGAGGACCTAGATGCAGAATGAGTGGGTGGGGGGGATATTTATTAATGACACAAAAAGGAGGGTGAGGCATGAACACAGTCCAAACAGTAGGGCAGGGCACACAACAGGAGGACAGGCTAATGCAAAGTCAGATGCAATGACAACGATGGAGACAAGGCAATGGCTCAAGGAGTCCTGACACTTGGAGATGTGACTGAAGTAGCACCAGACCAGCTGCCAGGCCAGGAAGGATGGCATCCTCCATTGTCTGCAGTGTGCCTACCATAAACTGATGACATCTGGTACAGCCACTGCAGACTCTAAACCCACCACACAGCCAAGCCCAGAGACCAGCTAACCACTCTACACGCCAAACACAGAATACAAGCCAGAGCCCACCGCAGACGAGGAGCTTACACCCGCCACGAGCCTGAGCCAGAGCTACTGCCCATTAAGGAGCCTGAGCCTGCAGCCACGTCTGCCCTGGAGCCTGAGCTCCAAGAGAAGACTGACCAGTTGTGTGAGCTGGCAACAACCGTACTAGTGGGACTTTAGCTGGAAACTGAATAGAGCTTGATCGACAGGGAGATGGAGGTAGTGTGTCCCACACTCTCCGTCTTCGCCTAGGGCTATACCTCTGTTCGGCTCCGTCAGTGTCACTAGTCCCCATGTCGGTGTTGAGGCCATCATCACCTTGGCTCCTCCCTCCATCGACTCCTTTGTGGGCATTTATCCTGGCTTTACTCAACACCTGGTCATTCATCACATCCTCGCCTCCCTGGCTCCTACCACCTTCAGCGCCACATTGGTTTCTTCCATTGGGGCTTTCTTCTTCGCCAGTACAGGCAAGCAAACACGCACGCAAGCAAAACAAGTCTGTGCTGCTCTGTGTGTGTGCATGTTTAAACTAACAGGATCTAAAACACGTGGAAATTATAAACTTTTGCTCTATGATGGTTAAACTTTGCAATTAATCTGAGAATCACATGTGTTTTGTGGTACCTGGTCCATTCGGACCAACAACGATCCCTATTCTTGACATCGTACACCCAGCGATGTGACTATCGCGAATGCGCACATCACAATGTTGATGATAAAACTATATTGTGCTGCATGGTTTTTTTTAAAACGTTGTGTATTGTTGCTTATTTAGGAATTAAAGGAAGGGTTGGCAATTTCGGAGAGGCTAGCAATAGCAAGCTAGCTTTGAAAGCAAAGATCCCACCCTCCTTTCAGAGCATTTCCAAAGCCACACCTCTTCCAAAACACATGAACGTGTGCAGCCAGAGCAAAGTCTTCATCCTATTATTTGATTTGGATGAATGCAAGATTAATGAACATTTTTTAATTCTGAGACTTCCACAGAAGATATGTGTATTTAGACCACTTCTGTTATTGATTACTATCAGAAGTGAAGAGAGAAGAGAGTTTCAACTAGTATGACAAAATGTTTATAAAAACCATTGCCCGCCCTACCTTTAATAAAGCAGACCATGCAATAATGCATAGTGATATGAAGTAAAAGAATGTTCACTTCTCTTAGATGTTGAATTTTAGAGAAATTCTTGAAGTGTGCTAAAAACTCTTTCTAAAAGTCTGCTGCAAACTGCTACAGCAAACACTGACCAAGTATTTGAATGTTGAGAAACAAGCTCATTGGCTGCTGATGCAAGAGAACCAATCAGCTGTGCCATGTAGAGAACGATGTGATTTCTGGCAAAATGAGTTAAGTACCTATCAGCTTGTGCCATCTAGAATTTCATGACAGAACTTTTACCAAAATAGACAGAAAAAGACTACTTCTATCTGTAAGTCAAGCATGGTGTTGTGTTTTTGGAAACATATTTCTATGAATAATAGTATAGAATTAAAATGAAGTAATTCTCAAAATGTTTAATTAATCTAATCTGAAATAATTTACATCTTTAAAAATGCATTAATAAATGTCTCTGTATACGCTAGTACATACTTAATAAGGCATGAAATATTGTGATATAAATTGTCTGTCTTGCAGCAGGGATTTACAGACTGTCTTCTCTCATTTGTAGAGAAAACACTTCAACTATTTATTTTTCAATTAACTATCTTCTTTCCCCTCACAGAACAACCGGCTAAACAACAATCAGTCAGACTCAAAAGTGGATATTCAACAAAGACTACCTTGCTGTCCATCACCAAAGCCCTGTGGCTTGTGAGAACAACATCCATCATCTATCTTCATTCTGTTGGATCTGTCTGCAGCACAGTAAGTCACCAGATCCTCCACTATATGATAGGTCCTAGTGATCACAGAATATATTGAGAAAAGGAGGGGGCACAGCACCGAAACCTGAGGTACCCCTGTGGATAGATGATGTGATTTAGACACCACTCCCTTCTAAGATAAAAAACACATTATAAAACAACATTGTAGAATAAAGTGGATGTTATAATTGTTTAATTCAACCACAATGAGTAGCATATTCCTTTTTGATAAAACCAAGCTTGATTGCTGCCAAAAGTCTTTTTAAAATACAAGTTTACAAAACGACTTATTTATAACAGCAGCAGTTACGTTCTATGAAATCTTTCATTGTTGGCTCACAATGAAGGCCGTAATGAACAGTGATAGAATGATTTTGCATTATTTTTGCCAATAGCAACAGTGTAAAGGTGATGATACACAGGGCAACTTTTTTAGCAATATTGCTGGGCAATGTTGCCGTCAACGGGCAACCAGATGAGACACAGGGCCAACGACCAATCTAAATTATCCAGATAGAAATGTATTGCACATTTTCAAAGGAAAAGTGCCCAAGCAACAATCGCTCGGCAAGATTGCCCAGCAACATTGCTCAAAAAGTTGCCCTGTGTATCATCACCTTAAGAGAGAGAAAAAAGCAGTCAAAGATGAAGTGTTTGGAGACTGGCTAGCTAACACTGAACCTTAAATGAGCATGCCCTTGCTTCTTTTCAGCCAGCTTTATAAGCTCACCACAGTCAAGTTGAATGCTCCCCAGAAAGGCTCAGAAAGACTAATGAAGCTCTGCATTTGTGGTTTCCTTGGAGTGAATCGTTTGATGTTTTCAAACTGGAATGTCTACTAGGGCCCTGCAAATAAAGAATTTGTCAGAGGCAAATTTAAGAGTAAAAAGGTCTTTCTTTGCAAAACCCTTGGCCCAAACCCACACCGCTGCATGATTGCTACACTTTATTATTTCCTGTACAAACACAGAATGCTGAGTCCCGCGGCCAAGAGCCAATTAAATCAAAATGGGCGTTTCTTTGCTTTTAGTCAAGTCTGATATTGAAGGCTATCTAGTGTACTTCTAAAAGTTGACTAAGCAAACTTTCTGAAGAAAAACAAACAAACAAACAAACAAAAAACGTGTTTATTCAGAACAATGTAGCTAAACAGATTAAAATGTTGATGACTCATCCTGTATGCCAGGCACAAAGTTTTGTCCAATTAAATACCCTCTAGAATGGGAATATTCTCTCTAATATAACATGCCACTAGGTAGCTAATCACTGGCACAAATATACTTCAAACTGATGTAAACAAGCTTCTCTGAAAACAACATTTGTTCCAAATAAATAGTTTTTGAAAAGAGCTTTCAGCCCTTCAAACCAGTGGTTGAGACAAGACCACACCAGAGGAGGAATTTTGTGGCTTTTTTTTTATTACAGATAATTTGATTTTGATGAGGATTATTTGAGTTAATATATAATAGTCTCTCGAAATTTGTCTGCAGTGTTTATCACATACATTGAGCGCATTTA
The DNA here is from genome assembly GCF_949319135.1 of Squalius cephalus. Taxonomy (NCBI): domain Eukaryota; kingdom Metazoa; phylum Chordata; class Actinopteri; order Cypriniformes; family Leuciscidae; genus Squalius; species Squalius cephalus. Next base: position 38,138,667 of record NC_137125.1, read on the forward strand.
CAAGCACGTTTTTAATCCAATTATAATAAACTGACAATGCACGTGATCATGTAAACCTGTTTTCCTTTATCGGAGTATGGTCATCAAACGGCTTGAGTAAAAACCGATCGACACAGCTAGATTTTTGTCCCTTACCCTGATTTTGCCCAGCATGCAAACACATTAACGTGTGTTCTGTTGGCTTATTGAAGTGCACGTGTGATGTGACAGGAGAGCGTCCTTACTGCGGATTTAAGAGCTTCCAGGCAGAGTGAGCGTTTTACAGCAAGGGAGGAAGAAACATATCACAAACTCAGATTTTTTCTTGACCCAAGAAATTATAAACATGTGTTCTCATCTTTTGCAGCATATAGTAAGTAAAAGTGGTGCAGTCGAAATGCTGCATCTGTATCTGCATGAGAGGATTATATATGATCCGTACGTTTCACGCTGACATGTTGCAATACTCTTCAATTTTTAATGGTTTATTTAACTTCACAACCAACATAACAAATGGAATACTCTGAGTCAGATACGCGAATGATTACGTCCCTTACGAAAAAGAAGTGTACTTCAAGTTCATTTTATGAAGTATACTTAAGTAATGTTCAAGTATATTTTTAAGTAGGCTATACTGTCAATATGTACTTGTAGTAAACTTGTAAGTGTACTATTTTAATACCGCTTGGGACTAAATTGGCCCACTTTTAGTATATAAAAGTATATGTTTAAGTGTACTGTAAGTGTAACAGTAGTAAACTTTAAGTGCACAACTAGTTCATAATTAAGTTTCTCATTTGTACTGCAAGTGAACTTATGGGTACTAGTAGTTTACTATTTTAATTCTTGTAGCACATTTTTAGTTTATGTAAGTACACTTTGAAGTATAGGCCTACTTTCAGTAAACTACTAGTTTAGTAGTTTTATACTACAAGTTTTCTTTAAGTGAACTTAACATTATACTTATAGTTTACTATTTATATATTATTTTTGCACTTGCAGTAGGCCTAGTCTATACTAGGCCTAGCCTAGTCTAAATAAAAATGTTCAAATTTTATTTTTTATACTTGAAAAATACCTTTTACTGTACTTTAATTTTAAAAACATTTTATTAGCTTCATGCATCCTTTTTTATCAACACTTGAATGTTGGTTAGTTTCATAAAGAAAGGTAACATTTTAAACAAAAAAGTTGAGAAAATCAAATTTTTGTCAAAGACAAATTCATCCTTGATCAGACTGAGAACGATGATCAAAACACAGATGGAGTAGATCGAGTCCAACACCCCCAAAGCTTCACAGTTGTTTTCTCTTCAAGGCTTAATTTCATTTGGTAATATTAAGCAGTTTTGATTTACACGCTGTTTAATGTTTGATTATCACGTTATTTTACATTTGAGTAAGCAATCTTCTGTCACTTGTTTCAGCTTCTTCTTCTCCTGTGTTTTGATCCGGAGATTCTGTACTAGAAGATGTGTCAGTGAAAACATGGATAGCTGGAAAATTCAGACAATGGCGGGGAAAGAGTAAAGTAGAATTAAAGTAAATTCCTATGTACACTGCCAGTGGACTAGCCTAAACAAAAATTCAGATACACAGAAGTAGAATCATATCTGTTTTATATCAATATTTTAATCAATATTTTCAAACAATGTAAGTTTCATAAGACTGTATATGAAAAACTATGTTAAAAAAAAGTATATTTACTAGGCTACTCAAAAGAGTTAACACAACTACAAGCCAAGTATACTTTGAATACTTAATTATACTTTTAAGTATATCTCGATCAAAAAATGTAGTACAAGTACAGGCCAAATATACTTTGACTTTTCTCTCAGTATAAGTCAAGTACACTTAAGTGTAATTTAAGTATATTTCTGAGAAGTACATAAAGTATATTTTTAAGAATTATATAAAATGTAGACTGAAAGTATGCTTTCTTATTTTTAGTTGAAAAGAAGAATACTAATAGAAAACTTGAATAAACTTTAAATTATTATTATCACTGTGTACAAGATCAGGTTCAGTTCCATGCTCATTTTATTTACTCTATAAGCTATTCCACCCGAAAGCTTGTTATAAACATGAACATGTTAGTTTATAAGACAGTGTGTAATATTATGTTTTTAAAAAAGTATTTAATAAGCTACTCAATCAAAATAGAAAACACAAGTACAAGCCAAGAATACTTAGAATACTTAATTATACTTTTAAGTATATCTCGATCAACAAGTATAGGCCAAATATACTTAGACTTTTCTGTCAGTATAAGTCAAGTATACTTAAGTGCAATTTGAAGTATATTTCTGAGAAGTACATAAAAAGTAGACTGAAAGTATACTTTCTTATTTTTTAGTTTAAAAGAAGTATACTAATAGCACACTTGAATAAACTTCTTTTTCGTAAGGGGTTTTGACCTCACTACTGGGAAATAACCTGATTTATTAAGTCTTTTAAATGTGTCTTATTTGCATTACCAGGTTATTGGTTTGCATGTAAACCGGGACAACGGGTTATTTCAATAAGCTGATTTTTGTGAGTTATCAGCGTACTGGTGTGCATGTAAACGTTCTCATTGAGAAACTCTAAAGGAGACTGTGAGAATGTGAGATTGCTTTAGTCTATTTTCTCATGAGGGAAAACAAAAAGAAAAAATCAGGAGACATGAGCGGAGCTTTTCATTTTTTAGTCTTATTGTGTATAGATGTTTTTATTGGGGGCCAGAGAGGTAGACTTGTTTTCTCTGATGCACTGCTGCACATAAAAGTTGGAAAATGTAAGACATTTGCATCATTATTTACATCACTGTCAGCTGATGAAGATTTAGGGATGGGGCTAACATTTTCTCTTAGTAGGTTAACATGGAAAACAACAGAATGCTTGATGTTAACATTGACTAACAGAGAGTTTGCATTTACAGAATGTCTCTTTTAAATGCATTCATCAACTATGCGGTTGATTTAGATTAAATGTCTTCAGGACTCATGTGCAATTCCTCAGAGTGCTATGGGGGAAGGTGGCTGCAATCAATTCAATCTGTGCAATATTCTGAGAAAAATAAAAGTTATTGATGAGGAGCTGCATGCCGAATTAAAGATTCCCTGCACAGAGGCCTTGGGGCTGGTGAGGTGATTTGTGGAAAATGAAATGTTTAAAGGAAATTGCTTGTGTTTCCTGAAGTTTAGGGCATGTTTTTCACAAATGTGACAAGACGAAGCTGAGGAGCTGGGGCAATTATTGTAGCTGTCTGCATAGATGGATGAGCAGTCGCGGTATCTCTCCCAGTAGCGCTCACTCTCTCTCTCTCTTTGCTTTCAATTGCCTTCACATTTTTTTCATTAATCCTCTGGATTGACTGAAAGACTAAGCATACACAAGCTGATTCCAGGAAGCCTTCTTAGACCAAGACCCTCAGACTAATTATAAATACAAAGATCAAAATTTTAATGCTGGAAGGATTTATTGACATGTTTATTTATTTTTTCTGTGCGTTAAAATAAGTGCTTTTTGGATTTGCTTCTGTTTAATGCACAAACATAAGAAGAAACTACAACAGAAGAAAGAGTAAGGATTGCCAAGTTAGTGATTTGTTAGTATTTAATCTTTGTAGTTCGTATAGTTTTTAATGCAGTGACATCATTTCTTTAATTAGTGTGAATATTTATCTCACATGTATAATGTATAATACAAATATAACAATCGACAACAATTGAGACTCAACAATCAACCTTCATTATGTGAATGCTTTAAGATTTAAGCAGGGAGAGTGTCTCAGAGCCTAGAACATCATCAGGAAGACTATTCCAGAGTTTAGGAGCCAAATTCGAAAATACTCTCCCTCCTTTAGTGGACTTTGATATCCTAGGTACCAAAAGTCAAAAGTTTTGTGACCTTAAAGAGTGTCATGGATAGTAGGGCGATGGAAGATTGGTTAAATACAGGAGCTAGGGCCTTATAGGTCAGTAGCAATACTTTGTAATTGATACGGAACTTCACAGGTAACTAGTGTAGAGATGATCAAATTTGGGTTGGATAATCATATTTTCTTAACCTGGTTAGCAGTCTAGCAGCTGCATTTTGGACTAACTGTAGTTTGTTTCGATAATAGGCAGCATGTATATTGAAAAATAGCAGAGGGCCTAAAACAGACCCTTGCGTCATTCCATAATTTACTAACATTAACTTGGATATTTCCCTGTTTAAATAAACAAAATGGTAACAGTCAGATAGGTACTATCTAAACCACCCTAATGCCTGTCCCTGAATACCGATGTAATTTATGTTCATGGATGATCGATGTTTAAAAGGTCAATAACATTTTCTCTGAGTTTACTTGGGTTTACTTATCTGCTTTTAACATTGTATTCAGAGACTATCGATGTCCATTGCGATTGTACATCACCTGGTGTGTTGGTGTGTCATTACAGTCATATTCCTATGCAGATACAGTAGTTGTTTTGGCACTTACACTACTGTTCAAAACTTTGGGGTCAGTATTCAGCATTCTGTTTCATTAGAATACTGTTTGCTGTTTTTGTTTTGTTTTTTACTTTTTATTCATCAATGAATCCTGGGGGGGGGATTCAACTAACAAATGTTTCTTAAGCAAGATATCAGCATATTAGAATGATTTCTGAAGGATGTGACAATGAAGACTGGAGTAATGATGCTAAAAAAAATAGCTTTGCCATCACAGGAAGAAATTACATATAATAAAATAGAGAACAGTTATTTAAAATGTTATTTTATTTTTTACAAATATTGCTGTTTTTACTGTAATTTTATTACATAAATGCATCCTTGTAGAGCAGGGATGCATTTAATTTAAGTTGTTTAATTCAAGGGCTTTTATTTTTGTTACCATACTCTCACAATATCTGCAGCTCTGCTTCTTAGCTTTAAGGAATATTACATTTATTATGCACATGTAAATGCATGAAGGTTTTGTTAATGGTGTATGTGAGGGAGTCTATTTATGGGCGAGTATCTTTCACTGTTAAGTTCTTCCTTGATGTTTCAGGTATTGCTGTACTGATTTCCATATTCGCTTCTTAGGGCATGCGTTACTCGCTGCTCCACCTCTACATTTGTCTCGTCTTCCTCTCTTCCCCTCGGGTTTCACCATTTCATTTTCAAGTATAATAGACTCAGATAATGACACGTGAAAAAAAGCAACCAAGCAGCTAATTGAGATCTATTCTAGAATAGCCTTGTAGTGCCGTGGGGACCCATCCACCAAATGTTCAACATGTCGTAGTTCATTTCGTTTTGAAATCCTGATCAGTTTCTATGACAGGGCTGTCTTTAGAGCAAGGAGGTTAATATGATGTTGTTTTATTTGAATATCCCTTTCAGGATCTTTCTTTGCCTGTGTGCTTAGGCATGTGTGTAAAAGGGTGCAGAGTCCAAAATAAGTCAATGCAAGGACATATCAGCTTTAGAGATACTCACCACTTTGCTGGTATCTTTATTAGGAACATAATACATCTTTTTAATTTACAGTATATTGTAAGAATGTTAATTTAACACTCACTGGCATATGTGATATGCATGATTACAGTACAAGACATGCAATTTAAACTTTACAACTGCTAAATTTGTACAAATGTAATTATTGTATTTGTTTTCCGAAAAACTTTTATACCATTTTCAACAAAAGTTAAATTTAAAGATTCTAAAAATTTCATATAGTGTAACATTTTTCATGCAAGTAAAACGGTTTTTTTTTTTTTTACATATTTTTCAAAAAAAAGTTTTTTAGTTTTTTGGACAGTAGTATCACATGACAGTTTACAATTTGAACTAACCTTGCCATGTCATAAAAAGGTCCAATTATCTGATAATTCAAGAGAATTATTGACCTTGTCACAGTCATAAGGTTTTTAGGGGTCATTTCTATGATTATAATTTCCTGTTTTGTATTGTTTTCTCCATGTTTGGTTGCATCTCACAATATAAACTATAAACTTTTGTCCCAGTACTTCTGTGATAATTTGTATATTTGTAACAGGATAATAATGATACCTGTTGAATAGATTCTTTGTGAAGTTGTTTTATGCCTAAATAGCCTAACTGCTTTCTTTGGGTCTGCGGCAGCGCAAACGCAGATCTGAATGTTCCGGTGTGATTTTGTCAAAGCTTTAATAGACATGGCCAAATCGTTGTCATTTAGGAATGAGATTGTGTGGGTGTTTGAATCGAGATCGCGATCTCTAATAATAAATTAAAAACATGTTCGGCATAGAAGGGGTGTATATTGCATTTTAAAGTATTTTTTTGGGGGGAAAAAAATAGTTCTTGACAAAAAATTTTGCATTATGCCATTTACCTATTTTTTTATTTGACACTATATAAATGCATTTCATATAAAAAAGATAATGTAAAATATAATTTCATGTCCGGTAAGAAATATTTATAGCTGGTCGTTGTGGGGATTGAAGTTGAACAGCAACATGATTTACTTTTGTTGTGTTCTGCATTCTACTGTATATCTCCTTGGACATCAATGTTTAAAGTTGATGCTTTTTAGATACTAGTTTGAAAATCAGGAGGTGTAACGTGGCAACCCAAATTCACCCATATCTTCAAAACATAACTCATCGAGCTGTGATGCAGCATCTCATCCCTCAAAATCTAATAAGTCTGTCCAGTGTCCAGTTTCACTACAGAACAAACAGACCGAGAAATGTTCTCCTCCTCATGGGTCATTAACCTCAACATAATTCATAACCAACATCTGCTGTTTACAAAAGCAAAAACATCCCAGCCATCCCTACTGACAACCACATACATTATCACAGTCAAAAACAAACGACCCTGCTGGCTGAGTGGAAATTGTTCTGTTTGTCTGATCTAAGGTTGAAACCCTATCAGTGAAGCAGGTGAGCGAATATATGATGTATAGCCTGTATCAAGGAATGGGTAGTGCAGAGACAGAAACAATATCCTGCTCTTATGTCCTTTTGACACATCCTCAAACCAGGATTTGACCCTTTATAGTTCCCTCAGATATACTGTAAACGTCGTGTAATAGTCCTCCAATAAGAAAGCACACCAGTGGAGCTCCTTTCCCTATCTTACTGAACCAAACCATTAGAGGATATGATACTACTGGAAAATCTGTCTTAAAGTGGTAGCTGTGTTTTAGAACATGGTGGTTGGTTTCTACCTTGTTTCTATCTGGTCGACCAGCTACAACTGGTCCAAAAGCCATCCAGATAGCCTTAATATAGTATGAACTGCTGTTAGATGGGTCGTTGGTGGTCCAAGATGGTGTACTTTTTGGGTGAACTATCCTTTTAAACTAGACTTTCCAGCAGGAGCTGATTTGGGACATTTTAGGCGAATGAACCACAAAATATCTCTATTTGTGGAGCACACAATTGATTCCAAAAGAGTCTGCTGTTAGCATGTTGCTAAGCTAATGATGTGATTCTTTAATAAGCATAAACAAAAATAACACAAATATCGGGTAAAATTGTCCATTTTCATTAGATTGAGCTGTTTTTATTGAAAGCTTTCCACGTTTAATAAGATATAAGTTCTTTCAACTTTTCGGCCATCTTAGATTTACACTGATTTTGTAGCCAGTGGTGTAAACAGTAATGAAACCATAAAGTTATTTTAAAGTATGAGTACTGTCAAACTTGAATAAAAATGGTAGTCAGAGCCATAGCCTTGTGGGCAGTGCGCCGCATACAACACAACAATATGGATGGCCCGAGTTTAAGTTTCTATCACGGTACTATCAATAATAATAATAATACAATGGCAAAAATCTGCATTTGATTGTGTTTGATTTGTGGTGATTTGATTTGACAACTATGTTCACACATGTCCATTTTCAGCAATGATTTATAAATGAGAAGGAATTGCTTTAGGTCAAAGAACGTGTTGTGGTGAATGAAGAGGTTGCATCACAAGGACACATAACCACAGCTATGGCAAACTGACTTTTTCAAATAAAAGTTATAAGTAAAAATGCTCATCGCAATGTATTCTAGGATTGCAGTTCAATGAGTTTGAGAACAGAGTTAGAAACTTATTTGAATTCCATCATTAACAAATATAATTAATGTTGACCTCTTTGGTTGGATGTATGACTCTAGATGCAGATTTCATGGAATCTCCTCAACATCGCAGAGCTCTAATGAGCCCAATGCATTTTCTAATTAGAAGAATAGCTAATTTACTCTTGGCCTGTAATAAATGCTTAATGACTTTGCATACTTCATCAATTATGTGCTTTGTGGGAGAAAATAGTCATAATTTGGGCAGTTTTATTAATGGTACCTCTAATTAGGCGTGAGTAATTATCGTTGAAGCATTTTGAAGAAAATGCTTTAACTATGTTGCAAGTTTGTTGTTAAAAATGAACGCCAGTGATTCTCGTCAGGTTCCTGGTTAATGATTAATATGGCTCCTTAGAGAGGAAAGCAGAGAATCACTATCAAAGCTGGTGCGACATAAATCAAAATCAACTGAAGTTGACACATTCTCCCTCTAACACTGTTCGAGTTTCTCTTTGAATTAACACTGCATTTTTATGTTAATTTGCATTTATTCAAAATGATTCCTACCTCAAAATTAGAGTTGATACCTAAACACTATGCAACCAGCATTACTTTACCCTGACACTGCATCATTTTGAATCCCAATTAGATTATGAGAGCAAAAAGACATCCTAATATAGACAAATCTCGGCATGTAAAAGAAACACTCCACGCTTCATAAGGTCGCCCTGGTAAAATCTGCTTTCCGGATGAATGCACGGCTGAAAAGACAGAGCAAATGTCATGGACAGCTGATCCCCTTTCCGAGTTTCCTGAGCATCTTCTTTATGCCAGTATGGGGCTATAAGCTTGTTTGTTCCACTCTTTTAATATTCTCTCAGTTATCTGCCTTCCTACCAGATGCATCACACTAGTGTCTAGCCTGTGGCATCTTGATTCTCATTAGAATGCAGCTTCAGTGTACCTGACAGACATCAGCGTGCATCTTAAGAGCTGTGAAAGACAACACGTGTTTTAGTTTGATGCAAAAAATGAAAATGATCTGGACAAATGGCAGTGATTGACATTTAACATAATTTAAAGGCATATGAGAAATTACTGCCTCATTTGAGGAGATTATTTATTTAGTTTTGATTTAAAGTCAATGTGATATTGGAGTTGAGCCTATTTACTTCTTAATATGAATACACTGTAAAAAATAAAAAAAAATAAAAAAAATTGGAGAAAACTTAAAAGTTTAAGGCAACCAGCTGCAGGACATTTTTGAGTTTTCTCAACTTACGTGTTTGAGTTATCTCAACTTTTCTCAACTTTTTTCATGTTAAATAGTTTAATAAACTTTAAAAACTGAGTTTGTCATGCAAAACGTAAGTTGGATTTTTTACAGTGTACCTGGCATTGTGGATTATTCAAATATTTCATTATATTTGTAAAAAAAAATTACCAGAATTTTTTGAGGACTCTTAAAACTTCCTGTAAAATTTTTCTCCGGCAAAGATGATAGCATGCAGTCGCATGTGTTCCTGCTGAGCAAATGTCATTGAGATGAATGGGAATGTTAATAGTGACTTAATAGTGAAGTCTGTCAGTGACTGGTTTCTTTCCAGTTCAAAGAAAATGATTTAAGCTTCTTGTACCCAAAGCGGGAGAGCTTTGAAAAGGATTTTCATTTGGTTGACTTGCGTTTGGGAATCGGTGGCCTGTTTTCAGAGAACAGAAGCCTCTCCGCCGCTGGTCATTAATCTTTTATGTCTTGTAGCGTCTTAATTCTATAAAGAGAAGCACAACATGGCCTGATGGATTTCTTGTTTACCTTTTGTCTTTGGTGGTTTCTGCTACCTCACGTGTTGAAAACAAAGATTCTCTGTAACTTCAGAGGTAATTATTACCTGATTTATAACTGAAGGACATTCTGCTTGAGTTGAGCTCAATTAGTCTCTTGAAATACAATAGAGAAATTTACCAGTATGACAAGTAATTAAACCAAAAGGTATTCACGGAATAATTTTTTTTCTTTTTTTTTTTTTTTCAGTGCCGTGTGTGTGTGGAAACGTGTTTGTGTTTAAAGAAATAGTTTGGTCAGGAATTACTGTCACGTTTTGAGTTTGTTTTTGATCTGTTTCTCTGTTCTGTTCATGTTTGAATGTCCTTGTTTAGCTTCTAATCTGTTCATTGGTTCAGTTCTCTTCTGTCCTCTGTCAGTTTGTTTCTATGGTTTCAGATTTGATTAGAGTCCTCAGTTCAGGTTTTTCTTGTTAATTAGTCTCATTAGTTCCTCTTGTTTGCCTGTGTCTTTAAGCCTGTTTAATCCTGGCTAGTTAGACGTTGTTCTATTCCTTGTTATAGAATTCTGAGTATTTCTGTTAGTTTGAGTTTGTGATTTAATAAAGAGCACTGCATATAGATCCTGTTTTTTTGGGGGGGGGGGGGGGGGTATTACAAGTATTAGACAGCAGATTTGACATTAAAATGGCATTGTGAAAAAGAAGTGTGCTTAATTTTGAATGTGAACTTAATATATGTGCAGATAATACAAATATTAATGATATAAAATACCACTTAAGTGTACTCAAAGATAGTACACATTCATAATAATCTTAACACTTTTAATGCAAGTTCACTTTTTAAAAACGCTCTGTCTAGTAATGTCAAATTAAATGATGTACATGAAGTACATTTTAAATCATTGTTTTAACAATTTTTATCATTCTTAATGAAACACTTATTTGGTGTTGACTAACAAGCACATGAAGTTCTTGATTATAATTATAACTGCAGTATGTTATTTGATATTACATATATCAATACACTCCATACAAGTTTCAATAGAAATGACATTAAAGTATATTTTAGTTTACCATAAATACTTCTGCTGATTTCATTTTATTTACATAGAAACTAATACATTTTAATTCATTTGAAACACTGTAAAGTACAATTAACTTGGATGTTTAAGTCATTTCAACTTAAACTGACTTTAAAAAAGTTGAATCTTGTATAACTTATAAAAAAGTTGAAAATTGCTTAACTTATTTTGATGAGTTAAAGCAATGTAAAAACATGTTGTCATATCTTATTTATCATATCATTTTTTACAGTGACTGAAAACATTACATTTCGTTCGTATTTAAGCATGAATAGCATTTCTGTAATAAGAACTATTTTTATAAGTGTGCTAAAGTATACTTCTTTATCACAAGGGTCTTATAGTACGGTCTTAGTAGGGTCTACGTTTTTTAAAGTTACACAGAGACGATTGAGAAGATATTTAGATGAGATATTCAGCAAATAACACGTACATTTTTGAGAAAAAGGAAAAAATCTTTCCCCTTTCACAAAGCTATTGTAAATGTTCAGACAGCTTGGAATGTGCCTCACTAGCCAAATAAGGGCTTTTCACACTTAAAATAGGGTCATTGTAAACCCCCGGCTAAACAGAATCCACTAAAGTTTCACACTGCTCATACTTGGGTATTCATAAGCTGACATTTAACACTGTACATTCTTAAACCCTAAACCTCCTATCATCATTATTTGCATATTTGCCTCAACAGTGTCACTGATTAGACGAATGCAGCACACGATAACGATATGTTTACTTAAAGACTCTAGGATTGCACATCCTCATATTATATATTGCTGATTGTACTATCAAGTTTATCATGAACAGACCTTTCGGACAAGGTAAGAATGAAATGGTCTCTTCTCCACTTCTTCGTTTTCTGACGTTTTCTTCGTTACCTTTTTCCCCTCAAACGCTGAAAGTACTGTTTAAATTTAACGCACAATGCTTCCATGTCTGTCCAAAGCACATAAATATGAGGCACTCAATTGGTTGTCTGTTGCTAAGCATGTTTAGCACCGAAACGCGAAAGGAGCGTGAAACGTTAAAATCAGAGTTTAGAATGGCTATAACTGTGAAAAGCCTTATGGCATTCACATTTCAATGGCATTCACATTCAATTTACTGAGAAGAGCAGCTTGAACATTCTTCAGAACTTCTACTTTTGTGTTCCATGGAAGACAGTCGGGTGAACGTTTCCATTAAAATCTATTATAAAATCTTGGCTTCACATGTACTTTAATGGCTGCTCAGACATGAAACAGTAAAAAAAAAAAAAAAAAGATATTAGGCGCAGGTTTTTTAATCAGAGCTTGCACAGCTGAAAAGAGCTTTGAATTTATGCTTTACAAAAGGTCCACAGGGGTTACAATAACACAGAGAAGGTTATTTTAATAACACCCAGGAGCTATACAGGACAGATTAAATTTCATATTCGATTTGCTTGTTGAAAATACATTGTATATACATGAGTGGTCTCATTTGGGTCTGGCTTTAAATTAGATGTCCTGTTTGAATTCATAATACTGGGTAATCAATATAATGTAGCTGAAACCGTGAATAAGGATGGGGGGAAAAATGACAGATTAATGCTGATATTTCACTTAGTCAGGCATTAATAAACAAGCCTATTGTGCGGGTTCATTATCTACGGTGTGTAGCATATGTTTTATCATATTTTTATCACATTTTATGTTGCGTTAATGCATCCACATTTTCCGTTGCATGATGGGAACAATCTTTAAGCAGGGGTAAAATGAACCGTAAACACTTTAGGCTGCATTTTGTTTGCATGATTCATTGTGATCTTAGGCGGTTCGTTCAACCTGTTTAGTTTTTAATATCCTCTCTGCCTGGAGATAATAGGAATAGAAGGAAAAAGAAATTCCACTCTGGCCATTTGAGGAACAACCCTAATGTGACAGATTTAGGCCTATTTAATGGTGACAGATTGGTGACATTATAGACCCCGACTAACCTTTAAAGATGGATGATGAATATGTGGAGCGTTGAAGGGATCGTCTTTCATCTTTGGCCAAATGAGGGCTCAATGTCCAATAACTTCTGTGTTATGAAGATTAAATCAATGTGCATGATGGTGGTAATGTTTTCTGGGTTTAATAATGTCACATCATTTGTATGAAGATGCATAAAAATAAAGATTGATTGTGTGTGGAATTATAGTCTCATTCTGTGTTCATTTCATTTTTCTAGCCTTACAGCAAAAACATCTGCTAGCCAAATGTGAGCAACCCATATAATGTAACACGTCATTAACTGGAAGTCAGCATGAGTTAGAGGGGAAATGTATTCTTAGCAGTAATGACTTTTTATATTACATAAAGTAGACCACTACAATGTCCATTTTAATGTACAGGCCTATGTAATGAAGCCTGATTAACTTACTTTTTTGAACAGATTTTCCTTTAGCACTTTTCTAATCATTTCCTAATAAATTCCTCATAAACAAAGTCATATAGCTTATGTATGCATTTGTGCTTACTTTCCAAATGCAGAAATATCGACTCGTGCCCATTGGTGACATTTCTGCAAAATGATATTAATTTGCTTCTTTTGCAACACAAGTGAAATGTCCAGTGAGTGGCGCTAAAAGTCCATTCAGGTTTATGTGAAACAGATGAATGTGAATTCGGCAAAAAAAAAAAAAAAAAAATTGGTTTTTGTATGTATTGCAGCTGTTTGGAAAATAAATTTCGGGCGAGTGGCGCTAAAAGGTTAATGGTCTCTCTCGTCTGAAAGTAATATACAGTAAATCCTGTACAGTCCATACAGTAAATATAAAGTACACCCAAGCCTAAACTGATAGTTAACAAAATGTAATCATATTTTGTGTAAAAAAAAAAAAAAATGTTAGTGTTTTACCGCCACTATAACTGGAAGCTGCAGTCAATATGATAGAGGCACGTTTTTCCAATGAGCCTGGGTTGAGAAATCTAGTGATCAAAAAATGTGGCGCTTAAGTTAAAAAAATATATATTTTTTATGCATCTTTCCTTTTAAAGTTCCAAATTGTTAGACAGTTTCTAACGTGTTCTAATGTGTTCTGGTGGTTCCTAGAATTTTTCTTTTTTTTACTAGTCCAAGTGTGTGATTTTCCAGTGCCTAGGAACTACTCGGGTCCATAATTTATATACTATTATAGCATTTATTCATATTGTGAATTAGCTTTTATATCTATATATTTTTATTTTCCATTTTAATTTTTAATTGTCAGTTAATTGTTATGGGCTTTTGTCATTTTAATTCATTTTATTTTATTTTTTAAATATTATTATTATTATGTTTTAGGTTTAGTAATTTCTGTACTTCAGTTCTGATTTTCAATTAAAGTCGTTTAAAGTATTGTAGTCAATACGCTGATTTCACGCAGCCGTTATTTTGAAATCGAAAGCGAGGCTCCGGTGGGAAGAAAACCGGAAGTGTCGCCTTTAATCACAGGAGAGTCGTGAATGCCATGGCGTATTGTTGTGTTTAATGATGTTGTGTCAATTCTAAAACTGTACATACATTTCTTTCATACTTTAGACTATATACAGTGAAGTTCATTTATAAATAAAATATTTTTTTATATATAATTCAGAATGTAAAAAACGAAGCAGGAATGAACTATATACATATCCTATATTGGATATTAACATCCAATAGAGTAAATCGCGGCAGCAGCTTCAGGTTGGTAGTCCAAGGCATTGTTGTTTATCTTTACTTCCGGGGTTCTTCCCACCGGAGCCTCACTTTCGATTTCAAAATGGCGGCTGCGTGAAATCAGCGTATAATTGTATCCGTTAAAACTCATCTTTGATCACCAAAATTAATTATTTTTTTCCTTGAAAAAATGTCTTCATGTCTTCAACTCTACACCCTTGCCTCATTTAGTATATGCAGTTCTATGAATATGCGAAAATTAGCCCCGCCTCCACTCACTCACACCAGCTCAGAGACCCACTACTTGACGATCACATGTTGACGTGATTGGTCACAAGGTAGTTTATGAAGTCAGAAACACCAGTGATTTCAAACCATGATTTGAGGCTGTCTTTGGTTCACTGCAGTTTTAAAGGGGGGGTGAAATGCTCATTTTCACTCAATCTCCTGTTAATCTTGAGTACCTATAGAGTAATATTGCATCCTTCATATCTCCAAAAAGTCTTTTGTTTTATTAAATTTTTAACAGAAAGATAGGCTGTACCGAGTCTTTCCGGAAAAAACCGAGCGGCTGGGGGCGGGCCGTGTGGGAAGCTTAGCTGTGCTAACGCGCCAAGCTAGTGACAACACACAGAGACATTTGTTCAACAAACAGTTTTACTCACCGTCCGGTTCCAACGCACGACCGCGAACCTTTATCATTGTGACTGCTCGATCCTTAAGCATTAGACGATCTGCAAATCCGTGGATCTGGGCTTTGTTTATAAAACAATCATCGTCGAAATGCAGGGAACAACAGTCTTACACAACTCCGTTTATGCTTAGGAAAACAAACTCCATCCACGGGTTCCTTAACGCTGGGTTCTTTGGGAATCTGTGCAGGGTTGTCTTGCCCTGGCAACCAAAAACACACTTCTTTGGTGACATTGACTTCCCAAAAGCCGGGCAGGGCGCTTTGATGGCGAACTGCTTTCACTCTCTTGCTCTAGTCTACGAGTGCGCGCGCGGCCGCGATCTTACCGGAGAAGTGCCCTTAGGACCCATATAAGGAAATTCCGCCCTATCTTACGTAAGACAGAGCCATACTCGAAAAAAACTTTCCGAAACTTGTGACAAACCGGAAGGAGTATTTTTGGAACAAAAATACTCCTTCAAACGTACAACTTAGTTTTTGAAACTTTGTCCATGTTTAGCATGGGAATCCAACTCTTTACCAGTGTAAAAAACTCAGTATGCATGAAATAGCATTTCACCCCCCCTTTAAGGAGAAAATACCCAGTAATGGTGTTGATTAGTGAATTTGTACATGGTTTGTCTTAAAGCATATTAAAAACATCACATAGACATTTAAACAACATTAAAATATTGACTTTTACCATAGGGGGGACTTTAGGTTTCTTACATCACATCATATTTCATATTTTTTTAATAGTTGTAGTGTTAGTTTCAATAACAGCACTGTACACATTGATTTTGCCCAGACTTTTGAGCCAATTTGCTGTTTAGTCGAATCAATACTGTTCGCCGAATGTTTGATTTTGGACAGTTGGAGAAATCTGGGCAGAAAATCATGTAGTAGTGTATAATGGACTAGACTTTTGGTTCCATCCAGTTGGAGGATATCGATCCTGTTAAATATTGAGCTGATTTTAGAACAGATATTATGTATGACACTTTATTTAACTGACTCACGTACAACTTCTGTTGCTATCTTTACAGGCCATAATGACTGCTTCTACTCGTCCAAGACATAATTCAGATTTTCTAATTCATTTTTTTAATCACAACATCAACTCTGCGCTCTTCTTCATGTTCCTCTTCTATCAAAGAGGTGCATGTTTATGTATAATATGTTGTGTTCAGAACGACTTGAAAGTCTGGTGTGTGATCCTCAGTCGTTTAGTGCACAATGCCCATTTTTTAACTGTATGATGCCTATTTTCTAGTCTATGGATTTGTTTCAGCCATTTCACCCAGTCCGGATTGTCCGCTGTAGTCTCCTGATGTCTGATTTGGTAGCTGTGCATAGTTGGTTTCAGTGCATAAAACAGACTCAGTGACGGCTGAGTAGAACTGAATCATCAGCTAATGTGGCAGGTTGAACTTCCTCAGCTGATGAAGGAAGTATAGTCTCCGCTGGGCCTTTTTCACAATGGAGTCAATGTGATTGTCCCACTTCAAGTCCTGAGAGATGGTAATGCCCAGGAACCTGAATGACTCCACTGTTTCCACAGTGCTGTTTATGATGGGCTATTCCTCCTGAAGTCCACTCTCACTGTTTTGAGCATGTTCAGCTCAAGGTTGTTATAACTGCACCAGACAGCCAGTCTGTAAGCAGACTCATCACCGTTTTTTTGGATGAGACCGATGACAGGGGTGTCGTCAGCAAATTTCAGGAGCTTGACAGAGGGGTCTTTAGAAGTGCAGTCATTAGTGTACAGGGAGAAGAGCAGTGGGGAGAGAACGCACCCTTGGGAGGCGCCAGTGCTGATTTCATTTGTGTGAAAATCATACGTCAAATACCCTAGCGCAAAAGTAATATCACACCTCTTCACAACAATCCACATGATTTGAGGACTCATTTGCATCTAAATTACGAGTAATGGTCCAAAGTGTTTGTTCAACATCCTGCTTTAGCAGGTAACTCTAATAATTACACATTAACACTTCGAGAACTTCATCTTACAATTTAAAGGAGGGCACACGGTGAAATCAGGGACAAAGCAATGTGACATCTTGATAATTGCGGCAATTAGGCAGATGCTATTCCTGAACAGAGCTTCTGAAACTGTTTGAGAGAGTCTTCAGCAAACTTTTCCTGCATCCGGCAACTTCTGTTTCACATACTGAATGCTTTTTGTGTCCTGAGACCTGAGAGTAATTGTGGATATCAGCTTGACAGACAACCCAATTTAGCTATCAGGTATCAGTCAGTCTGAGGTAAAGGCGGTCTGGGATTTCGCACCGGGTGCCACACGAGCTAATTTGAGTGATCCTTGGGTCCACAGCAGTTCTAGCAACAAGGCCACAATGGGCTACACAAGAAACTTTATATGACAAACCGTCAACTTCTAGTCAAACACAAATTGGCTCATACCAAACACGCTGTCCGTCAAAAAAATGCAGGGAAAATACGGTAGGCCGACCCAGAGGATTTGAACTGAGGTTAGAATTGCAAACAACAAAAAACTCCATTGATATTCCGCCTGCAAGTTGTTCTTCGAAAGTGTTTTGGATGCTAACTTTGCAAGAGTGAAAGATCTGCCCTTGTATTTGATCTGTCAAGGCTGTCTGAAGAAGAATGGAGTGTAGACACATATTCAGTGTTATTTCCCCAGAGGGGCGTTTATTGTGTGCGACAGCGACTAAGGTTGAATAGGTAAATATCTCATCGTGGATTGTTGTGCTTTGGGATCTAGGTGAATTATTGGGGTGCTCTTTGGTGAAGTGCTCCGGTCAAGGTAATTGAGATGTTTTCCTCTTCAGACAAGAGGGGTGGACTCATAGACCAATCCCACTTGCTTCCTGCAATGAAATGCATTGGCTTCAGGTGATGGCATGCTTGTTAAACATTGCCTAGATGCACTTCCAGGGCTGACAACTACTTTCACAACTCGTCTAGTTCTTCTGAGGCTCTCTTGTTTGGAGCTTGTACCAAGAGCTGTTCTAGCTGCGAGGTAATTGGAACGAGGAAAGAGCTGCCTCTTAGCTAAATGTCGTTCTTCTGATGATCTGTAAACAATTGTCTTGCTGGATTCGCCATGACTAATGATTATGGAGTCCTGCTGTGACTAAGTGGCTCACAAGGATGCTTTTGAGCCTGTGCTTCTGTTCCTAGATCAGCTCTCTTTAACTCACGGTGAGATTTAGATCGCTGACATAAGGTGAAATGCTTTCTAAAGAGCACTGTGAAATAGCAGTGGGAATGTACGCAGATAAACAGTGCACTTTGCTCAGTCACTGAGAATCTACTCTGCTCTGAGGCACTAAGCTCTGTGTGTGTGCTAACACCATGTTTCCTATCAGTTGAAGTGGCAAGATGAATTAATTTTCACGTTTACTAATTAGTGTGTGTTAATTAGTGGTTCCTGCTAACTGAAGCATTGCCGTTGGGTCAATGAAAAATAAAGTTCTATATGTTAGATCCGATAGCCTTGTGGGCAGCACTCTGAAAAATATTCCGAGTTTGAATCCCGACTGGTGGTCCTTTCCGATTCTACCCCCTTCTCTCTACCACTTCGCTATCTAAAAGCAAAAACACTCGAGATAAAGAAAATCTTTCTAATGTTTAAAAGACAGTTCTTAGATGTTATCTTTGTATTCATGTTTTTTTTTTTTTTACTTTTTCATTTTTAAAATAAGTTCTTTAAAATTTAATATTAATATATAAAATATATACTTGTATATAAATTTTAATATATATATATATATATATATATATATATATATATATAATTTTTTTTTTGTATTTATTTATTTTATTTTATTTTATTTTACATGTTGATTAGACCACCTGACTGTGATTTTCTGAATAAAAGCTTAACTTAAATATTAATAAGCAGTTTATCAGTGTTGTTTACATTTTTATAGATAATACAAAAATATTTAAAAAAAAAAAAAAATAATTATATCAGGTCAGTTGTAACATACATTTGTATGTTGTAAACTAACTTTTTTTTTAGTTTATGCCCCAGCCAACCCAAAAATAAAAAGAGATATGATCCTTTCTAATGTTCATTATTATTATTAATGCACCCAAAAACAAACAAAAAATATTTTAATTCAGAAATGAAAACATGCTCATCATAGAAAGTGTTTATTGTATGCATGAATTTCATTTTAATGTACTTTTGAATAAATTAATAGATCTGATAATTAGATAATTTTATTGACTAATATAATTTAATTAATTTCAAAATAGATAATTTTATTGACACTGGTACTGTTGCTGATTGCTCAAACTCGGGTTTGAGATTTGAACCCAAGTACTAAAAAATGCAGTGTTGTAGGACTCAAGACTGTGAAAAGGTCTGAATGATTCAGAAAGTGTAACTATGCTTTGAATCTTTAATGGAGCTTTGGTTTCACACCAGTGTTACGCAAACCTCCACAGCACACACACACTGAGTGGATCATACAGTATGTGCAAATCAGCACTGCTCCATTAGAAAACCAAGACCAGAAAAAGAACAGATTCGACCAAAAGTCCAAAACCATGTTTTTATAGTCTTTGTTTTGTCAAGGACTAAGTCTGGTCTTGAGTACTACAACACTGCCACCCAGTAAAAATCTAGTTTGTTTTACTGTTGTGGAACATTGCCTTCAGATCAAGTCAAAAAAAAAAATTAGGCTAACCCTAACCAAGACCGGCAAGTTTGGTCCTAGAGAGCCGCTGTCCTGCACAGTTTAGCTCCAACTCTAATCAAACACACCTGAACAAGCTAATCAATGTCTTCAGGATTACTAAGGCTACAGGCATGTGAGGGTTTTATTCAGGGTTGGAGCCAAACTCTGCAGGACAGCGGCTCTCTAGGACCAAACTTGTCTACCCCTGCCCTAACAAGACTGCTGCAAAATGGGACATGAGGTTTGATAGCTTGAAAATCAGTGTTGTGATGAAGCTGCAAATGAGATGGGATGCAGACAGGAGCCTGACCTTCACATCACAGCCGGACCGACATGCATCACGCTAACAAAGTGCCTCGGCTCCACAAACATCCATAGAGTCTGATTGCCAAGACTACAGACACATAAAACTCGACAAATGGCTTCACATGCCATCTGCTCAGACTGGGGCTTAAAACGCCTTTTGGATACAGAAAGAGCTACAAAAAAGTGTCTAAAAGGAGAGAGAGCATGAGACAAATTTTAGCTGAAGCAAACCGAGCCAGCGCATTGTTTTGAGCCCGCGCTTTCTTTAAAGTCATTGATGAAAGAGAATGCGTGCAAGTGAAAAACAGTTTTGGGAATCAAAGGAGTGCCTCCATCACTTCGGTCTTCCCCTCAGGATGTCATTCACCATAGCTACTGCAAGGACATTTTTCAGTCTTGTAACTCCAGGGTGTTGTTTATACACTTCAAAGTGAAGCATACAGAGCAGCCCAAGGTAAATTAATGGCTGTCCAATCTCCTAACTTTGATTTGACAGGCGTTTCCACTCTGCCCTTCCCGTGCACTCGAGGGCGATATCGCGTTGACAAACTCTTCATCTAATGAGAAGCCAGAAAAGACCGAAAATTAGATACAGGGAAAGTCTGTCCATTTGAGGACTGCTTATCTGGTTTTCCTCCCATGCGTTTCTGTAAATTCCCAACCTTTAAAGTCACACATTGACGGTTTTCCGGTCCATTGTAATTCCGTCCTTACCGAGAACAAATGAAAGAGAGAGCCACTTTCCAAGTTTTTCAACAATTCACAAGAGGGACTCACGTCCAAATGACAGAGTGCTCCAGTTACTGTCAATTACCATTATCTCTCCAACCAGGCACATGCTGAGCCTACAACTAAAACATGATAAGAACGGACATAAAAATGCATTCCACATTTCTGAATGACCCTATTACATGTGGGACTATAAAAAGGAAAAGAATTTTAATTCTACTCCGACAGAATATTGGGATAAAAGAACAAGTCAAGGAACCATAAATTGGAGTGGACATCAAGTTCAAATCCAAATATTGCAAAACTGGACCGTGCATGACAATTGGCATGACGTTAGCTTGGCTCTCTGGAATACTTGATTCTGATTGGCCATTTAAAGGATCCTGAAGTCAAATATTTCTGAATAATGATCAATAAATATTAAGGGCCCTATCATAGACCCGGTGCAATTCAGCAACAGGCGCGACGCAAGTGTTTTTTGCTAGTTTCAGCCCAACGCAGTTATCTTTTTCACGTCCTGTGCCACGTTGTTTAAAAAGCAAATGCATTTGCGCCCATTTGTGCGTCCATGGGCGTGCTGGTCTAAAAACGAGGTGTGTTCTGGCGCATTGTTGGAGTGTTACTATTTTAAGGCAACTGAAATAGACTGCCATTGACCAACAAAAACCTGGTCTAAAGCCAATGGCGCAGTATTTTTTATAGTATTGAAAGATCGCGTTAGTAATGTGCGCCTATAGAAGGGTCCACAACGTGCGAAACACTTTGTCCCGTAGATGGTCTGCTTGCACGCTTTAACCTCACACACGAGCAGATCCGTTTCCTCGCTAGAGAAGCGCTCAGTTTTTCCGCTTGCAAATTCCGCCATGTAAATAGCGAATCCGCCATGGCGCGAGCACAACTGGCATTTAAAGGGAATGGGAGATGAGACTCTGATTGGTTTAACGAACGTAAATCCCAAAACACACCCATTTCTCATTAAGAGAATAGGGACAACCCTTTTAGACCTTGCGCCGGGAGCGCCGACCATTTTTCCCATTGTTAAATGTGGATTTAGACACACCCTAAGTGCACTTTAGACCATGCGCTTAGATCGTTAAAATGGAGCCCTCAGTCTCAATCCTGAACAATCAATTTATGAATGTTAATATGAGGTCTATTATCAAGGACACTTGTCGTTGCTTGAGGATTTCAGACTGCAGCTTGTCTTGAGAGAGGCTTGTTTGCTGAGAGGAAGGTGGATTGGGCATTTTTTTATCCAACCATGTAATCGCTCATTTAGAATACAAATTTATTCATTTTATAACAAGGCTAAGAACAAATTCATGTGAATTAGGCTGATTTTTTGGTGAGAAGTTCTCCTGTGTATATAAATACAAATAACCAATGCAATTATTAGTGAATGAGACAAATTGTTTTTGCACTAAGAATGTGGAAAATTTGATTGAGAGCTTTATTTGTGATTTGATTGTAAAGTTATTTGTTCTGCCCACTACTCCTGTTTGTTTGTTTCTTTTTATGCTTTAGCAACCTTTGATTGTCTAAGTCCGTACCAGCCTTTTTTATCCCTTGTACAGTATATGTCAGCAGGCTGCTGAAGCATCTGTTGTGCTGAGCGTCATAGTCAAATGCGAATTAAAGCAGGTGAGTCCAACGGGCTGCACGCTGGAAATTGATTTTCTCTTCAGAAGAACTAAAGCCTCCACTAACTCGAATGTGATATTTCAGAAGGGAAGTGATGATAGTGGAGAGAGCGGATTTTAACTGGTTGCTTAATCTTTATTGGACAGGCTATGTTATCCACACATCTGCTATTCTTCAGAACACTGAGCAAGCATATGTAAAGCAGCCTTGGTTTAATGATTTATCGTCCCTCTTATTCAATAAATCATGGGCTCTAAGTGCAAAACCATGAGGGAGTTGTGAATCAGAACATGATCCAGCAGATGTTCTCTAATGGAGGGTCACAGGTCTGGACTGATCTGCTGCAGTAAGGGAACTGTAGGGGGAAAAACAAGCATAAATAAAAATACCACTAACCATCTTTACATTGTTCTGTCTAACTGTCTATCCGCTGTGCTGTCCATTCATCTGTCTATCCATCATTTTGTATTTCTTTCTTTCTATCTATCTATCTATCTATCTATCTATCTATCTATCTATCTATCTATCTATCTATCTATCTATCTATCTATCTATCCTCCCATCCATCCATCCACCCGTATTTCTGTTATTCCATCCATCCATCCATCCATCCATCCATTCGTATTTCTGTTATTCCATCCATCCATCTGTTGTTCTTTTGCTCCATCCATCCATCCATCTATCTGTGTCTGTCCATCCGCCCATCCATCCATCCATCCATCCGTATTTCTGTTATTCCATCCTTCCATCTGTTGTTCTTTCGTTCCGTCCATCCATCCATCCATCCATCCATCCATCCATCCATCCATCCATCCGTATTTCTGTTATTCCATCCATATGTTGTTCTATCTATCTATCTATCTATCTATCTATCTATCAGTCCTCCCATCCATCCGTCCATCCGTCCGTCCATCCATCCATCCACCCGTATTTCTGTTATTCCATCCATCCATCCATCCATCCATCCATCCATCCATCCATCCGTATTTCTGTTATTCCATCCATCCATCTGTTGCTCTTTTGCTCCATCCATCCATCCATCTATCTGTGTCTGTCCATCCGCCCATCCATCCATCCATCCGTATTTCTGTTATTCCATCCATCCATCTGTTGTTCTTTCGTTCCGCCCATCCATCCATCCATCCGTATTTCTGTTATTCCATCCATATGTTGTTCTATCTATCTATCTATCTATCTATCTATCTATCTGTGTCCATCCATCCATCCATCCACCCGTATTTCTGTTCTACATCCATCCATCTGTTATTTCGTTCCATCCATCCATCATTCTGTATTTCTGTTATTCAATCCATCTATCTGTCTGTCCGTCCGTCCATCCATCCATCCATCCATCCATCCATCCATCCATCCATCCATCCATCCATCCATCCATCCATCCATCCATCCATCCATCCATCCATCCATCCATCCATCCACCTGTATTTCTGTTATTCCATCCATTCATCTGTTGTTCTTTTGCTCCATCCATCCATCTATCTATCTGTGTCTGTCTGTCTGTCCGGCCATCCATCCATCCATCCATCCATCCATCTGTATTTCTGTTATTCCATCCATTCATCTGTTGTTCTTTTGCTCCATCCATCCATCTATCTGTCCGTCCGTCCATCCATCCATCCATCCATCCACCTGTATTTCTGTTATTCCATCCATCCATCTGTTGTTCTTTCGTTCCATCTATCTGTCCATCCATCCATCCATCCATCCATCCATCTGTATTTCTGTTATTCCATCTGTTGTTCTTTCTATCTTTCTATCTATCTATCTATCTATCTATCTATCTATCTATCTATAAAGAGTGAATTTATTTGGCTTTTGCTGCACTAATCAGAAGACGATGAAGTTTGGACGTGCCCTTTAATTGCCTTGTTGCAATATCAATATGTTTATGCAAACAGCTTCTGCTCTGGAAAATTAACTGTCAGCTTGCTGATGTACGTAAATAAACAAGAAATGGATGCGGAGACAATTTGTTTTCAGTCCTTTCATCCTGTTACGGGGTAACTGTCAAAACAGATAAAAGAAAAAGCGGAAAGTTTGCCAAGTGAGGGAACAAAGATGAAATGAGAATGACACAGAATCATGAGAGACCCCATTTTGCTGCTTTGATAGCAGTAGCACATTGAATGTTGGGATGAAAGATGCCTCTCAACTATAACACCCCAAGCTCTACTTACAGTGTACTTCTGTAAAACAGTCCAGCCATGAAATTGTGAGGCTGTTTTCATGCAGAGCTCTGCTAACTAAGGCTAATTGTGTTTAAGACGAGCATCACTATTATCATTGCTATTACTTTGAAATCCATAACTGTTCCTGCATTTTTTTTTTTTCTAAAATGTTTCTTAAACATTTATGCATTATATGTCACGCTTTAGGAGCTCAACGAGAACAAAATGGGAAACCATAGAGATGGTGCAACCTTCTGAAACTTTAAACACAGGTGTCGCTTTTAGATAGTGTGATTTATACACTAAATTTTTAAAGACTTTATTTCCATTTTTGTCTTTGCATTGCACAATGTGACTTTGTATCTCACAAATGCAACTTTGTTTCTCGTAATTGCTACTTTATATCTCGCAATTACAATATTATTTCCCATATTTGCAATTATTTCTTATTTTAAATATGCCATGAAATCATCTATTTTCTATAGATGTCAATTTATCTATTATCAATTTTGAATTACTCAATCTTTCCGTGAAACGTCAGACTTTTCTCTGATTAATTATGCCGAACTTCTCCAATCATTTCGCCACCATCCAATCAACAACCAATGGATAGAACCAAGTTCCTGCCTTATTTTTTTCCCCCACTTTTAATTATTCCATTTCAGTCGGATGTACGTCACAAAATGAAAGAAAATATCTGTTGCTACTTCATTATATTGTGACTTTAAACTTTTTCTCTCAATTAACAGTTTTATTTTTTATACATTAAATACTTTTTTGTATTTTTTTTTACTGTTTTCTACACGGTAAAAAGGTTGGTTTAACTAAATATTTTGAGTTTTGAACTTAAAAAAATTGAGTTAATACAACAAATGAGATTGGTTTTTTAAACAGAAACTCAAAATATTGTGTTATCTGAACTATACATTAATTATCTAAGTTGATTTGACAAAAGACAAAAAGTTGAGATAACAAATCGGGAAATAATTTTTTTACAGTGATATTTTTGAGGATGCCTCATCTCACCTGACACAATTCTTCCATATAAACTCACCTAATATGGTTATGGAATAAACATAACTGTAGATATAGTCATAAAGACAGCATACAAAAAAGGGTATCAACAAGTGACCATTACACATAACTTATACTGAGAGAGAATAAATATTTTCTGGAATGAAAATAAGATAGTGATCGCTTGTGTACAACAAAATCAGTTGAGCTGAAAAGGCCTTATATAAAAAGTAAACTGCAGAAGAAAAAAAAAAAAAAAAACATAACGGGCACTGTAAACTGTCTATCACTAAAGCAAATGATGTGAGCTGTTGGCATGCTGCAGGCTGGCACGTCACATGTCAGTGTTTCCAGACACCAGCATATAAACAGCTTCACTGTGCCCTGACTGTAACAAACAGGACAAATAGCTGTCCAGGATCCGCTTGTACTCGTGTGACCGTACCAGAACCCTCGGCCTGCTCATGGCCAGGACGTTCATCCCAACCTTCTGCAAGAATGCGATAGACAAATGCGGATTTAGACGCTCGGTGGCTCGTGTAGCGCGGCTGTCAAGCAAGAGACTGTTCAGCATACACAGTCATTTTTCTGTTGATTTTTTTGGTTTTCCCATTTTTTTCCTATGACAAATGCCATGAATTTTCCTCCAGGGATAAATAAAGAATGTCTGTCTGTTTTTCTTTATAGTTATTTCAGCAACGAATGCTTTTATTTCAGTCCGATGACTGCTGCATTTTATTTTTCAGCTGTGTATAATATATAACTGCCAATATTTTATCATTATCCTTGCGGCAGAATATAATGGATTGTACACTAGTTTAAATTATGCAAACATGAGTTATAAATGTGAAATTAGGTTTTGAATATACAGACATAAGAAAAGAAACTTCCCTATTTTCTACTACTGTTGGTTTTATTTATGAGGATTATGGATTTGGGTTTCCAATATGTTTAGAGGAACAGAGAGATTAGACATTTCGTTTCATTTCGCACACACACACACACACACACACACACACACACACACACACACACACACACACACACACACACACACAAACAAACACACATTTTCTTTCTTTCTTTCTCTCTCTCTCTCTCTCTCTCTCTCTCTCTTTCTCTAACACACACACACGTGTGGGAAAGGGGGAAAAACATCACAGATCTCATTATAAATTAATAGTAGTTTCATTTTACATCCATGTACACACTCACATGCCATCAATACATTATTTGTTACTTTTTCCTTTGAACTGCTTTACTTACATACAAAGATTCAGCCTTTTTAATGAAATAGTTGAAACGGAGCTATATGTCTTTAATGATGAGATAACTATCAATGCTACTGGTTGATAAATAATACTGATGATAATAATAATAAAAACTCTTCAATTGCCATGTGAAAATTTGTTTAAATTACTTATTTATTATACTAATGCATTAAAATAGGAGGCACAAATTATTGTGGCAGGGTGGACTACTAATGAGAATATAGTATCTGCTGTATGAGAATGCAGTGTCACAGTGCCCTCTAGCGGTAGCGCTCTAGAACTCGCCACATCTCAGAGCGATAGTTCGCTTCATCTCTGTCAAGTCCTGCGCCTCATACAGTATAAAACCTTTACTTTAAGAGCATATTTCTGCAACCTCACAACTGTTACAAATGAGCGGAAACGACGCTGGTGTGTGACACGTAGCATTGTTACCTCAGCGACTGCGGTAAAGGATAGGCTACTAAAGATTCTGAAACCTGGAGGATTTAAAGTTGTTGTTGGATTTTCACTTCTGGGAAATGGAGTTATTTCAAATGTAGCGTCTCTGTGATGTGAATGACAAATTTGTTGGGAAGAAAAATCTGGCAGACTGACAGCATCTGTGTGTCACAAGATATGAGCACACATCACATTAAAGATTCATTTGCATTGCTTCGACAGAAATGCTTTGTCGTGCTATGGACCTACAAGCATGCTGAAAAATATGAGTGGCAAAAAGTGTTCTAAAAATTCATTGAGGCAGATTTTTAATAGATGAAGTGGCACTGAATCTGCCCAGAGGTTACATGATGATTACACACACACACTTGTGTTTTATGAGGACTTTCCATATATATAAGACGTTTTTACATTAAAAAACAAACAAACATCGTTACTATTATTTATAGCCTGTTTTCGACTGGGAACAGAACATTTGAAATATGTGGAAAATGTCACATTTTAACTGCAATATAAAATGTGGAAAAAACATTAAAGGGGGGGTGAAATGCTCATTTTCACTCAATCTCCTGTTAAACTTGAGTACCTATAGAGTAGTATTGCATCCTTCATATCTCCAAAAAGTCTTTAGTTTTATTATATTTATAAAAGAAAGATAGACTGTACCGAGTCTTTCCGGAAAAAAGCGAGCGGCTGGAGGCGGGCCCTGTGGGCGAAGCTAAAGCTGTGCTAACGCACCGAGCTAGTAACAACACACAGAGACAATAGAAGCAGTTTTACTCACCGAACCTTTATCATTGTGACTGCTCGATCCTTAAGCATTAGACGATCTGCAAATCCGTCGATCTGGGCTTTGTTTATAAAACAATCATCGTCGAAATGCAGAGAACAAACAGTCTAAACAACTCCGTTTATGCTCAGGAAAAACAAACTCCATCCACTGGTGCCTTAACGCCGGGTTCTTTGGGAATCTGTGCAGGGTTGTCTTGCCCTGGCAACCAAAAACACACTTCTTTGGTGACATTGGCTTCCCAAAAGCCGGGCAGGGCGCTTTGATGGCGAACTGCTTTCGCTCTCTTGCTCTGGTCTACGAGTGCGCGCGCGCCCGCGATCTTACCGGAGAAGTGCCCTTAGGACCCATATAAGGAAATTCCATTACATCTGACACATACCCATACTCGAAAAAAACTTTCCGAAACTTGTGACAAACCGGAAGGACAATTTTTGGCACAGAAATACTCCTTCAAACGTACAATTTAATTTTTGAAACTTAGTCCATGTTTAGCATGGGAATCCAACTCTTTAACAGTGTAAAAAACTCAGTATGCATGAAATAGCATTTCACCCCCCCTTTAAGGGGTTTGAATACTTTCTGGATGCACTCTATATATCCGTAGTTGTCAGGTTCATGTTGCCAATTCTGTAGCTTTTTCAAGTTTAAAAGCATTTCAGATGAGTGCAGGTTGCTCTCGGCTGTTGATCAGTCAGAACTGTCAGATGAAAGGCTTGGCAACAAGATATAAAGGCAAAAACAATTTATGTAAAATTTGATGGTTGTCAGATTGCATGTACAGTAATAACGGCTAATATTTATAGCTTGTATGACCCCAGACTCCCACCTTTTCAAGTCAATGCAAAACAAAAGTATGGTCAGTAAGTCAGTATCTACTTTATTCTGTCACTGTAACATTTTCTTTGAAGCGCAAAGTTGGACACAGTGAGACATATTTCAAAACCCCTCAAATACTTTCATTAGAAAAACCTAATTTCTCTTAAAGATTTTAATTGCATGCTTTAAAGTGCAATGGGATGTGAAATAAATCGTTTATTCAGAGTATAGAACTCAGGGTACAACATTATCGGGCATGAGATGAGATTCTGGGCACATATGAAACTTGTCGGGTCCGTAAACTTCATTAACTTTTATTTAATTTGTAATTTTTGGTAAAGCACATCCATCAGGTCACATGGAAGTGTATGGCAAGACTTTGGTGAATTAAAAGGTATAGAAGTGTATTGAATTCAACAAGTAGCTATCATAAAACAGTTAAACAGGGATCAAACATGGGTCAGCTGTCAAAGAACAAAATGCATGTTATACTGTTTATTTTATGATAATGAAACTTATTTCATCCATTGCTCTTTAACAGATGCCAGTGATTTTGGTTGTTTTTACCAAGTCTTAGTGTGATTGTAATTGTTCATGTTGTGCGAGTGTAGAAGAGAGAGCAGAGAGTGAAATCACATACCTCAAGTCTGAAAACTTCTGATAGCACTTCATTTGTAGAACATCTGGCTGTTACAAAAGAGAATAACTATTAGTGTAAACCTTTCAGGTTCATTTGGCAAGTTGCTTCTATTTTGCACGTTTCAATTGAAACAACTTCACATTAAGTGACATTTATACTCTAATAACTTGCAGAAACAGATCTGGACAAGTCTTTTTGAACATTTTTAGACCAGAAAAAATTTGTCCTTTTGAAATAAGCATCTTACCATGTCAATGAACTTGTGTTGTGCAACTTCAAAACACTGATTTTTTTTCTTTTTTCAAAAGCAAATTTTAAACAGAACATTGTTAAATAGGTGGTGGAAGGAATATTCAACAAAGGAACACACAACCATAGAGAATACAAACGATTCACTTGTTCATGCTGCAACACAATAGATTTCCCATTGTAAAGCCTTTTGTAAATGTAAGGAGGCGGAAGTTTGTGCCAAGTTGCTATTAGAGAGAAACAAGTCAGAACTTGTTTGCTGATATTGAGTGAAAAGTGGGTCCCTAGAAACCAAAGCTCTCTCTGGGTGACCGCCGTGTACGACCCAACAAACAGCACGGGCAACTGACTCCAGCCACCTGAACCATCTTCCTACAGCCCACTGGCTGAAAACCATTGCATACCATTCAAAAGAGCAATCACCTGTACTGTAAATGTGTAAGAGCCTCAAAATAATCATTTATTATGCCTCGCTCAGAGAAAATAAGACAGTCTTTGCAGCAGAAAAACAATGCTGGGGAGCATTTCCTTCGAGAGGAGAAACAATTTAAAGGGGGTGTCTCAAGAGCTCAGGAACTCAGGAACACCTTTCAGTGCAGCAAAGAACTCAAATCAACATCAATCAGAGAAACTTACACATCAGCATTTACATAAATTAAATTATTTCATTTCTAGTAGATGATATAATGTATACAGCATCACTGCAAGTCCACAAGTAGTTGTTTTAATTCTAAGCCCTTAAACTCGACCCTTAAAACATAAATGTATTTTCTAACCAGCATGTGAGTGAGAACCTCGCTTGTTGAGTCATAAATAAAATTTATTAATCATTAAGAAATTTGAACAAGAACTATAATACAAGGCAAGGCGACATATGAGCCTCCCAGACTTCATGTGAGGAAAGTAGAGGAGAGGAGGTATATCTGCAGTGCCTCAGCTCACGTAGGTCAACACCACTGACTGAATGGGCTCTCGGCACACCGGACACAACTTGTTCCGGTTCTTTAATTTCTTGGCGCAAGTGTAACACGCCATAAGGTGTCCAGTCCTTCCATGGACGATGCAGCCATTCTTGGGGCGACTCTGACAGATGACGCAGGGCTCGAGGCATGTGGCGGGTAGGTAGGCCTCCAGGCTGTTGAAGCGCTCTAGCTCAGGGGTCTCTTCCTGGCTGCCGCCCACACCAGAGGAGGTGGAGGGCTGCGATGACGAGGTCTGAGAGTCAGTCAGGGAGCCGGGGGTGGCAGAAGAGGGAGCTACTTCTTTGGCGGCGGCGGAGACGGGAGATTGCAAGCACTTGCCGTCGGGTACGTCCACTCCTTCGTCCGTCTCTGGAAGAGGGCTTGAGGGTTTGGAAGGAAGCATTTTGTCATCCGAGGACAAGATGGTTGTTGTGGTGATGCTGGTGACTTCAGTGCTGGTTTGAGTGTTAGTGGAGGGGTTTTCATTGTTGGAGTCTGATTCTGGAAGCCAACCGGGTCGGACATTCCAGCAGCTTTTGCAATGCCGGGGAAGAGGAGGGTTGAGCGCGTTACATTCAGCACACTTCCAGTAGTCCTGAGTGAACACATAGTTGCATTAATTACAGATTTTTCATATCTACTATGCACATGCACTTTTTTTTTTTTTTTTTTTTTTAAATACAAAAGCTTGTTAAATAAATCCAAAGGTCAGAGAAAGGGTGGAAATGGACATGAAACACTGGTTTTGGTGCAAGAAACTTTAAAATGAAATGCTATAAAAGTTTAAAATATGGTCAACATGAAATCAAAATGTAAGATATTGATACACATTCCTGGTCGTATTACGCACAATTCAATGCACAAAGTTCGTAAGGGGGGAAAAATGTCTGTCTTCATAATCATAAACAAAATGTCATAACTAGCAGCTTCTCTGCAACAACTTTCTTTTTTGGCAGACTCACAAAAGCCTCTTATTTTTAACCCTCAACCTTTGATCCAAATGGCACCACAATAGTATGCAACACCCACTTTTCATGATCCAATCTAATCATGATAGATAAATCCAGTTTATCTGGATAAAGTCCAGTTCTACTTTCATTATTGAAGTAAATTGCTACATACTGCCTCAGTTATCTCAGTATCCTCATCAAACGAGTCTTCATCCTCAGCGATGATTGTGACTTCATACACCTGAATGAGCAAAAGAAAATTAGTGAGTCAAGGACTGTTAAACAGATTAGGCTACTACGTCAGGAGTATCCAAAAACTCAGTCCTGGAGGGCCACTGTCCTGCAGAGTTTAGCTCCAGCTTGCCTCAACACACCTGATAGGAAGTATGCATAGAATGACCTTGATTAGTTACTTCAGGTGGGTTTAATTGGGGTTGGAGCTGAAATCTGCAGGACAGTGGTCTTCCAGGGGAAGGAATGGACACCCTACTTCTACACTAATCCAGATACATAAAAACACTCTCCTAAGTGGATAAATTTGAAAATGCTTTTTTCGCTAATAAAATTAATGTGCAAGAATAATTACGAGTTATCTCAGTGAGCTTTTACTACATTTAACGTGCAGTAAGAAGATTTGAACATTTTCTGATGTTTCAGTGCGGACGGAAAGCATTTTGAAAATGCGGTTTTCAAATGTATCCGGATGTTTGTTAATATCTCTCTTAATAGAGCAGGAGTTGAGTTGAAACCTCGTTGTCTCCCGGCACCGAATCCTCATCGTTCTCACTGTAGGCATCGGAGTTGATGGACTCCACCTCGAACTCCACACTGAAATTATCAGAGTCCGAGTCCTCGCTTTCATCACTGCCTTCACTGTGAGAGATACCTACTTCCTGTTGAACAAACAAAACACTGGTTAGAGAGGGCCACGTGACAGGACAAAGAAGTTAATGTAACCGCTGGTAAAACAAAACTATGTGAAGGACCGTTTAAAGGTGCTACTCACAGAGTTGCTGTGTGCGTCCGAAGACTCGCTGTTCCTCCTCTCCCGGTGCAGGCCGCCGATCACGCACCAAGACAGGCTGTCATCAAATGTCAGGGAGAAGCTGTCTGACTTGTGCCTTTTCCTGCGTTCTCTAAGCTCGTCTTCGGCTGAAGAACTCTCTATTGAAACCACAAAAAATGAGTTTAGCACTAAGCTGTCATGCGCCCGAACTCGACAATCGACTACTGTGGACTTCAACCGAAAACAGGATGTAAATACAGGTATGTGCGCTGGCTGAAATAACATAATTTTTATTCATATCTTGCACATCTACTGCAGTCAAATTCATCCGTGTTCACTCTAAAGGAATCACTCACATGGCTGGGCACTTGTAATGACACATCAAGGATGTTAAGAGGCTAAAAGCAGGTTTAAAACTTGCCCCATTGAAGTCAACAGGGTGCAAATTTTAAAAAGAGGATAACACGGTGTAGGCAACACCGATTTTTGTCGTTGTTCTCTGTACTGACAGCACTCCAAATTTACAAAAAAATGAGCTCAATGTTAAAATTGACCGGAGTTCTCCTTTAAGGTGATGATACACAGGGCAACTTTTTGAGCAATGTTGATGGGCAATCTTGCCGAGCGACTGTTGCTTGGGCACTTTCACATTGAAAATGGGCAATACATTTCTATCTGGATAATTTAGATGGGTCGTGGGCCCTCTGTCTCATCTGGTTGCCCATTGACGGCAACATTGCCCAGCAACATTGCTCAAAAAGTTGCCCTGTGTATCATCACCTTTAGGCTTTCCAAACATTTCCAGTCTGTTTTTTTCTTTCCTCTATACATTCAAACTTGTGTTTTTGTAAACGTACACTGCTTATTGCATTAGTGTAAATCAGTTAATTTGCTGATGGTCCTTTTCTATGCACTCAACTTATGGGCCATGCAGGAGCAATGCTCAGAGCAATAATCCTGTTTTAATGGTGCATCTGGTGCTGCTTGCTCAACAAACTGCCTTTGTGTGCATAGTTGGGGTTTTAAAATGGGCCATTGAAGAGCAGCAGTCATCTGAGCACATTCTGCACAGCCTCCAGATCTCAGTGTCCTTTTGAGAGGTTCACAGTCAGAGAGAGAGCAGTCACTATGGTACCACATGTTTACCCACATGCAGTCCTCTGTCAGGACTGAAGGAACAGCACAAAATGATCCATTATGAGGGTTGTCTTCCCTGCTCAGCGGCTGAGGCTGTTATAATGTAAATTGGATATACTCATATAGGGCAAGAAAGCAAACGGTCCTTAAAGAAAGGAGTTGCCTCAACCTTTCACAAAACTCCCATGAAAAAATAAACAAGCTGGCAATCATGAAATCTAAAAACAGCTATTTTATTTAATTTCATCCAACGCAACTGGCTAGCAAAAAATAACAGGAAGGGACAAGCCCTTCCTGTTCAAACAGGATATATGCCAATACTGGAAAGAAAACTGACCATTAAGCTCTGCTCAAAACATTTGTTAAGTGACAGCTGAATGTGAAGATACAACTCTATCTGAAATCCCATCAGACCCAGTTGATCAAGCATGTGCTTTCATGCACACCCAACAGGACACAGCTGGTCTGTGTGTGTGTGTGTGTGTGTGTGTGTGTGTGTGTGTGTGTGTGTGTGTGTGTGTGTGTGTGTGTGTGTTTTGCTCTGTGGTGTGTGCTTACCAGGATCACTGCTCCTCCTCCTCCTGCGCTGCTGTTGTGAGGTAGATGAGCGAGAGTCTGAATCCGTATCCTGGAATAGACAGTTGGGTTTCAGTCATGCTTCAATCTCAAACACAGCAGGAGCTCTATAAAACCCATTCAAGCACAAACACAGCACTCCCAGGGCAACTCTGTGGAATGGGTCAATACTCTGAGGTTCTAAGTGTGTTGGAGCATTAAAAAAAATGTTTACCCCGGGCCCTCGATCTGGTTCACTTTGACTCCTGGGTTCAGAGAAGGTAGACTGAGTTTCTGTAAAAGGAAACAAGGACAAAAAAAAAAGATAAGAACATTTGTTCGAGCAAAACAATAATATTAAAGATTGAACAGAGGAGATAAAACAAAAGGTTTAACGGTCATAGTACCTGGATTTTTCACTGTCACAAGGTTTCTATTGATCATTGCAAAGAGGGCTCTGAAAAACAAAACAAAAAAAAACAAGGTAAAATTAACAAGTAAAACTTTCATATAGCAAATTTCACTTTCAGTTCTTAAAAAAAAAATATGAGGAACACATTATATATGCTATTTTAATATATACATACATATATATCTCTTTGGTCATCTAATGTGACTAATCAAATATATTTTGCAGCGATTTAAGATCTTGAACAGGTGATCGCATATTCATTCAGAGCTAGTAGGTTAAATATCCCAGACGCTGCCACCTGTTGCTTTAAAGCCCCACCCTGATATGCTCAGGGGTCATTCATTATTGCTGCAGCTGTTTCTGTCTACGTGAAGTTAGGGTCAATACGCACCGTGGCTCTTTGACTGAGAAACTCTTCACTCCGAGAACAGCACCGAGAGCATCCTCTCCGCAGTGAACGATGTGTTGCTGCTGCTTGTCATATAACTCCTTGCTCATGATATACTTCCC
The DNA here is from genome assembly GCF_949319135.1 of Squalius cephalus. NCBI lineage: Eukaryota > Metazoa > Chordata > Actinopteri > Cypriniformes > Leuciscidae > Squalius > Squalius cephalus. The sequence continues at coordinate 38,174,126 of NC_137125.1, forward strand.
CAAATAAAACATAACCTAAACAAACACATAAACAAAAGAGTACTGTTTAGAGATCCACAAGGAAACAATTTCCTGAAACAAGTGTGTTGAGAGAAAGGATGGCAAAGATGTGGCTGGTATTTAAATACAGATGAGTAATACATTCCTGTTAGTCAGACATAGTTCCACCCATTAAAAAAAAAAATGACTCATGACTTCAAGCTAAAAAGTTGACAACAAATGAAAATATATCAAACAACTTTACATTTCACAAGTAAGCATATTATCCAATTATCTATATTACTGCACAGTGCTCACTACCAATGAAAGACAGAAATTAAATTTTGTAGTTTTAATCGTTTTATATATATTTGCTAAGGTGTTCAGAATGGTTTCTTACCAGATTGACTCAAAAAAGCCCTCCCTAAAGTCTCTAGGCATTATTCGGGTCTTTCCTTTAATGCAAAAGGGATTTTTTGAACTTTCTATCATCCTACAATCAAAAACCTAAGACTTATTTTAGTCTGATAGAATGTGCAAAAAATCCCTTTTGTGAATTATTATTCATCTGTACCACAACTTGAAGCTTAATACTTTGGGTTTGGGGTTTGTTCAAATCCCTAAACCAAAGAATGAGCAATGTGAAGAAAAAAAAAAAAAACTAAGAAAAAAGACCTTTCTTGTCTTGCAAACACCAAGAATGAATATCTCACTGAATACAGGCAGTAACTAAATATAATTCACCACCCACTGCCCTAGAATATTTACAAACCATACACACAAATGAGCAGCAGCAACATGAAACTGGAGAAGGATTATTTTAGCTAACAATTTCAAACACCACTGCCATATGACCGTAAACTCATTTCAGAAACTCTCAAATAAGTGCTTATATGAAAGACTATTCACACAAAACATATGGCAAGGTTCGGCTACTAAAATAACTAGCATAATGCCAATTAGATATAATAACACCATAAAGCATGGTGTGTATACTAATGTTTAAAAGTTTGAATGGACTAAAAACTGCTGTCAACAGACACATCTCCTCACCTCCTTCATAGTGAAAACATCTTTATCTGCACCTGCATCCTCTAACAGCCTTTTTAACTGCACCTTTGGTCTTACCTAAGGAAGTTACAATAAATAAGACTCAGTCATTTCAAGGCATAAAAACACATGTGAATACTCAAAAGAACACGGCATTTACCAGTTTTTCATTGTCAACCTTGTTGATCTGAGAACTGCTTAAACAACTCTCTGTTGCCATATTTGTAGTGATCTGTAAAACAAATGAACAGCTGTTACATGAAGCACATCAACACACATAAAAACTTCAGAAAGAACATTAACGTTACCTGTGCAAATGGAGGTAAATTGGATATTCTATATATACTCTAGCTGTACATAAAGTGCTTGAGCTCTGGGTTAATGAGGAGTGGGAGCCGGCTGAGAGCCAGTCTATGGTTTAAATAGACGCAGAGAGACATGTCAGGGCTAGAATCCACCGCGCCGATCATCATGTCCTGGGCGGGTTCGGGCATGACAAGTCAAAGCGTGACTGGCTTCCCACTCCTAGTGGTGGAAGACGATCTTTGCTGAGCTTGTCTGTCTGTGTCTCTGCGATCATGTCCGGGCATGTCCCTCTCGACTCACTACTACACTACACCCGCCCAAGCTTATCAGTGACAGGTGAAAAAACGAAGTGTTTGGACCAAAGCGATGACCACAGCCCGGATTATTAGAGCCTCAGTCAAATAAACCAAAATAAACTAACCAAAAAGACCAAAAGTTCATCATTTACAAGTTTACCACGGATGGATGGATTGTCATGCGAGTAAAGCTCCAAATGTCTTTGGAATACGACAGTGCTTTGTTTGTTTATCTGAAATGCTCTGCAAACAGTACGTTAGTAACGTTACACACTAAAACACAACAACAACAACCTCAAGCGTGTTGTCTTCTGGATTTATATCTGACATCTGCGTGCATGGGAATGTCCTCCATTCAAATTAGCTGCATATGATTAATGTAAAACCTGGAGCATCAATTGCGATCGACGTGTAAATGTTGTTTTACGGATGAGATTTAACGTTACAAGTGATCGATCAGATTAAACGATTGGTATCGCACGCTTTTTGGTTTCAGTGTGACAGATTATTGTCCTGTTTATCACCGTGAACGTACTTTGAAACAATCGTTATAGTATAAAGCGCTATGTAAATAAAGGCGACTTGACTTATCCAGCATAAACGTCATGCAAGCCGTTGTTTACGTAACTTACGTTACTTTTACACATTTCGTAATTTCTTTACAAGCAGATTAGTGGTAATAGTATTAAATAATCAACATAAAATGCTTCTCGCCGAATGTGGGGTGTTGCATATTTGAGCGACTACGCTGTCGTTATTGTTACAGCGCCACAAATGCGCGCTCTCTCGGGTGTCTGTTCCCCGCTGTGGACGCTCAGGAAAGCCCGAGGCTGCGGTAGGCCGCGCTTACAGAGCTAGCGCTTGGCTAACTGAGGCAAAGGATTTCAGGCGAATAAACGGATATTAAAGCTTCATGCCGTGTTAAAATAATAAGCTGGAGCGTTTAGCAGTATTTGCAGATAAATGCAGCCTGATAGGTGTAATAAATATATGAGAAAGTGCGAAAATTGTTCAACTGAAAGTGTTAAATAATATGTCTTACCTGCTGGTGACCGTTGAGAGGCGCGAACTCTAACTCCCTCTATCGGCGACCGTTTGAATTTGAAATGTTCCAGCACGTGCACTAAACGCGGCGTGTAAACATCACACAATACACTCGAGTATGAACATTATTGTCTACTCTTGCTGTTTTACTGTTTATGGGTTTAAAGTAGCTCAGTTAAATTGTAAAATCGCTTTTATATTTTCAGGTTAACATAGGATCGAGGATTATCTATGTTGTTGTAAAAAGTTGTAAAAAGTAAAAAAAAAAAAATTGTCTCCTTGTTTTAATGTAATATAGTTTTAGCAGCTGAGTTCTACATATTTCAGGTAATATGTGTGAAGCTAACAAGATAATATTACAAAAAAGTAAAAGTATTACCAACATTTTTTTTTTTAATTACATTTAGTTGTAGAATGTTATTCTCTGCTTCCCGTGTTTGCTATTTAAAAATGCCTATTTAAAACATGTATTGAAAACGATTCAGGGCAAAGGTTTGTTTAAATATATATATGTTTTTTTGTTTGTTTTTGTTTTTTTGAGATTTTGTAAAAACATTGAGATACTTAATTTTATAAAAGTTAGGAGACAAAAATCATTTGGGTACATTAGCTAATCTGCCTGTTTAAATGGTTTAGTTCTGCTCTATACATTTTATGAGCTCTATCCTGCCTTTTTAAATGCTTCAAAGTATATTTTCACATACTTGTGTATTATTTTGAATTAAATATACAATTTAATTTACCTAATGCTCTTGGGTTCAATTTAGTCCATGTTTTACTTGTTATATGATACATTATCACTTATTTTCATATTATTAGTGATAGTGTTTATTTATGATCACTTGATAATATTAGGCTAAACGCATCTCTAATCAAACCACTAGATAATGATTTCCTCCTTTGATTAATGAACTATTTTGCATGTTTCTATTGTGTTAACTGAAACCCCTTTCATCAGCTGTTTTGATTTCTTGTTGAGTAATGATGACTGTTGTCGTAACATGACCCTTGTACACATTATTGTGAATGGTAGACCATTAGTTAGCCAACTACACAGAAACTTGCTAGTTAGGGGAGCTATTATTTGCTGAGTGAAATCAGTGCTGTGTAAAGGGGACAAATGCTTTGGAAACATGTCTTGTACAGTCCCTGTGATAGGATCTGATCTTTAGGGCCCAAGCACAATGACTCAAGAGGTTATTTTAGTGCAACATGTCCCTTTACGCTCAACATGTTTGGGCTTGTACGTCTGTAATAATGAGGAAATTCCATGGACCACTGAAGTCATCAAAAAAGCAAATAATTTAATTAATGGTAGTAAGGATGAAGACAAATCCTAAAGATTAAAGTGTAAGGCATTTACAGTGTCAAACATATGATCCAGGTTTTAGTTCTCATAAAACATTGATCCTATACTAAGGCACAAACAAACTTCTTTCCACTTAAAGGGATAGTTAAACAAAAAGGGAAATTTACTCCCCCGTATGTTGTTACAAATGTATTTCTTCTGTGGAACACAAAAAGATACTTTGAAGAACACTGAGATCTAAATATTGAAGCCCACCGACTTGTGTATGATTGAAAACACTCTTGATAAATCTCTCAAAATCTCTTCTTTGTTTGAAAGTAGGTCATTTTTGGGTGAACTATCCCTATATTTTCAGCATTTTGGTTTACCATATCCCTTTCGAAACTGGGACGAGTCTAATATTCATGCAAAACATCTAGACTGGAGACAGGACTTTGGAATGTGATTAATGTTTAAGTTGCAAAAGAGAAAAGCATGTAGAAAAACCCTCAACATGAACCGAACAAATTATTGACATTCCATTTCATAGACAGCAAAAGACTCACGTCTTTTTGCCAAGTAGGCAGTGACCCTTGTCCTCGAAGTTGTGCCTAGACTCAATACAAGATAACATTCCATCCTTGAAGAATGTGACCCAAAAAAAAGTTATCTGTAACATTCTATAAAAAGTTTTATTGTTGTACAGACCATTTGAAAATACATCATTAAGTAAAACATACAAAATAAAAAAGGAAATGCTTCAACATTCAGAGTTTTTCTCTCAAACGTTCTGCATGTTTATTTGCAAATATTGAATTTTGGCACATCAGGCCTATGGTCTCTGTGTGAGCTTGCTTTTGCCCTCCTCCTGCTCTGCCAGTTTGAAATGGGTGTATGCCAGGATGCCAGTGAGGGTGCAGAGGATGCCCAGACCTTGGTTTAAGGACAAGGGGTCCTGGAACAGAACATACCCACCCAGTAATGTGATGCAGAACTTGAAGTGTCCAAACATGTTGTAGCTTTGAAGACAAATGTTAAGGGATATTGTTTGACAATGACAATGAGATCTCGTGAGGCTTATGACTTGTACTTGAGTCACAGACTTAAGTCACTTGAGTCACAGACTTGAGTCATGCACTCATAGAAAGAGCTTCTAAATGATTCTTTATGAACATTAACATTCTTTGAACATTTATAGTTAGGGTTTTTGTGTTTTATAGTTAGGCTTGTGAATATGATATTTTAAAAAGCAAATAAATCTGTTTATAACAAACAAATAAATAAAATATGCTGGTTACACTTCATTTCACAGTACATGTACTTACAGTGTAAGAAAGTACTGGTATTATATAATGTAACTAGATGGGTTAAGGTTAGGTTTGGGGGAAGGTTCAGGGGTAGTACCTAGTTATAACCCAGTTATTGTAATTGCTATAATAAGTACATACTGGTAGTATGTTATTTTTGTAACACTTTACAATAAAGTTTCATTAGTTAACATTAATTAATTACATTAGTTAAAATGAACTAAGAATGAACAATACTTCTACAACATTTGTTACGTTATTCTTGGCATTTACTAATAGCTTTTTTTAAGATTAAAAGTTGTATCTGTTAAAATTAGTTAGCACTGAGCAAACGTGAACTTGAACATTTTGAATTAAATAATATTAAAAGTTAATAAATGCTGTTAGAATATTTCTCATTGTTAGTTCATGTTTGTTAATGCATTAACTAATGTTAACAAATGAGACCTTATGTAAAGTGTTACTGTTATTTTTTACTATTAAATTATTTAAGTTTTGTGAATACAGTACCAGTCAAAAGTTTGGAAACTACTATTTTTAATGTTTTTGAAAGAAGTCTCTTATGCTCATCAAGCCTGCAGTTAAAAAAAAACAAAAAACAGTAATATTATGAAATATTATTACAATTTAAAATAATGGTTCTCTTTTTTAATATACTTTAAAATGTAATTTATTTTTGTGATGCAAAGCTGAATTTTCATCAGCAAGTACTCCAGTCTTTGGTGTCTTATGATCCTTCAGAAATCATTCTAATATGATGATTTGATACTCAGTTATTATCAATGATGGAAACAGTTGTGCTGTTTAATATTTTTTTTTGGAATACTTTTTTCAGGATTCATTGATGAGTAAAACGTTAACAGCATTTATTCATAAAAACAGCATTTATTCAAAATAAAAACATTTCTAACAATATAAATCGTTACCATCACCTTTTATCAATTTAACGCATCCATGTTGAATTAAAGTACTAATTTCTTTAAAAAAAAAAAAGTTATTGTTCCCAAACTTTTGAACGGTAGTGTATATTGTTACAAAAGATTTCTATTCTAAATAAATACAGTTCTTTTTAACTTTTTATTCATCAAATAATCCTGAAAAAAGTATCTCAGGTTATAAAAAAAATATTAAGCAGCACAACTGTTTCCAACATTGATCATAAATCAGCATATTAGAATGATTTCTAAAGGATCATGTGACACTGAAAACCAGAAAAATGCTGCTGAAAATTCAGCTCTGCATCACAAAAATAAATGATATTTTAAAGTATATTAAAACAGATAACCATTATTTTAAATTGCAATACTATTTCACAATATAACTGTTTTTCTGTATTTTTAATCAAATAAATGCAGGCTTGATGAACATAAGAGACTTCTTTTAAAAACGTTAAAAATAGTAACGTTTCCAAACTTTTGACTGGTACTGTATATGTATAAAAAAAAAAAAAAAAGTATGTTCAAAATTAGTAAAATCTGTTAATATTGATTTATGGCTATATGTAAACGTTAATAAATCTGTTCAAAATAAGAAAAAATGGTTAATAAAAACAGATGCTATTTTTAATATTGATTTATGGTTTTATCAGTCTTGTGAATATAATGTAAAAAAGTTAATAAATCCGTTAAAAATAAGTATAATCTGTTAATAAAATAACAGATGCTATTTTTAATATTTATTTATGGCTATATCAGTCTTGTGAATATGTAAAAATGTAAATAAATCTGTTCAAAATAAGTCAAATGTGTTGATAAAATAATTTTTAATATTGATTTATGGCTATATCAGTCTTTTGAATGTAAAAATGTAAAACATAAGTATAATCAATTATTAAAATAAGTTTTTTTTTTTTTAAATACAGATTTTTGGACATAAATATCAGTGTTAAATAAACCTATACATAAATGGTAACACTTTAGTTTAGGGCTCAATTCTCACTATTATCTAGTTGCTTATTAGCATGCATATCACTAGGATATAGGCTGTTTATTAGTACTTATAAAGAACATATGAATGCCTTATTCTGCATGACCATATTCTACATCCCATATTCCTACCAAAACTACCTTACTAACTATTAATAAGCAGTAATTAGGAGTTTATTGAGGCAAAAGTCGTAGTTAATAGTTAGTCAATAGTATACTTTTATAAATTATATTTATAAAATTATTTATAAATGAACATTTTATATAAATTCTATACAATAGAAATGTATATAAATCATAATTCCAGATCCTTGGCTTTAAAAAGAAAAGCAGCAGCTTGAAATCCCTTTGTTGACAGAACACTTACCTAATAAGTGGCCCAAAAGTGCAGTTTAAAACACGAGATAGTCAAGTGCTCCCTCTGCTGCTTTCTTTGAGAGAGGTCTCACTCATAAACTCACTTTCAATGGGTGCATTCAAAACTATGAAATGTTTCTAGTATGGCTCAAGGCTACAAAAAAAATTCCTTCGATTTACAGCTTCCTCTTTCATTATTAAACAAGCGTGTAACTATGCTTTAACTATTTGCCCAGGCTCTGTAAGCAAACATGTGCTTGAGTTATAGGCCTAACATGACAATTAACAGACAAGTAATGTTATAGAGCACTGTTTACAGATATGTGTCTATAGGGTGTGTTTTGCACTATGAATAGAAGAGAAGGAAATAGCCACAGCTGTTGGTATTTTAGAGAAGTAGCAGAAAGGATACGTAACAGGAGACGTGTTCCCAATGATCCAGTAAATGGACAGATTAACCAGAAAGGCTATAACACCAGACAGCAGAACCATAACCTTGATGAAGGGGAGAAAAAAATCAAGAATCAACAATTTGAAATTGCAATTGATCTTAATACTTATCTTAAATTGAGCTTTGTGAACTTTTTACCCAATAGAGGGGAGTAAAACATTAAGAATTTGTACTTTTTTTTCCAGAAAATCTGGGCACAAGGCTTTCTCTGTGACTGTGTGTTTGTGTAAGAAGGAAATTCCTTTAAATAGTTGCAGAGGGAGTGTGTGAGCCAGTGAGAGAACTCATTCTCTTACCAGGGCCTGAAATGACCAGGGGCCAAAGATGCCGCCTTCTCCGCTCAGGGGTTCGAAGAACGGCACTAGGACCAGGAGAAATGCAGACGAAATGGGTGCCTGATAATACAGTAACTGCATAGAGTTCACCTGCAGCTCATGCTGTTTGGCACCGACCCACTATATTAAGAGAGACAAGTCATTAGTCAATTAAATACAGCATAATCAAAATATCTGAATAATAAATGAGGGAAATAATGTTTTTATGGTCAGGAATGCTACTGGGGATCCATGAAAGTACTTTCTTTATATATATATATATATAATTTATTTTGGTACATTTGTTCTATAGCTACTTTTTTATATCTTTATTTAAAAAAAACACTAAGAATGTTTGGTTGATTCAGTCTCTTCTGCTCACCAAGGCTGCATTTATTTATTCAAAAATACCATAAAAATAGTAATAGTGTGACATTATTACAATTTCATAAATATTTTAATAAAATGTAATTTATTCCTGTGATGCGAAGCTGAATATTCAGCATCATTACTCCAGTCTTCAGTGTCACATGATCCTTCAGAAATCACTCTAATATGCTGATTTGCTGCTCAAGAAACATTTCTTATTATTATCAATGTTGAAAACAGTTGTGCTGCTTTATATTCTTTTGTGGAAACTGTGATGAGTAAACTGTGAAACTTGAGTTAAAGTTCAAAAGAACAATTATCTGAAATAGAAATCTTTTGTAATATCATAAATGTCTTACTGTCACTTTTGATTAATTTAATGTATTCTCAATATCAAAAATAATAATAAACATTAATACTATTAATAATAATTTAGTTTAATAATAATATTAAAACAATCAATGGAAGTTATAAATACCAGAATTTCTATATTGGAGGTCTCTGGGTTGGCCAATAGTCTGACTCCTGATTCATGGGAATGAAGGGATATGACTTTTCCATAAGGATACCAAGTGAGATTGCCATAATACTTACCACTTGATACAGTGAGGTTACAAAGACCCCCAGTGTGGCAAAGATCATCCCCAGAAGATTGAACCTCACATCATAGTAAGAGTTCAGTATGACCCCTAAAGTGATTGGCACCTTTAACACACACACACACAAAATCAATAAATTAGGTGTGTGAAAGGTAGTGTAAAAGGAGATCACAGCTGTTATGTAACCCATTACCCTGCATAAACAAATCTGCATATAATCATGACTTGCTTTTATCAGCATTTAGCCTGAGCATAGTTCAAACTGATGTATGTGCATGCTATACAATTGATGAAACAGGTGACAGTTATAATAACACTCATTATTACAAGCAACTGCATATTTTTGCATTTACAGTGTGGTTCACAAGCCTGATAGTGATTTTTGTTTTATTTATTTATTTCCAGATTGAACATTGAACAACACATGACCTACTGATAAGTTAAGTAAAACGTTTGAATGACTTCTTAGACTATACCAGTCGCATAATTGAAAACCCACTTACTAGAGTCAGTTTAATCTTTGTGGAAAATGTCTTTCTGTAGTACATGGTCTGGATGGCTATAATCACGGGTGTTGTCATGGTCTTGGCCAGCTGATATGTTCCTATAGTGTTGCTTTGGAGAGACAGATTCGTGAAAACAACAAAACCACAGAAACTCAGAGCTAGCAGGATGATTTTAGAAGGTCTGAGACTCTTGGGGGAGAATATATCCATCTTCTGGCAAATATACAGCCCCAGCCATGTCACTACGAAATGAATGAGAGTCATGGTCATGTTGGGAAAGCCATAGTGCACATAGATCCATTTGTTGATGAACACTATGCAGATTGAAGACAATAAGTTAGCCAGCAGTCCCACTATTATCCGGCTGTTTCCAAACAAGTCAGAGAGTCGCGTCGCCATAGTTGAACTCATTTAGATGCAAATAATTCTGGAGAAACCGTTTAGGTGTCTGCATCAGCAGAGATATAACTCCACTGCTTTCTGTGGCTGAATGTGTGAAAGCGGTTCAGAAGAGCTTTCATTCTAGGACTCGAGCCCCGCATTCACTCACTCAAAGCACTGCCACGGCCGTGACGTGCTTAAACGCGACGCGACGCTCGCAAATGAGGGATGTTCTTGGAAGGTAACGGTCCAACGCGAAACTCTCGCGAGATTCACATACGCAGAAAAATAATAGCAGCGATGCGCATGCGCGAGAATTTCACAGCAGGACGGTTACCTTCCTTGGACAGACATAAGGGAGTGGGACACGCCACGTCACTGCTCTTACGTGTTGTCTAGTCTAGTAGTGGACAAAATAAGAGAATAGCCTAATTTTCTCAAATATTTGCAAAAGATTTGGTCCCTTTTATTAATTCAAAGACATTTATGAAAGTATTAGTGTTGGGGGTTTCTTCCTTCTACTTTAACGCAAAGTTTTAACTGTTTAAAAACTATTTTAGAGGACATAATAGATTAAACACAATCAAGCTTTTTTTTTTTATTAAACAGACACATTTCAAACAATATTTGGTTGGTTCTGATCTGTTAACTTTTCAGTGTTAGGGATGATATTATTTAGGCTAGGCTATATGCTTTTTCTGGACTTTTACAAAGCCTTCGATTCTAGTGAACATGGTTTTATATTCAACACTTTGGAAAAATTACAGTTAAAACAGCTCAAACACGCATTTTAGTCGCAGGCTTACGCCTTGTCTGTGAAACCTCAATCAATTCATTATATAACAAGATAAAAAAATTAAAAAGATGCCTGTTTTCCCATTCAGTTTTGTAAAAATTTTATAGGGTCGTTAACGAGCCGAGGTGTGTAACAGTGTAAGTATTTTTCTACACAACAATAATTGAATCTTTGATGATTGAATAAGTGCAATTCCCCTTTATTCCATAAGGTGGCAATGTCTGATACACATTGATGAAGTGACGTTTCACTCATAGTTACCGCAGGCAGAAAACAAAAGAATAGGAAGTATCATCAGCAAAACTTGAAATGGTACTGAACGCAATCAAATATTAGTGTCACTTGATGGTGGATCTGGTGAATAAGCTGTCAGTGATCAAAATATTGATTTTGAATATTTTGAAAATGATGGTTTTGATAATATGTTTGAGATGGCGAATATAAGCCTGATGCTAAATGTACTGGGAAATGAGCTCTGACGAGGACAGTGATGATGGTATAAAACATCTGCTCAAACTGAACTCTTCCAAGCTCCAAATGGGTAACCAAATATGCTTTATTTTATTATTCTGTTATTGTTACTCTAATATCAGGAGAGTTTTATATTATCGCGACAGGTAGAGATCCATCCGTGTTAGATATAGATCCAGGTCGCAAAGAAAGACCCGAATATGTAATAATGGTTGGTGAAACATTCATGCATTTAAGGGTTAATGATAATAACAAAGACTTAGACTCATGATCATTTTCATTATTTAGTTATTTTAATATGTGAAAGTTAAGCAAGGAGACACACACTTCTCTGAAATAAATAAATGGCAATTAGCCTAAATTGGTCGGTCAGGCATGACAAATAACATGATATATTTTAATCCTTCACCGTGTTTTTAGTTTAGAGCAATGACAATATGTACACCAATATCATAGGATAAAGCATAAAAAAAAAACATATAGAAACTATATATATTGTTTTTAAGATTTAATCATTTCCAGGACTTTTCCAGGACTGAGATCACTATTTTATATTCCAGATTCTGATATATCCAACTGTTTGATAACCATGGAACCAGACTGACCTTTGTTTAGAATACCCAATGTCACCAAAAGGTGGCAGCACAGTCCTGCCAACTCACTAAGCCCGCCTCCTATGATGTAATAATTCAGGCAGCACATTTCCCCTTAGTATAGAAATGCCGTTTATTGTGAAAATTGGATCTGTTCCCAAAATCCTGCTGAAGTGCAACATCAATATGTTGATTTCTCCTCTGAAACTGAAAAACATTTTCTCTTCCCCCGGTCTGATGACTGTAATAGTTCATGAGTAAAGATATATTAGTTGCCTCTAACTGTGTCTGCACACAGAATTTATCCTGCAGACAGTGTGTTAGTAGTGTAATGAATCTGCTACCAGTTCAGCTCAAATGAATGTGTGTGTTTTCAGTGAGCTATGAATGCCGCAAGCAATCGTTCATCTGCAGGCATCTGCATGAAATTGTTTCCCTCGTGAATCATTAAGGGGGCTTAATTGACTTTTTAAATGAGGATGAGCTGCTTATACTTGCTGTATTGATTAGAATTTCAAGGAAGTTCAGATCTGTGCAGTTACTAATGCCCTTGATAGATGTTTATTCGTTGTTCTTTCCCGCAACCAAATAGGAATAATCTCCCAGCCAGTAAAGACACCAGACTCACCCCCTACAATCCATGTGAAGAAATTATAGCCCCATTGAGTCATAAGAAACATGTTTTACCAAAAATATATTGTCGAAATAATACTGTCAGGGTTATGTCTTTTTTGTGTGTTTGAGTTTTACCTTTGAGTTACCTTTGTTCCTTTTTAACACTTCTGGCTAGTCTTCTTGGTTACTCATTGTTTGATTAGTGTTTGCACCTGTGATTCATTTCGTTAATTGGTTTGGTTCTGAGTATTTAAGCCTAAGGGACTGTTTACACGACACCATTTTCAACTAAAAACGTTTTATGCGTTTTGGCCATTCATTTACACAACAACGTGTTTTGGTAGCCTGAAAACGTCTCCATGTAAACAACAAAAACGCGAATCTCTGAAGACGATGACGTCATGCACATGCATATTACGTGTTTATTCTATAGTGTTTCATCGCCATCTACTGGCCTGGCAGCAGAATACAGGGGTTTTAGTCGTTTTCACGGATCCGTGTGAATGGGGATCGTTTTGACAATGGTGTCGTCTGTACGTGGAAAACTCAAAGGAAAAACTTCTCCGTTTTAAGCATATCGTTGTCGTGTAAACGTACCCTGAGTTTTCTTCTGTTCACTGTCTGTTCTCATGGTGTCCGGTAACGGCCGTGCAGGTCAGGTAATGTAGGCAAGCTTAGGTGAGAGTAGACGTTTCAAACAAATAGGGCTGAGGAACAAACTCAAGCTGCTCCGACATTTCTCTTTAAAAATTCTCGTTTTAGACTTCTAACTCGATCCTCTGCGCTTCTGCGTTCATCAACACGTCATGCGTCCGGTCAAAGGTCACTCTTCCGCTGGAACAAGACTCACGTATGGAAGCAAAAACGCATTGCTTCACTTCAGAAGGGCTTTATTAACCCCATGGAGCAGTATGGATTACTTTTATGATGGATAAATGCACTTTTTGGGGCTTCAAAATCTAAGGCACCATTCACTCCCATTATAAAGCTTGGAAGAGCCAGGGTATTTTTTAGTATAACTCTGATTGTGTTTGGCTGAAAGAAGTCACATTGTCACGCCTGCCAGCCGGAGTTCCTATAGCCACCAGAGGGCACTCCTTCTGTCTTTGTTATATCATCATGGACTGCATTTCCCATAACCCATTGCCAGGACTAATTATTGTTTGATAACTTCCACCTGTGTGTCATGCCCTTGTTAACTTTGCCTATATAAGCCCTGTTTATTCAGTCACTCATTGCAAAGTCTTGTATGTTGTCACACTGCATTTCTGAGCGCTTTTTTTGGTTTTCTGTTTCGTGAATTTACCCTTTTACCTGTTTTTTGGATTACCCTGTTTGCTCAAGTTATCCACCCTGCATGGTGTCTGTTGTGGATAGTTTTACCTGTGTTTATGACCTCTTGTATGGATTATGATTCTGGATTACCCTAAACTACTGCACTTGGATCCTCAACCTTTTTGTCTCTGAGTGGTTGATGGCTTGAGGGTGAGTAAATTATGGGATAATTTTCATTTTTGGGTGAACTAACCCTTTAACTACATATTTATATGTCATTTAATAATTCTATTATCTTTGAAATATTTTTTAAAGTGTACTGACAAGCATTTCTGGTGAACTACAATATACTTTAATGCCATTTCTTTTGAAACTTGTAATATATTTGTAATTACACATTTGTATTTAGTAAATTTAAAATATATTAACTTCAAATATTGAATAACATTACAGTTAAAATTATAATCTTTACTTTATGTGCGTTATGTGCTTTAGTGTTAGTCAACACTTTAAAAGTGTTCTTCTGGAAAGCATGAAAATGTCATAAAAACTTATTTGAAAAGTAACTTTATTATTACAAAGTGCACTTTTTAGTGTATTGTCTTAATTAACAGTTGTTAAAGTGTAGACTAAATTGGCCTTTTATTCCATTAATATTATATTATCTGCACGTACAATTTTTTTAAATATACTTTTAAGTATACAGTACTTGTAAGATTTGAAGTACACTACAAGTGTACAATCAATACAATTGATCCCACTCCTTCTTCACAAAGGAGAAAATGGTACTATGAATCATAGCAGTTAATAATAGCAATTTTGTTGCTACTCCAAGCTCTAACCAGCTACTTTATACATAAATTTGCCAAATTCACAAATGCCTCTTATTTTCAGTCAATATTCACTCCAAATCTTCTTGATCATTTGTTGAATGGGAAAAAGCAGTGTGAACATTCTGCTAAACTTTGCTCAACAGTGTTTGGTATTTGATATTTGCTTGCTGTCTATGTCCGTTATGGCACTTTGGGCCTGAGATGGGAAAATATGATTTCTTGTTAAGTTCAGCATTAACCTTTTCAAATAAAAAGATATCCAGATGCTTCATGGACTCTTATACAAAATTAACTTTTGCCCTGTGACACTATTTCCCTGTTATCATTAAGTGTTCAGGTTCAAACTTTGACTGTTCATCCTCACAACTGCATTTTGGGAGACAAGACTGTGCCAGCCAGGTCAGCAGTTTAAGAGAGACAACATGGGTTTATAATCCCTTGCATTAGAATGAAAACAGCTTGGATGCTGAGAGCAGGATGGGCTTAATGAAATACAAACAAGTAAATGAAAAACTAAACAAGTAGCCCAGAACTCCCTCTAACTCCACCACACACTCAAGCTCTGTCCCCAATGCAATGTAATTTGTTAAATTCACTTAAAATGACTGATTTTAGCTTACAGCATTTTATTTATTTAGACAAACTGCTATTGAATCACCCATTTATCTGATAAAGGCCACATTATTGCAACCGGTGAGAAATGCTGATTATAACTCTATAATGTATCCCATTACGTTTACAATAAAAAAAAAGTAATAAACGGCATTGTCAGAAATACAAAATACTGACAGTGTTCCAGTGTTATGCTATGCTTATTAATGCCGTACATCTCTTTTAGGAATGTAATGTTGCCCAACGACTTGAACGATCAATACTATTAATGATCAATATTTCTATAAAAACGATAGACAAAGTCATGCACACAAAGGCAAAGCACCATCAGGATAACACAATAAACATTTACTAAATAACACAATGCAACACAAAACACCTTAATGTACATTACTAATAACATAAAAGGGAGAAACAAAACTATTTAAATATAATCGTGTGATGTGTCACATTGGGAAATTTGTCTTTTTACTGTTTTTTTAAAGTAAATTATACTGCAATGCATAGTTCATCTCCAAGAAGCATGAATTTGATAGTATTTTGTTTACAGTAAAATGCAATGGTAAACCATGTAGCCTACAATTTTCTACTGTATAATATGGTAAGGTAACTTACAGTTAATATACTTATTTTTCATTCAGTAATGAAAAGTATCAGCAAATATTGTTTTCTTTAATTAGAATGCACTATTTCACCTCAGATTTGTGTCTGCTGAGCATTAAGTTGTTAGCTTAGCAACATGCTAACGTCAGACTCTATATTCGAATCAAGTGTGAGCGTTAAACACCAGAAGAGTGACACTTTTTTTATGTGACTCATGCGAATTATGTCACCAGAGTTGCTTTCCACATAGATCTTTTTTTATGTTTTGTGAGGTTTCATTTTGGTTAGGACGCTGCCTTCGGGCTATATCGACTGTTGACAACAAAATGACTCGCTGGGTTTTAGAGCAGAGCTACTTTTTGCCTTCATTAGCCACATTATTCCACTTCTCCCTCCTCCCCAGACTGTTTGCTAGTCATTTTACACGAGAAACAAGACAAATGTTACATCCAGCTCCCTTATTACTCTCAAAACATCTTGAAAAGGTCCATCAACCCCCCTCCAGTCTGTTTATCGTACTCTCTTCAAACATGCTAAGACGCTGAGATTCATTTTTAAAAAAGCTGTGAATATTCCAAACATGACAAATGAGATGTTCACCACTGTCTAAGAATGAACAGTTATATCAGAGTGAAACGGCAACCTCCGGCGTAGATAATGTGAGTTTTCGCATTAATTCAGATGTCATTCTGAAAAGAGTGAGAGGGGGGTGAGCATGATGACTAAACAGTGACAGAGAGCAGGGCGGATGGCTTCCAATCACTGAAGCCATCAGATGAGTTCACTTTGAAAAGACAGCCTTGGTAAATATGAGGTACTGTAGTGAAGATAAATGCCTTCTTTGAAGCCATACTGTAACGCTGAAATCCAACGAAGACAAGGTTTATTAAACAAGTACTAACAAAAGAGCCAATGCGAGACAGTGTGCTAAACACAAATACTATACCGGACCAAGACGTGAACACAAAGAGGAACTTAAATACACAGTGATGATTACGTGCAGGTGATCAGGTGATGGCTGATTGAGTGCAGGTGGGAATCATTAGGAATGCTGGGAAATCTGTTTTCATTATTGTATTATTATAGTCGCATCATTATTGTAAGTGTCATATTAAAGGAATAGTCATAAATTCTGTCATTTAATCTCCTTCAAACTTGTAAGATATTCTTTCTTTTGAACACAAACAGAGATTAGATTTTTCACAAAATGTGCATGCTGCTTTTCTCCGTATAATGAAAGTGAATGGGGACTGGGGCTGGCAAGCTCTTAAAAAATCCAAAACACAAAAAAAGTACCATTATTCACTGAAAATCTTGCCCTGTTCTGTAGCTCGAAAATGGGTCAATGATGATCAAGATGAACAAAAGAGCTTCTCTGCTTATCAATATTTAATATTAATATCAAATCAAATGTGCAACCAACATGCAAAAAAAAAAAAAAAAAAAAAGATTTCACAGTGAGGAATCCTGCAGACTGTGTCAGGTTCAATAAGTCTTGTAAAATGGCAATTAATTGACTAATGAAATAATCAATAATTCATGCAATAAGCAATATTATATGTGACCCCGGACCACAAAAGGGTCACAAGGGTCAACCGAGATACAACTATTTAAAAATCTGGAATCTGAGGGTGCAAAAAAATCGAAACATTGAGAAAATCGCCTTTAAAGTTGTCCATTTATGTTTGCAATTTTGCTGCATCCACTCACAATTTTTTTTTAAATGTATATTTACGGTAGGAAATGTATAAAATATCTTCCTGGAACATAATCTTAATATCCTAATGATTTTTGGCATAAAAGAAAAATCGATAATTTTGACAATGTATTGTTGGCTATTGCCACAAATATACCCGTGCGACTTGTGACTGGTTTTGTGGTCCAGGGTCACATATTATTAATTTTAATTATTGACATCACACCTAGTGCATCACGTCTTCACGGGCCAATTTTGACTAATGAGATTTATAGTGTTGGGTTCGAGTCCTAGAGTCTGAGTTGAGTATAAGTCTTGCATTCAAGTCCAAAAGGGGCAGAGTCCAAAATGTCTGTGTCTGAGTCCAACTAAACAATACTGTATTTCATTAAAGGTGCAGTCTGTAAGAATGACAGCTAGTGGTCGAAATATGTACTGCAGTTCAAATTCAAAATATCGGATATTGTTGTTTCCCCCGCCCCCTCCTCCCCAGACTCGACGCTCACGCGGGTTTCTACTTTGAGGACACTCAACAGGAACGAGCGCAATTGACAATGAAAGCCGTGGAGACTTACATACTGTAAGTTAATGAGTTGATTTATCCGCGTTTTAATATGCTCTTGTTCATAGAGATTTTTTAGATGGATACCGAGGCTTTTTAGGTTGGGTAGAATCTGCAATCTCTGACCCAGTTTGTTTGCTAGCCTGCCAACTGGCATCCCAGGGTGTCGAAATACTATTGGGTGAACTGGCAGTGGGTGAGATTACACAGACCAAAACACAAACAGAGATTCCAACACGGAACGCACATTTCAAAGTGAAATAACTGGCTGTGACATTGTTATTCAGAGAAACGAGTATGTGAACTCAGCATGTTTTCTAAAAATCTGCAAACATATTTTTATGCTTTAGTAGAGTGAAAAAGTTACATACAACAACTTTGTCTATTTTTGTATAACTTTAACAACAACAAAAGCAAACCTCTATTGCATCTTGCCATTTTGATTTTTGATTTCACGCCATCTCATAATTAGTATCCTGCTAACCCTAACCCTTCATTACAACTGCAAAAAATAATAGTAGCATAACTAATGTAAGTAAAAATCTTCACTGTATGCATTAAATATAAATTAGTATTATTGAAGATATACTCAGTCAAATCAGTGAATCATTAGCCGTAAAACAGTGATAGATGGGTCTCTAAACCTTTATGCTGAAGAGAAAATCCAACGCAACTTTGAGGGGACCAAGCCAAACATGATTATGTTTATCTGCCCAGCTAGCAACACTGGACATCAACCACACGGCATAGGCTAATAACCTTTTTATCATATACTGTCTACTTTCTATAACAGTTCTATCTAATAACATATTAAACAGTACTGTTAGACAGATCGCTAACTAATAAACACAGAGAATGCGAGCAAAATAAAGGTCTGTCACGCCGTCAAAATAAAAGTCACCGTGCTTGCGTCACTCCTTTACCCCTCCTACCAGTTCCTATGGCCACTTGGCCAGTGCGAACGCAAACAGCAAAACCGAGTTTGGGGGAGAGTAGTTCTTAGAACTGTTTAGAAGTGGACAGTTCCTAGAACTAAGTTCCTGTAACTACTTGGTCGGAAAGCGGCTATTCTCTCTTTTTATTTAGTTTTTTGATTATCATTAAGGACACAAACAGCAGCGGGTAGATTAGGCTGCTGTCACTTTAAGATCTAATGCACGGAACCAATATACTGACATGTCCGATTTTCTCCCAATTATTTACATTCACTTTAGACATAAATGACTGTGTTTATGTGAGTGCTCAATGAGACGACATTTTGACATAACTTTGTGTGTATTAAGTGTGTAGAAGCACAATAAGAGTACATTCGCATGCTGGCCAGTGACAATTCTATCAATTGTCCCGAGCATTTTTCACCTAATCCCTGGACTTGTACGTTTTTTTTGAGTCAAGTCAGAGTAAAAATGCATCTGCTCACAGAAGCACTCATGCTCACAGAAAGCATCAGTCAGCACACAAATTAAGTTTTCTTTTGAGCCCGAGTTCGAGTACCCAAACTTCTTCAGTTCAATTTTCTTGGCTTGATCTATGGTTCTATGGTAAGAGGAGCGTGAACATTAATCAAACCATCCCTTTGTTTTCCACTGAAGAAACTAAGAAAGTCATACAGATTTTGAGTGATTTGAGGGTGAGTAAATAATGACCAAATAGTTCTGTTCGGGTGAACTTTGTATCTTTGCCGCATTTTTAAAAGATTGATGGTGTACATCTTCCTACCCGGTTCACCCTTCAACTTTTTTTTTTCTCACACTTCCTCTAAGTACTCTCTCAGTTAGGAATTAGTTGTCTTTGAGTTATCACCACACTCAGGGCCTTGACTCTCAAGGGAAGATAAATCTGTCTTCATGACCATGTGAGCAGTTTGTGTGTGTGCAGGAAATACATTCATACTCTTCTCTCTTTCAAATTGGATGCTTTTTAGTCTACCAGCCTGTGTGAGTGTGATCATTATTATCATTATAGTGGTTTATTCTGTTTGACTGACTCTCACATAAGAAGCATGACTGAAGTATGATGGTTACATGGAGTCCTCTTTACAACAATTCTTTACAAAAACTGCCTAAAACAGTTTTAAATGAAATTGAGCTAATTTGCACAAGTATTAGAATTATATATATTATTGTATATTAATAACTTTTCTGTAGACTGTTGATTTTTGCAATGCATTCTGGGACATTCATTGAAATAAATTCAAAATAAAATATATGCAAAACCATTACTTGAAAACCTTGAAGAAAATTTGAAATGTTTTCTTGGCAACTAACTTAAGTTTAAGGACAAAAAAAATTACTATAACAAAAACCAAAATAAATATAAATTAAAGCTAAATAGAAGTAAAACAAAATAATAAATATGATAAAAGCACATAAAATGACTGAAACTTAAACTACAATTTAAATGAAAACTGATGATATAAAAAATAAATGCTCATTCAAAATATTAATAAATACTATGTAACTATACAAATAATACTAAAATAACAGTTTTTAATTAATTTTGAAGTTTACAGTCAATTTTGCGATATCGCATTAAAAAAATGCTAGATGGAAATGCCAATATGCCACAATGTGCATAGACTTATGCACTCAAATTTGTTTTATCCGATAAGAACACATGCTCATAAACTATGATGGAGTCACATTTACAGAATAAATCCCTTGATGCGCAACGGAAAACGCACGCATCTTTGCCTCGAAACGGGATGTCATTAGGTCACGGCAATACCGTAACAATTCGAAACTGTAGAAAGCCTTCAAGTGCTTGTAATTACAACGTGTAAACACATAATTTGTTCAAAGCTACGATTTGTACCATCTGACCACTGCAGATTTAAGGTGTGTTCGACTTGAAGCAACACTGTGCAGACCAATCAGTGAATGACATCGCAAGAGCATTTCGAAAGCATACAGAGCTTTATTTACGGTAGCCTAATTACGACGTGGCGTGAACACAGCATTTGGATAACCAATGTCATTGCACTGCAATGCATCTTAAATGTTGTTTTAGTTATTCTGAAATGCCTTTGCCAAAGTCTGTCAGAATGATTTGGTATAATGACCTCCCAGAAGTGTCTCACATGATTGCGTTCACAAACACCAGGCATCCAAATGCAAGATAACATGACAGTGTTTGTTTATTGCGTTTCATCTGAGAGCTCTGAGATATAAGTAATTTATGATGGAGGATAAATGAGCATTGCAGCAACTTCAGCTTTATTAGATATTTAGATATTATTATTATTATTATTATTATTAGATAGTTTGCGCCAATTTCCCAGGAAGTGATGATTTTGTTCTCTTAAACACATGGGATGGATGCTTTTTTTGCAAATGTTTTATGTGATTTTCCAAGTTAAATTCACAAATGTGGATGGGAACATAGCTAGTGAAACAGAATGAGCAAGTGACAATAATGCTTTGTTGCATATAAGTAGAAGTGAAAAAAGCCCTTTCTCTCTTTCTCACATGCGTCTTACTACTTGAGATTTCTGTTTGTGTAGCTGAATTGGTCAGTGTGCCCTTCAGCTTTGCGGCAGACCCTGCAGGACACAGAAAGAAACCTTCCTCCTGCTCTTCAGCGTAAACAAGTTGGTGTCCCTTTTCTCTCTCTCATACATCCATCAAACAATGATAAATATCTCATCGTCCTCCATTCACAGAGGCAGCGGAGACCTCGCCGTGAGGATTCAATGCAACACTGAAGCGCTCTTGTTGTGATGACAGCTTTTCATGATATATATTGAATATCTCTTTTTTGTACAGTATAACGCTTTTTTGCCAGCAGTAATCTCAAATACTTTTTGCTTTAAACAGTTAATCCACAAATTCTGTCATCATTTACCTGTTATTTTAGTATCATTGAGATAGCCTATTAATGTTTTGAATTATTTTTTATTTTTTATATTATTTATATTTTAGTTAACAATAATAGCCCTGTCATTTACTCATCATTTAAGTTCCAAACTTAAAGGGATAAAACAATAGTTTATTCAAAAATGAAAATTATGTCAGTATATACTGTTCAGAGAAGAAATTACCTTATTCTTGTTCAAAATATGCCTAATACATCAAACACTCTTTACTTTCAAGCTATATTGCACTCAATCATGTACCATCCTCTTAACTAACGTGATCTCGAGTATTCATGTTTTTTTTACGTAAAGTGTGGTTCTACCACATAGGCTACATTTACTGACCAAATTTCAAAGACACCAAAACGTAAATTAATAATTACGTATGAACAACAATACAGATGTACAAATGTGTTTGAATATGAATATTAAATTCATGGCATTAATATCTTGATTCTATTCTAAATTGTCATATCAATGACATTATTTTTTAGTTTGCATTTATTAAACGTACAGTATGTCATTTTTTTTCGCCGCTAGGGGTCGCTAACCTCTTACAATAACAAAGGCGTAGTTTGATGACGCAACATTTGCTAAGAATTATGGATCTTGTCGTCAACGCCAAGCCGACCGATCTAATAATGTTTATGGATGACTGAATACATCGATGCTTTTATCATATTTTAGTCCTTTTTGTCTGCAGAAACAAAGGATATTTTGATAGTCGCTGGGGTCCAAAACAACATCAGATCCTACTGACTTTCATTATATGGACAAAAAATATATATATTCATAAAGGTTTCGGTTAAGGTGTCATTGTTACAGTGTAATTATATATTTAAGTACTGAGTAATATTAAGCAACTACATGTACTCACTGTAGGGTTAGGGTAGGATTATGATTTGGTTGAGGGTTAGTTGCGTGTAAGTATGCATAATTTAAGTTTATTACTTTGGTAAGTACATGTAACATACACTCACCTAAAGGATTATTAGGAACACCATACTAATACTGTGTTTGACCCCCTTTCGCCTTCAGAACTGCCTTAATTCTACGTGGCATTGATTCAACAAGGTGCTGAAAGCATTCTTTAGAAATGTTGGCCCATATTGATAGGATAGCATCTTGCAGTTGATGGAGATTTGTGGGATGCACATCCAGGGCACGAAGCTCCCGTTCCACCACATCCCAAAGATGCCCTATTGGGTTGAGATCTGGTGACTGTGGGGGCCATTTTAGTACAGTGAACTCATTGTCATGTTCAAGAAACCAATTTGAAATGATTCGAGCTTTGTGACATGGTGCATTATCCTGCTGGAAGTAGCCATCAGAGGATGGGTACATGGTGGTCATAAAGGGATGGACATGGTCAGAAACAATGCTCAGGTAGGCCGTGGCATTTAAACGATGCCCAATTGGCACTAAGGGGCCTAAAGTGTGCCAAGAAAACATCCCCCACACCATTACACCACCACCACCAGCCTGCACAGTGGTAACAAGGCGTGATGGATCCATGTTCTCATTCTGTTTATGCCAAATTCTGACTCTACCATCTGAATGTCTCAACAGAAATCGAGACTCATCAGACCAGGCAACATTTTTCCAGTCTTCAACTGTCCTATTTTGGTGAGCTCGTGCAAATTGTAGCCTCTTTTTCCTATTTGTAGTGGAGATGAGTGGTACCCAGTGGGGTCTTCTGCTGTTGTAGCCCATCCGCCTCAAGGTTGTGCGTGTTGTGGCTTCACAAATGCTTTGCTGCATACCTCGGTTGTAACAAGTGGTTATTTTAGTCAAAGTTGCTCTTCTATCAGCTTGAATCAGTCGGCCCATTCTCCTCTGACCTCTAGCATCAACAAGCCATTTTCGCCCACAGGACTGCCGCATACTGGATGTTTTTCCCTTTTCACACCATTCTTTGTAAGAAGAGAACCTAGAAATGGTTGTGCGTGAAAATTCCAGTAACTGAGCAGATTGTGAAATACTCAGACCGGCCCGTCTGGCACCAACAACCATGCCACGCTCAAAATTGCTTAAATCACCTTTCTTTCCCATTCTGACATTCAGTTTGGAGTTCAGGAGATTGTCTTGACCAGGACCACACCCCTAAATGCATTGAAGCAACTGCCATGTGATTGGTTGATTAGAAAATTGCATTAATGAGAAATTGAACTGGTGTTCCTAATAATCCTTTAGGTGAGTGTATGTTATAAAGACACTAAAATAAAGTGTTACCCAGGTTTCTTTGTAACTTAATTGCTTGGTGTTACATGTTTGGAACAAAATAATTTGATTTTGGGTGAACAATTCCTTTAAATAATCTAGAATCTATAGGCCCTCTCTAAAAAGGTTGTTCCAAAAGTATGTTTATTTATAAGATTTAGGTTTTATACAAATTCTG
Source organism: Squalius cephalus (assembly GCF_949319135.1). Lineage (NCBI taxonomy): Eukaryota > Metazoa > Chordata > Actinopteri > Cypriniformes > Leuciscidae > Squalius > Squalius cephalus. The sequence goes on from NC_137125.1 coordinate 38,198,605, forward strand.
AGGCATGTAGCCTATCCTTTATTGATGAAACAATCCCAGAATGCTTTGAAATCAGTTAAGAAGATGGTGGACAGAGTCTTTGTCTGTAATCGACAGATGCTGCTGATAGCGATTAACTTGTATAGAACCCAGAATAGTCCTTAAACTTTTAAGAGAAACTTAAAAAAAAAAGTGAACTTTGTTGAAAAGGGCACTTTAAGCTCCTCTGTGGTCTGCCCTTTTTTAGAAGAGAGATCTTAGAAAAATTATTCAGCTGATATTTTAAATAGATTTGGCATTCTGAGAAATCTCTGTGGATATGATTCAGAGCTAATGAGGAAAAATATGCATGCTCAGGAGAAGCCATATCTGATCTCTAATAATGGGAATTATGCTATAAGTGATTTGTCATTTGGTCATATTTCTAGTTCTTAAAGGAATGAAATCCATCCAGAAATAGCCATTCGTGTAATTTTTACTAGCAACGTTCCATCTCCAGGTTGCTTCAAATAAGTCATCAAATATGCTCAGTTAACTCATGTTCTGACTGATTAACATGAATGGGAATATTGGAATTTTAGCAATGTCTGTCCACACTCAATAACATGAAAGCACTCTCAGATATATGTGCAAAAGTAATGAGACCTATAGGGAATCTGTCCATACCACTTAAAAAGTACACACATTTATCTCGAACACCACTGATGTCCATATTCATCGTAACAAACTGGTTACAGGAATCTACGGAGACCACGAAGGGTCATGGTGATGGAAAAGAATATGAAATGTATATTCCAATGCTTTTTCAAAAGTATGCTCACTAGCACTGCCCTTCACTGCATCTTGACAAACTTTACATTTCAAAATGCATTTTGTTTCATGAAAAAGTCAGAATGATTGGCACTGTGAGTGGTGACGCTATTCAGGAAAAGGTGACCATGTGAGCGATTGGATTCATTACTCTCTTTATCTTATCCGTGCAATCCACTTTCTTTTCCTCGCAGTATGTGTCCATGAGCTGGCATTTTCTATTAATTCTCTATGGGAGCTTTTGGGCAGGATTGTTCAGGGGATTGTGGGATTGACAGCAGGGCAGAGAGTGATGAGAGCATCAGAAAGTTGGGAAATACTGAACTTGAGCAAATGAAAATAAGAGCTGGCAGCCAATCACTGTGAGACGATGACAAGCTGAAGCTGTCAGAAATGTTGAGCTTTTGAACACCATTATGTCCCATATAACTCTATCCACATAAAACCTTCATATCAACCTCTCTTTCCCTCAAATTGACCAGCAGGGGGCACTGATGAGTTTAGCTCCAGCCTCTGTGCAAAATCTTGAGCTCAAGGCAGGACAGAGAGAGGCAAAAATGATTTAGTATCTGGGTCATAAGAAATAATTTAATTTCATTGGCTAGGGAGAATATTTATCAAATTGTGCGTGGCATTGTCACATGGCATGTAGGTGTGAAACAGAACGAAAATTACTATGATTCCAGCTAAGTGATAAAAACAGCCCAAAAGCATGCTTTAACAAGTTATCGATTACCATGTGTCAAGATGTTGGCAGTGACTTCAAATAGCAAAACTGTCAGGTTAATTTGTACACGTCACCCGTTCAAAGAGTTCCATGTTGATTTTGACCAGCCAACCCTGGACTGTAATTTCTGAACATGGTTGTGCTCTGTCGACTTTCATTAGGTTTTGATAACTTTGCTCTCCTTTGAATGCAAAAATACCCTTTGGATGTGTTTTTTGTTGTTGTTGTTGTTGTTGAAATGGGTTAACTGGGCCATGCTATAGGGTCAGTGATAAATAGGCCTAAGGGTGTGCGACATAGATAAAAAGAACAATTTAAATATGTATATAATATATTGTGTGTGTGTGTGTGTGTGTGTGTGTGTGTGTGTGTGTGTGTGTGTGTGTGTGTGGGTGTGTGTGTGTGTGTGTGTGTGTGTGTGTGTGTGTGTGTGTGTGTGTGTGTGTGTGTGTGTGTGTGTTAGGAAAGTTATTGACCTCGACAAACAGTCTTGAAGGTTATTACGATTTATTATTATGAAATATTTTTACTGCCAAAGTGCTTAATTGGGGTTTCTTTTCAAGTAAAAAATAGTTAATTAAATTACTTCAGATTACCAAAAATGTGTTAATCATACAAGAGATGTATGTATTAAGTCACTGAACTGCATTCGGAGTGTATTTTTGCATAGTTGATTGATCCAGAAAAACTGAGCCTAATGTCATTGACTTGCTAGCAAAATGTAGCATTGCCTGTTGGTAGATGACATAACTATTCCATCTGAACCCAAAAATCCATGCTAACCGCTATTATGGCCCTTCTTGGTCACAATTCACACTTTCAGGGAGGTTTTCCTGGAATTACCCATTAAATGCTTGATGAATCCACACGATCCACACATGATTGAAGAAACATCTCCACCAACCAGAAGACCAGTTGCCTTAAATTGCCCCCGACAAGGCTTGTTCGTCACTTCAATGCCGAAAAAAGGAGCCAGTACGTCTTAAAACTGTACATCTGTCAGTGAGCTTTAAAGTGTTTTAGCTGTGCCTTTTGCTGCCTGCCTCATTACATAAAGAATGGAGGCTAGCATCTGAAGTGGGAGGGTTACATAACACTCTCAGTCCAAAGAGTGTGTGATATTATGGGTTCGTTTCATGTAAAGGCAAGACGGATTCTGAGAATTCAGAGCATTAAGCACCATGTTAACATCTATACAGAGCATTTGGACAATGATGGCTTTAGAAGTGCTTCATAGAAACACCACATGATTCTTGTTCCCCCCCCCCCCCCCCCATCTCCTGCTGCACTATTGCACATTTTGATAGGTGATTCTTTTGTGCATGCTTTTGAGAAGTCGCACAAATACATATTAAATTGAAAGGTGTGTTGTTAAAGTAATAGTTCACCATACATTTTTTTTTTTTAAACTCTGCCACCATTTACTCATGTCATTCCATTTAAAAATAACAGAGAGTAGCATAAATGTTGTACTAAAAAAGTTACATAAAAGTTAATGTATTACAAGTCTACTGAAGCCTTTAATAAATTTGTGTGAGGTACAGACCAAAATTTCTAAATAAGTTTTGAGAGTTTTCGGGGATGGTAAAGTTTTCATCAAAAACAACCTAAAATTCAGTCTATCCCTCACAATAAGCTTATTATTTGTCCGCATGCACTTTCAATGTATGGAAAAGATAGAAAAAACTATCATAATGAAGAAAAAAGGCTAACTATAAAAGAAAGATTCTTGAAAAGAAAACCTTAAGTAGTTTGGCTTAATCTTTTAAGCTGCTTATTTAAAAAAAAAAAAAAAAAAAAAAAAGTCTTGTGGTGCAACTGTCCAAAAACCATATGATATTTATATTTATGAATTTATAATTCATGATATTTGTGAAAACTTTTTAGCTTTAAAATATTTAAGACTAAAATGACATTTTTTAAAACACATTTTCTTGAAAATGGTATTGCCATAAAAACGTTTAAACCATACGAAACCATCATGAATACAAATACATGAGTACATTGCTTTAAAAAAAACTTGGCACATTTAAACTATAGATTTTTTAAAAAAAATGATCATGGACACTCTTATTTGTCATTGACCTACAAATTTAGAATGACATGAGGGTGCGCAAATAATTTTAATATTGCGATAACATATCTGATTCATAATTGGGTAAACCTTGGCAAACTGTTGACTTCTGAAACCAGATCCAAGTTGTAACTCCTGTGAAACCCTGTGACAGTAGGACGGTGGCTCTGTTCCAGTAACCTTGTTTGACACATACAGTACGCACCGTCACAGGTGATTTAGATTGGAGGCCATCATGTCTCAGCTGTCATGTTCATGATGGATGCATGTAAGTAACTTACTCCGTTTTTCTTTCCGACACTCCAGCCTTGGACTTTACAGGAAGAGAGGAGAGGAGTGAAAAGCTCTTAAAAGCTTCAAATTTGAAAGCACTTAAAAGTGTTTTGAAGGTAAATTCCTCATAGATGATATTTTGGCGGGAAAACACTCCCTTGAGGTTTATCCACAGGCCACAGAAAACTGTCTACAAAAATGTCCCAAATTTGTGGGGATTTTTCCATCTGTGTTTTATAACAATGTAAATCCAAGAGACAAATCCCTTATATATAGTTTTTCTGATTTGAATAGCACCACCCTGACCTCTTGCAGGTTTTGCCCTTCTACTTCAATTTAAATATAATGATACACTTTTACATACACATTAAATTAGATTTTTACAATGTAAGTGGTGTTTATTTGTGCTATTGTGTTAGTCTTTAGTAGTAAGGTAGGGTTGCACCAGCTGTTCGGAAGTTCTTTCTTAAATTGGAATGTAAAGTCCACACTATAGGTTTAGTAACTACTAGCTAGTTTGTAACTGTACTTTATTCGGTTGCACCATTTGTTCTTAAGGCAGAACGTAGCTAGTAGATCGTAAGCTCTCAGTAATGTAAAAGTTGCATAATATGGCGTTTACCCTCGACGACCCAATAGCAGCCTTCAAATATGTGAGAAGTTGTTGTTGAATTTCAGTTTATCCTTCATCTTAACTTTTGCCTCACGTAGCAAACTTTCTAATAACTTTCCATTAAATATGATATTACTTGATCATGAATAACATGTGTTTTTATATGTAAATCACATTTAGAAACTGTATTTGAAACAAAATTAAGGATCAATAAATAATATCACATAAATTGATTATGACTGATTTTATTTGACACGCACAAAACGGAACGATTTAGGATGGGTTCAAGTTAAAGAGCCGCTAACAAAGTAAACTTTTCACATTGTGTTCTTTCTCTTAAAATGTAAGCGAGTCTAAATGTCAGCATTATCATATACGTCTGAAGAATTGAAGTCTGTCGGATAAAACAAGAGCTTATTGATGCATTTCAGTCAGTTTGCTATTTTATTCCAACCGTTACTCCTGATCGGAGGCTTCCGTAAATAATTCGATTATACATAGAGTTGTGCTTCAACTAAGTTTAATGGTGCAACGCAAAAATATTTAGTTGTAACTTAGTGTCCATTTACATCAAACTAGGCTAAGTTGTAACTTGCAAAAACCACTAATAAATACACACATACTCAACTAACTGCGACTGAGGTCCTTGTTTCAAGCTACTCTGAATATTGCCGTCCCAGCCATTAACAACTCCTATCTGCGTCCCTTCCATCTCCCGTTAAAACCATCAGGCTCTGCCTCTTTATTTCTGGATGGCTTTAAATTGGCTGGAAATTACGCCTGTCATAATCATTTGATCATGTTGCCTAGCAATATGTTGCAGTCCCCACGGCGACATCACTGTCAGGACCAATGTGCTCCCATCTGGTGGAGTGCACTGTGGGAGCGAGAGATTGCTTCCTCCAGGCTTTGGATCTCTGACTCGATTGTCCTGTTTAGGAAGGCCACCTGGTCTCTGATGTTCAGGGATGGAGTATCTCATTTCTGGAAGCACTTTTCTGTTGGATGAAAGCGAGCAAGTGTGGGTGTGAACATGAACCAGATTTGGAACACAAAACAACAGACCTTTTGCAGAAGAGTGAGAGTACGTGTACAAAAAAAAAAAAAAAGCTCTGACCTGCACAGAACTGCATACTGCTTATACAACCCCAAATCAGAAAAAGTTGAAAAAAAAAAAGGGACAATATTGATGTGGGGCTATTTTAATTCCAAAGGCCAAGGGAACTTTATCAGGATGCATAGTATCCTGGCTCCATGAAGTAACTGGCCTTTAAAAATAAAAATCTGCCTGCCTCTATGGGAATTTAACATAGGGGTGTCCAAACTTATGCACCCTGTATTTTAAGGAAGAACATTTATTTATTTACGATACAATATTCATTCACAAAGAAAATTGGTGTCCTTAAAGGTTGGATTTTTCCTAATTTTTTAAATTAAGGCATTAAGTTCAATTTCCAAAAGATGATTTTTTATTCCTCTTTTTAGTCAACTTTAGCATGGGTGTCTAAACTTATGCATAGCACTGTATCTGTGCAAAATACCACTTTTTTTTATGTATTTGTATTCCGAAAGAGCAAGCACAAAAAAAGGTTTCCCTTATGAAAAGAAAATATATTTCCCTATATATGAATGATCAATATATTAAATGGTTTAACAGTATATTTGAAAATATACAGAATAATATATTGTGTTATGTATTATTCAATATATAGTAATATGTTAAGGAATTGCCGCTTTTCATGTATTGAAAACTATGTGACAATATACGTATTTACTAATATATGTAATTTTATATTCAGTAATTCACTTCATAATATATATGTGATCGGAAAAGCACAAGCACACCTGCATGTACTAAAGTATTTAGCCAAGAGACTATCACTGTGCTGAAGAGTGCACAGCTGTTACTTTTAAAATACAGTAATTCCAAAATAATAGAACCATATTAATTTTGAGCAAAACACGTGAAATAGCACTTTAACAGTCAGAAGCAAAGCATGCTGGGAACTAGAAATCTGTAGTAAATCATTCTGTGAATGTGTGTGTGTATATAACAACATTCACATTTATATGGGAACATGTATGTGCAATATATGTACACTATAAAGAATCAAACTTTGTGAATATTACATGTAATGCTATTTTTTCTTCATTTATAAATATCTTATATCTATTAATATATAGCCATACATGGCCAATGCATATATTGAAAAATTAAGCACTTGTTTCCATATGGAAATGAATTATGTAATATATCGCAAAATTTCTACGGACACTCCAACTGTTGTAGGCTAATATGACGTCACACACTGCAGCTACTTTTTTTTTAAAACAGAATTCAACATATATTACATCCAAAAATATAAATAATTCTGCTCCACTTTATTGCAATACTGCAATCCAGCAAATTTAAAGTTTGCGTTCTTTTAATTCAGCTAAGGGGTCATGCCATGAAGTATCAATCTTCTATTGGTTACATGTCTTCAAGACATACAAATTCGGAGGAAAGAGTTCACCAAACTTGAACTGTGGAAATTAACTTAATTCGCATACATCCTCTTGCGTTTCCTGTCTTCCGCTTTCACATGTGAATGTATGGAAGTCGCTGAAATGAAAAGTGTAGTGTGACTGCCCCTTAACACTATGAACATAGCCTTTCTGCAGGGGCCAACAAATGTAATATGAGTAAGTCATTGAATGAATCACTCAGCTGATTCATTCAAAAGCAGTGATTCATTCAAATACCAAACACAACTACTGAGTGTTGTTTGGAGGCACACATGGGGTAACCCTGCTTTGACTTAATTGGGAAATATTTTCGAAAACGGATGTCTGAAATGTAAGATAATATTCAACATTAACTTTCTAACATTCTTTATTCAATTTTTATTTTTTTATTTTTATAAAAGCGATACTCATTGTGAATATCAGATCCACACTGATATTTAGAACATCCTACAGAATGTGCTGCTTTTTCCATGACTGTTTTGCTCGTCTCACACGTGTGGCATTCTGAAACACAGCGCTTGAATACAATACACAACTTTAAAATCGAAACAGATTTAAAACACCAGGCATCATCCACTTCATAAATGGTTACAGAGAAAGCATCATTCACTAAACGACTGAGGATCACATACCACTGGACTTTCAAGTAGCTCCGAACACAACAAACTATTGTAGAAACATGTGCTAGGAGACACAACAGCTGAAACCCATATCTAAAATCTGTTCAAAATATCAAATATGTTTGATATCCTACAAATAGATGGGATCATACAATGTAAAATAATTAATTGGTTTGAGTAGGACAAACTTAAATTAAACTAATTAGTTCAGTCAAATGAACTTTTATGAGTATTTGGCGTTTTCTTTTTCTTTCAAGTTCACATAACTGATATATTTTAAGTAAACTGAACTGTTTCATTGTTTTGAGTTTTATGAAATTATTTCTTTTCAAATTTAAAATTTGAGGCAACTGATTGGCTTAAATTTTTTGAGTTTTGCCAACTTATTCGGGTTTACAGTGTAGTCTGAAGCTAAAAAAAATCAGTTTGTGCCCTGATGGACAAGCGTTGACTCCTCCAGACTGCAAATCGAGGTAAAAATCATTTATTAAAAAAACATGTCTCTTTTTTTTCATCCCGCTGCTTGGCGTTTTTAAAGACAAAACAGTGTTCTGTGTGAATGGCCTCTTACTCGTGTGATCGGCTAAACTGCTTGTGTGTCTTTTATGTGTCTGAACACTGGATGTAGCATCCAATTAAAAAGCACCAACTCCTCAATATCCTTTTGCCATGCTCAGGGAATTCCTAAACGTGTTTAAAACCTCCAGCCAAACAATTCTTCTTGCCTTGTCAAAACGCCCTCCTCTTTCTCGCCTTCTCCCGCTCGCTGTCTGTTTGTCTCCCACTCTCACTCATCGCTCAGATACTCCCATCTGTGGAATGCAGAGAGCTGCTCCTCTGTCTCAGAGAGCAAAGGTCACAGCACCGGCCCTCGTTATTTCCCCTAAACATCACCTAAAGTTCTCTCAACATGTATTCCTCTCAGCAAAACGGAAACATTTAAGCTTGCACGTGTTCGCCATGGTTCAGTTTCAGCATGAATTCTGTTATTTAATGAAATAAAGTCTGAGAAGAGAGTATTATACATGCAGAGATCTGTGAAATAAGCAGTCTTAGTTGGCTGTTTAAGAGATAATAGGGAAGTATTCCCAGCATGGTGTTAAATGTCTCATAATAATATTTCTAAAGCAACTCAGGGGAACTGTCTTGGAAGATGAAGTGCTGACTTGAAAGCATGTGTTTTGTGTGATGATGGATTATGAGAAAACAAATAATAACTTCGCTCATTTGGCTTGGTTTCAACATCATTTGATCATAAATTGATGCTGCGTTGCTCTGCAACTAATCTACTAAAAACCTGGTCCTCTAATAAGGACTGCACTGCAGAAGAGCACAATATTAAAATAGATACTGCCATGGCATGATTTGAGTTATACAACCACCTTTTTCTTAATTTTGTGTATGAAAAAAAAGTGAAAAACAACACGCAATACAACATATGCAAAACAATACTGTTATAACTGTCACTCACTAACTGTGACATACAATTTAATACATGCAGGATTACAGTTTTTCACAGTGATACTAAATTTTCTGCTAAACGTTCTATTAAATGTATTCCACGCAGGAAAGAAAAGGATATGAGAGTACATGAGGGCAGAATTTTCATTTTTATTTGAACTAAACGTGATTTGGTGCGTTGCACTAATTCTGAATAATAGGCTTAATAATAACAAATTAGTATAGGATTATTTATGGCACAGTTTAAATTAATTTTTAATAACATAAAATAAACATTAATTATATAGGCTAATTAAAAACAGACCAAATTGCTATTAAAATAAATATAAATGTAATGAAACTTTGATTCATAGCCTATGTCATATTAATATTTGCACTGCGTTAATCACTTAGCCTAGTTTATCAAAGTTATAGTAAGTGCCTCCTATCTAAAAAACTGTGATCCCTCTGACTACAGCAGTCTACATCTGCAGAAAATAATTGTAGGCTATAACTTTCTCCCAAACTGAGTTTCATTTAGCATTTTCTCCAGGAGGCGGCACGGCAGTCGTTAATGGAAAAATCGCTCCGGAGTCAGGGCTGACGATATGATTATAGTTCCGTTACTTTCTTTCTCTCTTCTTTCTTTTCTTTTCACTTCTCTAGCGGGAAGCGTCTCTTCTCTCCTCCTCCTCACATCACATCCGGCTCAGTTTCCCGAGCAGTTTGGACTCAGTTACAGTGCAGCGTTATGAAGTCGGATTCGTGAAAGCGAATCGATTCGAACGGACGGTTCGTTTCAATGACTAGACTCACTAATTCATTTGATTTGTCGCCTAATATTGCTCGCATAAAATCCGTTGTGGTTTTTTAAGTGTCGAACGTGTCAGAGAACTGTTTAGAAAAGTTGTTTAGAAACAATTTACCGAATAATTCGAGCAATTTATGTATTTAGCACGCAGCATTTTGCTTATTATTTTCGTGCGTGTTTAATGAAATTATAAAGTCAATTCAATGTGTTTTCGTTTACGTTAATTCACTTGTGTCAGAATTTGCTCTATCAGGTCATTTACCTTACAATTTTACTCCCAAAGTAGCTGAGTGATTCACAAACGCTTCGCGATTTGGTTCGGACGAATCATCAAAAAGAACCGGTTCAAAAGAACGGCTCATTCGCGAATCGGACATCACTGTTACAGTGAGTGGAGCAGTTTTAAGAGGCTGCTGTGGATCTGCTGCTGATATGGAGACTCTTCCCATCCACAGACACTGATCGTGCAACTTTAGTGAGCTGACTGGACGGATTACGCACTTTCATGGCTGCTCTCCGGTCACATTAACAACTCCAAACATGTCCAAAAGCCTGAAGAAGAAAAGTCACTGGACTAACAGAGTACACGAGATTGTGTTGTCCAGGGGTCCGAGTGGTGATCTTGGGTTCAAGCTGCAGGGAGGAGCGGAGAATGGACAGTTCCCCGTTATTGGAGAGGTGAAACCGGACAGGGGCAAACTGCACCAGGACGATTTACTTCTGGAGGTGAATGATACTCCAGTGGCCGGACTGAACATCAGGGATGTGTGGGCTGTGGTCAAGCACTGCAAAGACCCTGTCCGGCTGAAGTGTGTCAAGCCAGGTTAGTTTAACTTCATTATCTATCTATCTATCTATCTATCTATCTATCTATCTATCTATCTATCTATCTATCTATCTATCTATCTATCTATCTATCTATCTATCTATCTATCTATCTATCTATCTATCATTGTAACATAAGAAGAAAGTGCTAGTGTTGTTTAAAGTTTCACAACTGCTCGGACTCGCGTGTGAAAGTTGTTAGTTTGTTGCTATAGAAGCGCGTTGGTGTTTCTGGAAAGGGGGGCGTGTCCATCGCCACATTTTTTTAATGCTCGAATAACAATAACATAATAACATTGCCAAGGAAATACATACAGATACACACAAAATAAAATAATACATGATTTCTACATAATTGACACACATCCTCACACATCTTACAACAAATTGAGAAAAGTTACAATTTAATACTAATAGTAGCCTAGCTAATAAAAAATATTTAAAAAAATCTAAAAGTTATATAAAATGATGATCAATTCACAATTTGCTAAAGTCATGACAAGGACAGACACTACAGTTGTATTAATACAATAACATACACAAGAATAGCTTCTGAATAAATGGATTTTCTTTAAATATTTCTTCATAATATTTTAGGAATCTTAGGTTTTTTTTAATTTTTTTTTTTTTATTTCAAGTGTCCATCGCTACAGTAGCGCGTCCTGGTTATGATGTTACGTCATCTTCACTTTTACAACGTCATCGTGCTGCTGTATATTCTATTAAATGTTTGTAAACTTCTTGCTACATTTACCTAAATTGTGCTTTTTTTGTTGACACTGAAGGTTTATCTTTCCGTTATCCTTCAGTTTAGTTTGTGTTATCATCAGGCTGTAATCTGGGCTTTGTGGGTGTGCCACGGTTCTGAAATACATCATGACATAACTATTTCCCCAAAAGGCCTGTATCTGAACCTCACAATCACACTGTCATGAATGATGCCAGTTTAGTTAAACAAAGTGCCTTGTCCTTTCTGTTTAGTAACAGACCCATAATTGTAAGCATTCTAGCTTCTTTAAGATTACTGGTTTAGCGTGTGTGTGTGTGTGTGTGTGTGTGTGTGTGTGTGTGTGTGTGTGTGTGTGTGTGTGTGTGTGTGGCATATCTTCCTTTGACATAGATTTTGCATTTTAAAACCCACCTTCAGTAAATATCTTCTAGAGCAGGGGTTTAGAAATATTTGATTCAAGGATGAACCCTCAAGTAGGACAATCCCACGTAAGGGATCCCTTCCTGAAATATAGTATTTGTTGTTCTTAATGTTAAACTTGAAATATTAGTTTTAATCAGTAACAACAAAAATACTACCGGTAAGATTAATCCCCTGATTTACAACCAGTATGTATTGTTAGAAAGCAGAGCGAAATGGTAATAATGTATAATTTGGTAAATATGACTTTTTCTGTGGACTTCTGTGGAGCCGGTTATCGCCTTAGTTGAGTAAAATATATAATTCTATATAGTTCATAATAACAAAAAAAAACTTCCTTGTATATTATAATAATGAGAACCTTTCTCATAAATATGACTTTACATCTTGTTATTTTCAGAAAAGTTCTATAATGTCTTAACGTCTCATGAGAAACTTTCTCATAATGAGTTAAAAATCTCATAACAAAAAGAAACTTTCTTGTATTAATGATTTAACAGCTCTTAATGAGAAACGATGACTTATCTAAAAATAATGAGAATATTAGAAAGCAGAATGAGACAGTTACAGTAATCTTTCCCCTGAAATTTACTATGGAAGCCTGTTTCTGCCTCAGTTGAGTAAAAATATGATTATGTAAGCAATAATAATGTGAAACCTCACAACAATGACTTAACATATCATAATAATGAGAAACTAAGTTATTAATATGAGAAAGTTTCTCATTATGATGTTAAGTCATTATTACTAAGTGTAAGTCACAGATTTTTAGATTATTAGAATAAAATTCTCATTATTGTGATTTACAGAATCATATTTTTACTCAATTTAGGTGAAAACAGGCTTCCATAATGACACCCCCCACCCCCACCCATCCTAAATACATGATTAGATGCCTGTATTTTATAAGCATCCCACTGTTCTTGGCATCACCAAAATATTCTGTTGTGAAGTTTTGGCTTTGGATGATTATCGTTGAACATTGAGATCAAAGTCAGAGGCCCTACATTTCAAAAAGAGGATACATTTGACATGGCTACCTTGTTTCATTGCCATGACCCTTGAATATTGCTGTAGGCACAACAAAATCAAGAGATCAATAACTTATATGAAGCACTTTCAGTTACAGCACTCAATTTCAAGTCGCATATTTTAATTCGCCAACCGTCACCTCCCCCTTGCCCTCAACAGAGAAATGCTTGTTCAGCTTTACAGAGGGTCAAGGATGTGCTGTATCATTTGTACAGCAAAAAACAAACACACTTTATACAAAACCTTAAAAATATTCAGACCGCTTGGCCTCATAGTGGGAAGTAGCACTTTTGTAATTCAGTGCTTTTATGTGTCTAAATTATGCCTTTATTTGACTTGTATTTAGTAGTTGAAAGACATTGGATAAAATAAATAAATAAATAAATAAATAAATAATATATATATACAGTACATATATATATATATATATATATATATATACATACAGTATATATATATATATACAGTACATATATATATATATATATATATATATATATATATATATATATATATATATATATATATGTGTGTGTGTGTGTGTGTGTGTGTATGTTTCAATCATGACAGCTCTCGGAGAGATTGGCATGGTAATGGATAAGGGCAATGCTAATGTATTTGGTCTTGGTGGACTATAGCTGCTTCTGCTGTTGATTATTTCTGCTGCCTGCTGCTGCAGAGCAAGTATGGATTTGCTACTGCCATTAGATACACAGACATGCTGCTGCGAGCATACTATGTAAGATATGTTGCTGCTGCTGCATAAATTGACATAGATAAATCCCGTAGCAGATCTAGGCAGGTGGAGCTGGGGAGGTGGAGGGTTTCAGGGAAACTCTGATAGCGCACTGTAGGACTAGCCTACAGCAAACACTGAACCAGACTATTTAAATGTTGACCAAGCAATCTCATTGGCTGCAGGATCAGGCCAATCAGCTTGTGCCATGTGGTCATGATGCGATTGCTTGTAGATTGTATGTAAAGGGCCTACCTGTAGCCTGCGGCCTCTAGAGTTTCATGGCTTAATATATATATATATATATATATATATATATATATATATATATATATATATATATATATATATGTGTATGTATGTATGTATGTATGTAGGGGAGCGCGGGGCACAACCTAACGCGGGGTTAGTTGTAACACGCTTGTTTTAAATACTTCCGCACATGCTTGGATGACGAAACTTTGTGTATTTACTAGTTGCCATATCAACACTATATAGAAAAAAAATTCCGCCAAAATTATTTTATTTTTGGAAGATATCCATAGACATTTATTAAACCATAGCAAAAGTAAATTTCTTACTTAAGTTAATTTTTCATCTCTATTTTTGTGTTTATTTAAAATAAGACAAATCTGATATTATATTAATCTCCAAGATGTTATTTAACAGTTGAGATAGTTATTTAATGCTTCGCTAACTAGCAGAAGACACTAGCAGGGTTTAAATCCCAGTTGTGCAGGCGGGGGCATGTTGTAACACTGCGTTATAATGTGCCCCTATTAGAAATATGCTATTATATTCTATACTTTTATTAATTTTATTGAGAAAACGTGAGAAAAAGGTGACTAAAGACTGAGAGTCAATGTTCAGAAATTACTAATTATTTATTTGTTTTGAACTATGTTGTATAGCTGTGTTTTCATGTGTTCATAGTTAAAACTCAAAAATTTGTTTATATTTAATTATTAAAAATTGCCATTATTTTATATGAAAAAGTTTTTTAATTGTATTTTATTTAGAAAATATTTTAGTTTGTTTTGTATATTTTTTTTTATTAGATCAGATAACATTTTAAGCTGTCATATTTTATGTTACAATGTGCCCCACACATGTTACAATGTACCCCACCTATGGGGCATGTTGTCACATTTCACTTCCATTTCGGGGTATATCAAGAAAAAAGTATACACTGTATTAATAAAACAAAAACACATAATTGTACTAGACATGTGGGAAATTAATGTGGGAAAAAAATAAATACTCTGAACCATAAGTAGATTTACACAAATTGATAAAGTCAAAAAGCGTTACTTTGTGCCCCGCTCTCCCCTATATGTATGTATGTATGTATGTATATATATATATATATATATATATATATATATATATATATATATACATACACACACAGTGGCTAAATATATGTGTGAGAAAATGGGATGCGTGTGAGGTTCACGTCATGTGCAGCAGCGGCAGATCTTAAAGTCACAGCAGCCACTAATTCTCTCTGTTGTTAATGTTAATCAAAGAACAAAGAAGGTAACAGAGAAAATTACCCACTGCTCTTGACTGAATCACTTTTGTAGCTTTAATAAGGATTACTGTAATCTATATTTAATTTATCATTTATGCAGTGCAGACTCTTTATTCCATTTCTGTATATTCCTAAATGTTAGACAGCTATGGCCACAGGTAAAAATATGTCATTTACTATGGATTTATGTGAGGATTGTTTTAAGTTCACTTAAATGAAAAGTTTTTATATACAGTGTAAGTATATATATATATGTGTGTGTGTGTGTGTGTGTGTGTGTGTGTGTGTGTGTGTGTGTGTGTGTGTGTGTTGGCCAGGTCATCCCAGAAGGCTGTGTAAATGTGTTTGTGTGTGTGTGTTTGTTTGTGTGCTATAGATAGTATCTATGATTTCATACTGGTAGTTAAAAAGTTTGAATTTTTGTTGAAGCGTTTCATGTAATATTTTTCTTTCTCAAGTGCAGTAGTAGTGGGCCTACTTGATATTCATTGGACACAGTAGTAGGGCAGACACAAAACTGTGGTCGCTGTGGTCAGATGCCTAGGTAAGTACCCTAAGATGAGATGTCTGTAGCATTCATCTGTGAAATAACAGGTTGTGAGACACACACACACAAACACACACACACAAACACATTTACACAGCCTTCTGGGATGACCTGGCCAACTTTTTGATGTCTGGGTTTTAAGTTATCAGCGAGACCGTTTGGCGGAATCATTTTTCATATTACTTTGAAATGCTGCAAGGCGACCTTTAAATGTAGTTTTGTTACAATATCATAATTATGGCACTGCACGTTATTGTATTTATGTTTCATTCATCCCCTTGGGTAGAATGATATGAGGTCGACATAAATGATCATCTTTCAGCCGCCAGTTATAATTGTAAATCTAATTTCAGATTAGAAGATGTAATTATAATCATGCCACTGAATTGATGTGTTAATGCGCAATGCTTCTGGTCATTTTCTCTCCTGTTTCCTGTATTTGTTAACCCTGGACTCTGTGTTTGATGTTCCTCTCTTCACCCACTGCTTGACCTACCAATCATAAACCGTTTAGGGCCAGCAGTTGGCCACATGCTAGTTTAAACCACACCAAGAGGTCTGTATAACTGGGATGTGACATCGCATAGATAGCAAGTACACATTTTCTGGTACTCAGCTCATGGGGGTTGGCAACCTTAACTAGAAAGTGTTATTTAAGATAGAAAAAGCCTTGTGATGGAGCCGGCACCACAGCAACCGGAAAGCATGAGATCATACTAGCGTGGTTGTGGCATCTATAAACCTAGGAAGTTTGACATGAGTTTAGATCTGTTTCACCAGGCTGAATAAAAAGAAAAAGACTATGGCTCATCTTGCACCCTTTGTGCTATGTACATGAAGGGTAGTTTAAATAGTGTGGCTTTTTTAAAAAGAGGTGTGCTGTTACTTTAAGTGACTGGACTGGAAACTAGTTGTGACTTGATTATTTTAATTTGTTTACTAAAAAGGTTTACTTGTCCTTTCTGCAGGTTACACTTACATTGTTAAATCAGTAGGTGGAGTCATGAGAAATTGAGTCATTGTAGGTCAGTGTAATTGTGTCAGAATTTGCTTTGGTAAATCGTAATTTTGACATGAAAAGTCATAGTTATGAAGACATTCACAAATTCTGAGATACTAAATGATAATTATGACTTTTTATTTTAATGATTTTCAAGATGTTATATTTAGAAAATTATGAGATACTAAATAATGAGATAAAAACGTTTAAATTATGACAAAATTATGACATAGATAAAATATCTTGACAAAAATTTATTTTTCATAATTATGACTATTTATTATAAACTGTCAAAATTATGATTTTTATGTTATGATTATGATTTACCAAAGCATTAATTTTGAAATGATGATACTAAGTCATAATAAGATTAAAAAGACAAATGTTTTGTCATGGTTATGACTATTAATCTCATAATTTCAACTAAAAAGTCATAATTATGACAAAGTTAAAATTATGAGATAAAGTCATATGAGATAAAGTTGAAATTATGAGTTAAAAAGTTGTAATTATGACAAAGTTGAAATTATGAGATACTAAGTCATAATAAGATTAAAAAGTCAAATGTTTTGCCATAATTGTTACTTTTTATCTCATAATTTCAACTAAAAGTCATAATTATGACAAAGTTGAAATTATGAGATACTAAGTCATAATGAGATAAAGATGAAATTATGAGATAAAAAGTCATAATTATGACGAAGTTGAAATTATGAGATACTAAGTCATTATGACAAAGTTGAAATTATGTGATAAAAAGTCATAATTATTACATAAAAAGTCAAATGTTTTGCCATAATAATGACTTGATGTTTTGTAACTATGAATTATCTCATAATTTAAACTTTGTCATAATAATGACTATTTATGTTATGTTATGTAAGGTTCTTCAATGGCATCACTGCGAAAACCCCTCTTGGAACCTTTATTTGTTTAGAGTTTAGAATTGATTTTAAACTGATGAACTATAAAAATGGGCAATAGTCCTATAAACTCGCATTGAAGCAGCTACCTGAGTAATATATTTGGATTTGAGCAGGTTAGCAACCACCTAGAAATGACCCAGAACACCCTATCAGTCACCAGCAATGCCCTAGGATTCAGATTCAGAACACCTTAGCAACCGCATAACAACACCCTAACATAATCTCCATAGGCTTTCCGTGAATAACAGTAAGGGACTGCCATAGCAGAGGCAGGTGGCTATGGCAGTCCCTACTGTTATTCACGGAAAGCCTATAGACCTTATGTAGCCCCGCCCCTTTTCAGCGCTGCACTCGTTGTCTTTTGTCTTCCGGTCGACTGACATTTGTTAAGACATCTGCTTTAAACATTACAGTCGTCATGATAACTTTCTTTAACTTTACATTAAGTAAATCCACTTGAAAATCGAATTACTCCTGGACAGCAATGCCATAGAAATATCCAGAGCGACCGCAAAAACGGAAGTTAAAAGACAATATTCTAAAAATGGCTCCACCCTTGTTTCTCTGGCGCATACGGTCTATAGAGATTGTCAAAGAGTACAAGTACCCAGGGACAATTTTTGACAATCTGCTTAAATTTACTTCTAATACAGAGGAGATATTGAGGAAATACCAGCAGTGGCAGTACCTTTTAAGGAAGCTCAATTCCTTTGGAGTTAGTAAGAACATTCTCACTATGTTCTACTACTCCTAAGTGTCATTACATTCTCTATCGTCTGCTGGTTTCATTCTATTAGCCTCCAGAATAGAAATAGTCTGGAGCGCACGGTTAAAGTCTGCTCAAAAATTAGTGGACTCCCTATTAGGGCTCTTTCTATTATAAGTGAACAGCAAACGCTGAGGTTGGCTGGAAGGATTTTACGAGACACTTCACATGTCATGTTCTCTGTTTTTGAGTGGCTTCCTTCAGGGCGACGGCTTCGTTGTCCATGCTGTAGGACAACCTTTGTTCCAAAATCGGTGCAGCTTTTAAATTCTCAACCATCTCTGGCCCCCTTGTTTACCCCTTGTTTTTTTTTTTAATTTGTACTCAGTTATATACATATATATTTACGTATTTAATCATTCTTATATGGTATGAACTTGTTTTTTAGGTATCCACTCGTAGATTATAATTAATATGTATTCCGTGCACATTGTGTTATTTTATGTTTTTATGTATATTGTCTACGTGGCCTTGTTAATTGCCCCTTGGGGACAATTTCTTCAGAAATTATAAAGTCAGTGTTTGTTTATGGGAGCGCAGGACCAACTACAGTGTATGATATATCTCTGGGAATTGAGCAGACTCTAGCCTCAGGAAAGGCAGGAATGGTTTCCACCCCGTCTAGACAAGTGAAAATGTATTAATGCATCTCATTCATAGTCTGGATCTCTATAGCAGCCTGCCCATGAATCTTGAGTCGTCTTGTCATATGTCTATGTGGGTTCTGTCTCCCAGGTGTTTGCATGGCACCCTGGTGCTTGTGTAGTAATGATGCATGCAGTCATCCAGAAATCCTGCAGTGGTCAGGAATACTGGACCTCTGGTGATCTGGAACCGTCTTCCGCCCTCAGCACTTTAGTTATTGTCAGTCTGCATGGTGCAACACCCATGAGAGGGGACGGAGTTTGTGTTAATGGAGAGTCATTACTCTTTAACACCTCCTCCCTCTCTTCATCTCTTAGTCTTTCACTTTCGTTCAAGTGGGAAGTTCTCTCAAGGGAACCAGCTGTGGTGTTTTTAACTGTAGCAGCTGTGAGCCCACTTTTTTCTTCCCCGCTTTTTTCTCTTACACACTCTTGATCTGTTCTATATCTAATACATGATCATAGGTTATATATGACATTTCAGAGCAGAACGCACTTGAGGAGCTACTGTATGTAATTCCATTGCCTGAAGGACGGCTATTGCGTTGCCCCTTTTAATGACGAATGAATGTTGCTAGGGCTATTGAGCAGTAGGATTTATTTATCTTTTTCTCAGTTCATTTTTATGTGTTACTGGTGAAAGATTATTAAAAACCACTGGAAATTAGAAATAGCTATCCAGTGGTCTCCACTGAAGGTATCTCAAGCTGATAACAAACACAACCCGGACATGTAAATGCAAATATTATTAAAAATCAGCATATTGAATATGTATTCATATATTCCATTTTAGAGGAATTTCTAGGACAGATTAATATTTTGTTGTGTCAAGTACCAATCCATAATAATATAATATTTAATAATACTATGCATGTAATGTTTTGTAATCAAGTTTTACTTTGTATCTAGGCAAAAAATATTTTAGTGATGGAAATAAAAGGTGTCAATGATCAATTTAATAAATAAAAATACAAATTTATGACATTTTATGTTATAAGTGTGTGATTTACTAAAGCGTGATTTTCAAATGAGTGAGATACTAGTCATAATGAGATTATAAGAGAAAATGTGAGAGAAATAATGAGAGAAAATGTCACAAGTACGACAAAGATTTTGTCATAATTATGAATTTTTATCTCATAATTTAAACTTTGTCATCATTAATAGTTTTATGTCATAATTATGAATGTTTAATGTGGGTCCTAAAGCTCTCGCCTGATCATAACCATACCTTTTCCAGTGATATTCCCCTGAGCTTTTCTCTTTTGTAATGTCTCTCAGCCACTCAGATCTCCCTCTTGCTCACTCTCTCTCCTCCCCCCATCATGAGTGGACACGCCCCCTACTGCCGATTGGCTACAAGTGTGTTGTGGTTGTTATATACAAATGTCATGTTTTGCATATAACACGTCTAAATAATAAACGTACTGTAAATACAAAAATTCATACAGTACTGCTGTGTTGGGTTGTATGACGTTCCTCTATATTCAAACATGGTTTTGATTGTATCTGGGCAAACTCCATATACTCTATATTCTTCCAAACTTGATTGGTTGATTAGTACGATTGTGATTCCTGTTTCAATGGCAGGGCATTTGCCAACTTAGTAGACATTACAAACATTGCATGTCAGATGTTTATGGAATATACATGTTTGTCTGACAGATTTTGAATGGATCATTTGCATGTGATGGCTCACACAATGAAAGAAGGTTTAGATGTTGTAAAGAGTTTGACAATTTCACTGAGAATCAACTCATCAGTTTTGATCAACAAGCCATGTGCATTTTGTTATTGTGCAAATTGCAGACATGTTCCAAAACTCACATGATTTGCTTAAATCAATAAGAAATTCAAATCTGACGTGAACAAGAAACTAATTGTTCATAGATCTGAACTTATTGTTTTGAGAGAAAACAAAATCTCATTGGAGAATTGAAACTGTAATATAAAAAAAGTTAGAAACACGCAACTTTTTCAGCAGAATTACAGGGAATATTTCAGCCTACATATGTCGAACAATATTGTGGTCAATAGCAGGGACCTTGTAAGTAAAAAAGTTTTACCACTGACATTTACCACATGCTTGGCAAATGGATAAATTAAATGCAATTTTATCATTCAATTGAACTACATTTTAAAGCTATTTTAGGATTGATTTATATTTCTTGTGTGTATTTTAATGAATAAATTAATAAGTTCCAGGGTTTTTTTTTTTTTGCCACTCTTAGTCCTCCATTGTTTCTATTTAATGGAGCACATATCTAACAACATTTAATCTCACCCAGGATCAATCCATCCAATAGTATTTGTCTTAACCAAATATCCTGTTTAAATCACTTTGTATTGTATGAGAGCTTTGAGTGGTTTCTCAGTGGCTTATTAGATTTACCTATAATTTGTTTGTGGCTGCTGTAGTATTTGTGTAAGAGTGAATCATAAGTGAATAAGGGCCAATCCAGTAAAAGCGTGTCTGAGTGGGCCAACAAATCAAGAAGATTTTCTGCCAGAGGATAGCACTGACACTTGTTTTAAAAAGACTTGAGTTACCTTTTTGGCATCATACAGAGTGAAAGCGTATGAAGTTATGTTACTCACACTTATAGGATGGGTGGGTGGGTAGACGGAAGGATAGATAGATGGATGGATGGATGGATGGTAGATGGATAGATGGGTGGATAGATAGATAGATAGATAGATAGATGGATGGATGGATGGATGGATGGATGGATGGATGGATGGATGGATGGATGGATGGATGGATGGGTGGGTGGTATGGGTGGGTGGATGGATAGATAGATAGATAGATAGATAGATAGATAGATAGATAGATAGATAGATAGATAGATAGATAGATAGATAGATAGATAGATAGATAGATAGATAGATCTAGACAATGTGCCCTACAGCTGTGTGTGTGTGTGTGGCTCCATTGCTTCCTTACAGCCATGTCAATTTATCACTCCTTCATGGCTGTCTGCTTGTTCACATACCCTTGCTCAAGGACGTATGATTCATCAGTCTGAATATATCCGATTAGCAGGAACATTTGGGTCGATTTTATTTCACTTTAAATGAAATCACCTGCAGAGAAAGACATTTGCATTACTTGTGTTGGGACAGTTCAGTTTGAGTGGAACTTACATATCCAAGTGTCCATCTCTCGTCATGTCCATTGCTGTGACGGGCATGAAGAAAATAGTTTGCCAGCCAAGAGATCTGATCTCAGTTCTGTGAGAGACATGTCTGAGTCAGACATCATATCTATTGTGTCTCAGGTTGATGGATATCAGTGATGAGCAGCGCTGTAGAGAGAGAGGGATCATTTTGAGTGAAGCTGTCTTCTGAGGCATGTTTGTTGAGGAAAGCGATTGTACAGTTGTATTTGTGGTTGATGATTCATATTTCCTCATGAGGCTGTTACTCAAGGAGTCGGCAGTCCTCCACTTTAATTTGCTATTCCTAAAGCTTGTAAGATCGAAACTAATTAATTTCTAAGACTCAATGAACGTGTGACTCTTCCTCCCACAAGAGTGCTTTCAGTACATAACAGTTTGGCGTCTTACTAAGGCTAATGATGGAGCAAAACCATGACAGAAGTGTCTTGGGAAACATGATTTTCCAGGCCTACAGTGAAGATGAAGGCTTTGTTTAGAGTTATAGTGTACTTCATAATGGACTGCCTACTATGCAGTATGCATTGAAAATGACCTATATTTTAAAATATACAACATGAGTGAGTATATATACTAGGGGTGTAACAATATATCATGTCACAATATACATAAATGCAACAATATGTATCGTGGATAGTGACAATATGTATTGTGTATAGTTCACCCAAAATGAAAATTATAGTGCATGAAAAATGTCAAGTTTACAGAGTTTTAGTGTCAGTACTACATTAAACTACTATATATAATGTTGAATATAATGCAATGGGGGAATATTTGTGGGTCCTGATAATGCCACATGTTACCAGTAAAAAGTGGCTTAGATTATGTTAAATATATCTAGTCAGTGACATAGTGAAAGCATATTCATCTAAAATAATTCAGTTTTCAGCTTCAGAATCATGAATATGTGTATTCTGGTGTCACTATTGTCCTGTGCTTTGGGTTACCAGCACCCAATGTAATACCAAATGTAGCATTTTAATCAACAGTTAATTTTTTGTTAACCTTTTATCATATGTCTTTGAGCATCACAATAATATCGTATAGTGAGTTCAGTATTGATATGAATCGAATCGTGACATGAGGGTATCATTACACCCCTAGTGTACACATTATATATAGGTGCACAATATTTCAATGCCATATTGGCTATTTTCTGTTATTAGACACATATTAGACATTAATTGGCTGATATTGGATATTTAATTGTGCATGCTAATTTCCTCTATACATTTAGATTACATTTGCTGTTAACTAAAGCTCACTAAAGTTCGTATTTAAAAAAATACTTCAATGTTTAGCAAATATAACAATGAATATCCATTTTTTCTTACCGCATATTATGTCATGATGCCTAAATTCACTTGTAGCATTTTTTGTTTATTGGTCATAACATAAAATGAATGTTCGGCTTTCTGTATTTGTTTGTGTGCTTGTATTTGCTTTCAACTGCCAGAAATAGAGCGATAAACGGCCAGAGAAAATACTTTGATGACTCACTGGAAAAAGAATGAACACAATCAATACAAACTTGTGTGTGTGTGTGTGTCAGGGGATCTTTTTGTAACTCTTTCATTTGAACTGTTATTGCAGAAGGCCAAGGACAAAGTCCTTTCATGCACTCCAAGTTTCATATACAATTAAGATTTATTTCAGTGAAACATTCTGGTTCTGTGAATATTGACACACTATGTAATGAATGTTTTATATTATTAAGAATTTCTTTTCATAACGGTGAATGAGTACAATAGGTAAAGTCAGCGCTTACATTCTCAAGGTTCGAGGGAAGAAAACCCAGTGATTTAGATTAGATTTGTTCTACATGTGCATGGTTATGATTAATAACTCGGCGGAAGCCTAATTGTTACTGTTGCTGGAATTAAAAATGTTTGCCAACTTGCTCTCAAGATTTAAGATATTAAAAATGGGAACAATTGAATTCTTCCAAAAGGTTCATGTAGAAATCAATAGTATCTGCTCATTCAAATTCAGCTTCGGGCACATGGTTTTCTGATGTCATTTCTATGAATCACAACCTTTCACGGTGAAAACGTCTTTTATCAAAATCTGCCCACCTCTTGTTGCCGTGCCACTTATTGAGATTCATCTTCAATGGAATAAGAAGTTCTGCAGCTTCTTTTGTTGAGAAAATAAAAAGGCATGCTGTATTTTCAACTCTCTCACAGTACTTCCATCATTTTACCATTATGGCACCAAGCTGTTTGTGGTCAGCATGTCCTGCCAACGCAGAACATCTAAAAACAGCTTTACCTCTGACATCACCAGCAAGAACCTGAACTCACAAGGTAGAGAGTCTGGTCAGCTCAGGTCTTTCTCTAAAAAGTACTACTTCATCCCATTATTTTTCCTTATTTAAAGGAAAGGCATTTTACTGTCAATGTTTCAATGCTGAAACTTTAAGAGTTTAAGAGTTAAGAGTTGCTCTTACAGTTTTAGTTTGTGAAAATCATTTGATGATCGATGGACTCAAATTGTACACCACATCAATCTCTTTAGGCCACTATTGAACTCTAGTGTGTCTGTTGTTTAAATAGAGATCTTCTCTATGCTGATTAGTGCAACGATAATACCATTCTATTATTGTGTTCCCAAGAAACGTTGCATTTGTTCACAAAACTTTTCACATCCTCTCAAAAAGTTTTTCATGCAAACACAAAAAGCTTTGAAATATAATCCTTCATCCAATCTCTTTTTGTTTTTTCCATCCCCTTGTCCCTTTAAGGGGGGTTCATTAAAGTACTCAAATGCATCATAACTGAGAATGACATCTAAATCAGTACAGTTTTCTTCTGTGGTGTCATTGGAGTTTTTGTTAACAGGTTTATTTCTTAGCTTTAAACCAAGGTTTATAACAGTGTGTGCATGTGTTTAGGGTGTCTTTAAAAAAAAGTGTTCAGTAATTAGATGTTAAGGGAGTACAGCTTTCCTCAGCTGAGCTCACAAAGTCTTTCAGAAATAGGCCATCAATGCGTCCACTCAAAAATAAAACGCCCGTCTCCCACTCGACTCACTGTCAGCTTCTTCTTTCCAGCCTCCTCTCCTTCTCCTATTTCCCACATGTTATAACTTCCTCTCTGCGTCAGTTTGTTTTTAATTAATGCCTACTGTATTATCTGAAGTACGTGAGTCCTGTTGTTGGCTTGGCGTAGAACTGAGGCGGCTTTGTTTACCAGCGCTGCGTCTGCTTGTCAAGAGCTCACATGATTAAATAAGTTGATTAACTCAAAACAAGTCTGATTGGAGGTCGGGCCGTCTGGGTTTGAACGGAGGTCGGGATTTGTACCTACAATGAGTGAAGGAGCTCTGAATTAGAATCAGACTGTAAACATAATACAAAGTGCAGCAGAATGCATTGAATAATATTTCTTTATTTGTTTATACAGAGAATTTAATGTTCAGGTCAAACCATTGCACTATTACTGATTTATTGAAATTATTGGGTAAATGATATTTCAGTGGTGTAATACTTAGGTCACTTACCTCACAAGTGCTGTCAGTGTTTCAATGCTGAAACTTTGGTTGAATGAATGGCAATAATGCCATTCTAGACCATGATTGGCTTATACATTCTGCTCTTCAATTGCATTGTCTAATTAATCAAACTCTAAACGAGCATTGAATCAATGGTATAGGGTATGAGTGTTGGGTAAGGGTTTTGTATGGACCTGTGATCTACTGTGGTACAATAGGTGGACTGATATTTAGGCCTCTTGGCCCATGTGAGGAGCCTATCTCTGCATACATTACCATGAACGATGGGCTGCCATTGTTCTCGCTTAAAAGGAACGCACAGTTATTCTAATGAAACGTGGGAATGGGGATCACTCTCCTTCTTTTACCTCTCTGCCTCGTTCCTCCATTCACTGTTGGTATGCTAACTGTTTGTGAACTCTATCAGTCCTTCATTTGTCATTCGAGTTAGTTGGGAGCCCGTGTGTGTGCGTGTGTGTGTGAGTGTGAATACAAATGTATCCAGGTGTTTGGGAATGTGTGTGTGGTTTTGAAGTTGGTTTTTCCACAGTTTTATCCACTGATATTGTTTGTAAAATATTTTTTACTTTTTTACTTTTGAACCAAATGTTTCTGAACCACATTGTTTACTATGCACTACAAGGTGTACACTTCTACTATACACTATACGTATGCATTTTGCTATATTTTGAGTGTGTGATAAAAATAGAAATGCTTTAGTATTTACATAGTAAGTAACACTGAAATTCTTGATATCACATAAGCTCTCGTCACCATCTGTTTGTTTGCGCGTCAGCATTTTGCTACATTCATTTCCTTAAAAACTATAATTGCATTCCCGTCGCATCGTTTGGATGGAAGCGTTAGCATTTTGCTAAATTCATTACCTTAAATGTAATTACATCTTAATTTCCTTGTCACATTTTGTTTGCATCTGTAAGCATTAGCATTAAGCTAAATTTATTATAACTAAAGTTGGATGTAAACCATCACAGACTGCACTGACTGACAAAGAGATTGTGGGCAACATTAGCTGAAAAAGCATCCATGGGTCCACATTTAGAAAATTTCTGGCCTTCCAATTTTTTAATGCACTATGATTTGGGACACACTCATTTCTATCTTATATAATATTTAGGAAATGTTATTATAGACCAAGTGTAAGAAAAATCTCAGATATTGTTTTTTCCAGAATCTTGTAACCTCTAACAAAGGCAAAGACAAAATCAGATGATCACAGGACATTGAAGTAAACAATAATAAAAAATATGATGTATACTCAAATTACACAGCTAAAATTCACCAGCAGATCAAGCCCATGCTCTATATTAGTACTCTGAACTTTCTTCTCAGTTTTGAGACAATAGTTATGGGGCTTTAAAGGGTCTTGCTTGTTTTCTAATGTCTGAACTTTTTAATCTCTCTCTCTCTCTCTCTCTCTCTCTCTCTCTCTCTCTCTCTCTCTCTCTCTCTCTCTCTCTCTCTCTCTCTCTCTCTCTCTCTCTCTCTCTCTCTCTCTCTCTCTCTCTCTCTCTCTCTCTCTCTCTCTCTCTCTCTCTCTCACTCGCTTCCTCTCTTTTACCCTCACACTCTTTCGTGCTCTTTTAATCTAGGTCTGAAATTTATATTCTATGCTGTTGGCTTGTGGAGAAGTTCAGCCATTGACTTATGTAGGTCAGAAGGTTTAATTGGATCTCGCTTTATTGAAATGGAGCCCTTTGTCTAAACGTGTGTGAATGCAGATGTGCACACACACTTCTGCAAATTGAAGGCTGCTGTAATTTCAAAAAAACAATATAATCTTTACCGCATTGCTGGTCCTAGTGCTTAGCGTCCTACAGGAGATGAAAGCATGGAAATGCAAAACAAGCCGAGAGGTTTAGGTTTTGAAATACACTGAGAAATCTCCCCAAGTTGCTGTCAATGAAAGCACCACAGTGTAACCATTATGGACTTGTACTCTGGGAGTCTAATCAAATATAAAAAGTTATTGTGCTGTAAAAGGTTATTGGTTTGTTGTTTACAAACAGCAGAAGAAATTAAACTTATATTATAATGTTAAAACATATTGTTGGTAGTTATCAGGGGTACATCCCAGGTCCCTTCGTTGCCAGACATTGCTATTAGAATGAACAGCCCATCAGTAAACACCTAAAAAATGACTGCTCTACAGCAACTTCTGAGCTTCTATAGTGATGCAATGACTTTACCCATTGCCAGTTGGCTCTTTTATTAGAAAGTGGGACTTTTGCCATATTGCATTTTGTAGTTTCTCCCATTCCCATAAATGAATCCCACGAAGGAGAGTCAACTAACACCACCTAACACTAACATGATACTGACAGAGATTACCCATTATCATCATGCTAAGCTAATGGTTAGGTTAGAGCGAGTAGGTTAGATTTGGAACATGGTAGCTTTTATGGTAGTAATTAGTTTATCCACAAAGTGGCAACACTTCCCAGCCTCTTGATTCACAGTCAAAAAAGAAATGGATGCGACGTAACAACAAACAGCTATAAGAGGCAACATTTTTATAGGTCATAACTTCTAGAAAGAAAAAATATTGCAGGTGCTGGACAAGGAAGAAACTCTCTAGTGTGCATGTGTCGAATGCCTGTTAGTGCACATGCATTAAAATGAAGTATATTTGAAAGGCATTTGCTAAGCATAAGTATAAAAAGTATATTTAGGTTTAAGACAGTAATACACAACTACTAGTTTAAGCTGGATTTTTCAAAGTGATTCCACTACTGTTAGCCGATTAGCCTGTTAGCCGAGCCTATACCCAATTTATTTGTTTTTGTTTGCTTAGCCATTACAAATGGCTACATTCTGAGATCCTACACAGACTCAACTCAACGAGTGGCCCGAATGCATCACCCCATTCTGGGATTGCATTAACGTTAACGGATTCATGTGATGCTGCTTTAGAATTTAGACAGTATAATGTTACTGCCTACTTTTTGCAACAGCCTTCTGTACGGTCTAGGCAGGAACAGAGCTTTAGTGTTTGTGAGACTCCACCAATCAGACTATGGAGTCACTCCACATGCCCCGAATAAACACTAACAATAATGTTCATTCCTGTGCTTTTTCAAACCCTACTGCACCTGTCCAGCATGTTCAGTACTTTAATCATTTTACCCGATTGCTTCCTTAGTCATGAAATGCTGTTCTTTTTTTCAGTGCAGTTTAATGTGCCGCTTGAGGAGTTCAACGTCAGCATCTTCAGACTCTAGACAGGCTGTAATCATTGACTCCTCAATGTGCGCCACTGTGAAAAAGAGGCTCAGGGAGATTGGTTGCTAATTTTAGCTCCACTATAGCACAGATGCTCTCTGCTCTTAGTGGTGTCGAATTGCATCCACTTGCGTGTTAGCAGGTCGTGAAAGCATGCAGGTGTGAAATGTAAGGTTTCTGTAGCGTTGCAGCAAAGATCAGTTCACTTGCAAACACACAGATGGGAGAAGATTAATAAAAAGGGATATTTCAAAGGATTTTGACATCAGACTTTTGTGTTTCTACATCTTGTCTGAACCTTGATTTTGTAGTCAGTCCAAATGTGTCTAGCTCAAAGATGTCTAGCACAGTTCTCCTCTTTCCAGTTGCTCCTTTCGTATCGCTTCTTTCTTTCAGACTGGACTGAATTAACCCCTCAGGTCTGCTCTCTGCACTGAGAAACTAGGGCAGGGTCTTTGTGAGCAGACAGCCTGACTAAGAGCATTTATAAGAGTGCAGTGCGTGTCTGCAGACATCTCAGTTTCAAAGTCACCAAGAGGTCAATTAAAGCTCTTTTTTTCTTGTTACATAAAAACAGAGGCATTGGACCATAGGTAATAATGGACCTGATTAAAGGCGTGGTTACATTGGTGACAATTTCAGCGACAATGCAATGTGAACCCAATGTGCAATCCGCATTAGGAAATTTCTTTGACGAATTTCACCC
The DNA here is from genome assembly GCF_949319135.1 of Squalius cephalus. NCBI lineage: Eukaryota > Metazoa > Chordata > Actinopteri > Cypriniformes > Leuciscidae > Squalius > Squalius cephalus. The sequence continues at coordinate 38,228,237 of NC_137125.1, forward strand.
GATGGACTTCCAGTGCCAAAACACTGATTCCCTTTGAATTTTGCAGAGCAATGTTAAATGTGATCGCACCTTAACAGGAAAAGCTGTTTTGGCAATTCATTATCATGTTAACATTCATATAGTATTGACTTTCTATTGGTAGAGATAAAAGGTTGCAAGAATTTGTAAGAAATGAGAAGTTCCCCTTATCTAAGTGTTAGCTAAATCCCACCTCCCCAAAAACAACAAAGTTTCCTCATGCGGTACTAGGTATAAACTAAATATCTAAGGTCAAGTATTTGTTGTTTTTATTTTGATTGCATAATTTAAGGAATATTTCACTACATATATGTTGCCACACAAAGTTTAAGCATCCTAAATAAACTTCTGATGATCGTTTTCTAACGATTCAAAAGTCGTGAGTTAGAAGTGCAAGTCGAGATTAATACATATAAATAATTGCTGAGAAAAGCCTCCAAATGAAGAATTCATAAAGATGATATTATTCATAAATATGATATTATTCATAAATATTTCATTATTGTGGAAGATTAGTAAAGCACATTAAAGTGGTTTTTTTTTCTTTTATGTCAAACTATTTAAGTAAAGTCTTGGTTGTTGTTTGTTGTCTTCCAATGCTAGGAACCTATTATGAAGAGAATTAGGACAACACAAAACTCTCTTTAAATCAATCACACAACGATAATACTTTAAAACTTCCTCCAGATTCTTAGATTCTCAGATTAATCACATTTATAAATAATTTCTGAGAAAAGCCAACAAATGAAGAATTCATAAAGACTGCATGGGTTTTCCAAAGTGATTTCATTGGCATACTATTAGCCGATTAGCCTGTTAGCCTAGCCTGTACCCAACACAAATGTGCAGTTCAGCTCTTAAAATAGGCTAAGCTGAGGTCTGAGTAATGACTGCAGAGACCAGACACCTTGTCTTTGTTCAGTCAGAATAGATGACAACAATAACCTACTAAACTGAAGGACAGCCATGTGGTGCTAATGCTAATTTATGTCAATAGATGTCAATAGAGACCAGGCAAGGCCACCAATGGCTTTACTTAAAGGACATAACCTTCAGACACTGTTCAGGGACTGAATAATTCTCTCAATATAAAACAGAATCAAAACAATGTGAAAAAATTAGAAAATCATTAGTTAATTCGTTAAGCATTAAGACACCATGTTATGTGTTACCTATTATATTAGCTAAGCTCTTAAGCTGCTTTCTCTATTAATTTTTCATTTAAATTTGAGCAATTCCAATCCCAAACATCTTTTGTTCATTTCATCAGCTCATTTGGGTTGAAAGAATGTAAAAAAAAAAAAAAAACACTGTTGTCCTACTTTCTTCTATGTGATTGATAATCTTCTATAATTAATAAAAAGATTAAACGATTTGTCACATTTCTATCAAAAATGTACACAACAGGACCTTAAACTATTTCCCCATCAGACTTTATTAAAGAAGTTTCCAGTCAGTGCCAGCATTTCTGATCGTATTCACAAAACTTTCATGGCCCCCAGAATATTTTGTTGACTGAATATCAGAATAATAACAGTCAATATATCAATTTCACTTTATTTTGATGGTCCCTTTAAAACATTCTGTTGACTACAAGTTTCACCTACATGTCCACTAACTCTCATTAGGGTGTTAGTAGAGGATTAGTAGACTGGTAGGGTTAGAATAAGTTGACATGTAGTTGCAAAGTTACTTATAGTCAGTAGAAAGTCTGTTGGGGAGCATCAAAATAAAGAGTTGGAAGATATTAAGCAGACAGTCTACTAATACTCTAATGAGAGTTAGTTGACATGTAGTTGCAAATTCAACAGAAAGTTCATAAGGGACCATCAAATAAAGTGTTACCAATTATCAAAACAAAGAACTGAGCCTCTGCTTAAAAAAACAACAACTTTATTCTAGCTCTAACAAGTATTTGATACACTGCAGATTTTGCAGGTTGTCCTACTTACAAAGCATGTAGAGGTCTGTAATTTTTATCATAGGTACACTTCAACTGTGAGAGACGGAATCTAAAACAAAAATACAGAAAATCCCGTTGTATGATTTTTAAATAATTCATTTGTTACCTTGTTACCTTAATTTGTTATATATATATATATATATATATATATATATATATATATATATATATATATATATATATATAACAAATATATCTTGAGAGAGAGAGAGAGAGAGAGAGAGAGAGAGAGAGAGAGAGAGAGAGAGAGAGAGAGAGGTACACACAGGGAAAGAAAAAAACAGCAATACATCTTCAGACATAACACTACCAATTTAAAAATAGAATCTACAACAAATATCAATTCCGCAGATTTTTTCCCATATATGACATTATTTATTGTTCGGAAACCTTTTGAAAACAGTCAATATCCCTTTTTTGTTTCCTTTGGTGACGCCAGTGGTGCTTCAGCTTTCAGTTTAAGTGATTGAAAGCGCCAGTTGGGTTTTCTCTTGGCACAATGTATTCATTCTGGCACAGTGTTATTTTTGGCACAGCTGGGTAGTTTTTTGTAGCAGACTTTATTTTACATTCATCCAGCTGGAATTGCCTTGTAGTTGGACACACTGTAATCCATAATTGCAATGTGCCATGGATCAAACACTTTCTCTTCTGGATGTGCTCCCCTTTTCTTCCTTCCAGCTCCAACCATCCGAGTGTGTTTTTTCTTTGCCATTGTTGCCTTTTTCTTGCTCTATGTGGATTTTTTTAGACACTGATATGTATGAAAATGCTGTCGTGTTATAATATGCAACAACGAATATGGAAATACGGATATTTCAGTACTTATTTAATGGAATTTTCGAAGTTCCTTCGTTGTTCAATTGCAGCAGAGATTCTACACTACTTGATTATTTTCCTTTAGAATATGACCAACCCAGGCTCATTTGAAAAAAAAAAAAATAATTTGTTTAAAGGGGCTATATGCAACTGTTTCCCCAAAATAAACGTAACAATTGCCTTTTTATTTGACCATGTATGACTCAAACATCTCCTGATGAGCATACTGACACCTTGTCAGCTCACAGTGGGTGCACCTATAAGCCTGTATCCTATTTTTCCTATTTTCTGTCGGGTCGGATTTTTCGCGCGCTGTCTGCGGATGTGACGTCAAGCGCGTTCATGTTAAACGTTTCAGATCACTCTGCCACCACCGCTAGTCAGCAAACAAACTTAGTTTCTCAAACAATATATGTATTTGACTGTTCTTACCTCTGTAAACATAATGTTGACTTCTTTGCAGCGGATGACTTGTGAAGTGTGCATGTACGAGAGCGAGCAGAAAGGAAGAGCAGTTCTGTTTTTTTGGCCACAGGTGTCAGTCGCGAGTTTAAATTTCAGAAAAAAGCATATAGCCCCTTTAACAGAAAGTTTTTGAACATTACTAAAAAATAAAAATTAGCGCAGGGTTAAACTGTGCTGTTGCTGGCTGCCACAACAACAGCAATAAACTGAAGAAATTCCTGGAAAGTATGTGTTTTGATTACCAGCAAATCTGAAAAGAATGCCTATATGCCGCCAAATGCTTTGCATTTTATGCCAAAGACTGACAAGAGAAAGTGAGCATGGCTTGCAGCATTTAAGAGCGCACATATACCATTTTATAAGGAGTATTTTAACTTAATATTTTGAGGACAAAACCCCCTGAATTTCACCCGATCAGGAGCTTTATGTATTATATGAGTGCCTGTTTGTTTTCAATGTAGCTAACTTCAGGCAGCTTCATGTCATCTACGCACACATTAAACTTTGACGGGTGAAGCACTGACAAAAGAAGGGCATTTCGACACTAAAGTGATGGTACTATGGAGCCATGTGCTTTTTAAAACAATTTTCATAGGTTTAACGTCACATTATCAGCTCGGAAAATACGCTAATTTGACTAGAAAACTTCCACAATACATAATATATATATATTACATTAGTGCCACTCACTGGGCATTTCACTTTGTAAGTGTTGAGAAATGTACAAGAAGCAATACAACATTCTGTCTCCATTAACTGAGATAAATAAAAAATATATAGTTTGAAGTTATTGTTTCAACTCTTTCATATGTTCTAAAGTTTGATTTAATTACTAAACAAAAACAGTGATTCAGGGGACATTAACTCAACATGAATACTGTAGTACCCTATTCCACATGTAGGGGCAGTGATTTACAAGCTGAGGATACACACTCATCCACTAACACTGGGAAAATGCCACTCCACAATATATAAGGACCAAATAAAAACACTTATGTCACCATCAATCTCTGTTATGCAATGCTATTTGCTTGTGAGGAATATGGTTTTGTCCCCTATTTGTCAAAGTGTTCCCAGCTGAATAACAGCTATCCAGTCAGACATCCCTACAAGAATAGCAAAACAACAATAATACGGGTTATGCGCAACAAACTCCCATATTCTGTAAAACAGGTCTTTTTGTATGTGCTTTATTAAGTATTGAGCTGTTTTACTCAAGATGCCTTCAAAAGAGCTAGAGACCTGTTTTCATGTTTGTGTGACGCTTGTCATAAAGCCTGTAGTACAGAGTTCCCTATACCACTAGCACTGCATTAAAATGAATGCACTTTTTATTGTTCGATGGCTTCTGTTTGCAAGTGAATGAAATCTTTGTTGTATGGTGATCATTATACTGTATCTCTAGAGGATGGCAACATTTATTGCTCTATTCGAGTAGGCCAGGAGTTTGTGGATTTGTGTAATGGTTCAGTTGGTGGAATATTATCAGAAACCTCATTGGACTCGTGTCCACGATGAAAGTAAATGCGACCTACTGACTCCTCACACATGCTCAGTGTGTTTCTGGGACTCTGGTAGTCATGGTGCAGAGCAAAACTGCCATTAAACCAATGCTATAAATGATTCAATTGTGTGTGAACTTGAAGCACCACCAGTAGACACACAACAAAAGATTGCTGAGTCTGGAGCCGTTTTTGGCCGTGCTTTCGGTATTAGAATGTGCTGGCATCTGGTACAGACAGTTTACAGTGCTTTTTAATCTGTAGGATTTAACTTTGCCAGATAATGTTGTTTCAGCTTGTATTTTAGTGTGCAACTTTTTTTAATTTGCTGCAACATACTGAATCCTTCATTTGATTTGGTACTTAAAGGAACCAATTGAAATAGAAATAGGGGTTATTCACCATCTCCCCTACATTTAGATAGGTGGGCATTAACGCATTTTTGTCTCAGTGCATGCATTGTCTTAGTCTGGCAGCGCCACCGCTAGCTTAGCTTAGCATAATGAATGGAAACCTTTGTTGCCGGATAGCCTGTCGCGAGTAAAAGTGATAAAAATTAATTTTTTAAAAGATTAATTTTTTGAGTAAAGAGTAATAACGCTCTTCCAAAATATTGTTAAATATTATTCTCCATTTTTTTCTTTGATTAGTTTTTGAAAGAAATGGGTGAGTGTTAGTGTTGCAAATATGCTGATAACAAAAATTGCAATTACAAACATTAGGCTGTATATAGGCCCTTGACTGTAGAGTCCAAATGAAAACCGAAGCATAATTTTGACTTCAAAATGTCTATGGTCAACCTGCTAGGTTTACTGTACCCATCCGCTCAGAAGAAAAATGATCTATCATTAAAATCATAATTTTAGTACATAAAAATACATGTACAAACACGCTCAATAATTTTAAATGCATTTACACTTTCTCTGTTATCTCTCTCTATGTCACACACACATATGCACACACACAGGCACACACAATTGGTTTAATTCAGGGCTGTCTCAGCCATGCAGATAATTATTTTGCAGCAATATTAACAGCATGTTCTTTCTCAGGGAAAATCATTAGATACCAAAATTAGACATAACGTCACCAGACACAATGAACTATTGTCTGTTTTCTAATGGAAATGAGCTTATCAATGCACAAAGAATTGCTAAATGTTATAATAGTATCTCAGCTGCTTTTAGCAAAGGAAGTCACTTTGTGAATGTTTTTTTTTTTTTTGCTATCTTACCAGTTGACTTTGTGTCAGTTAGCTAACTGTATGCTTATTGCTCATCTTATTGATTTGCCTGTCAATGCATTTCATGTCTGATCTCCAAATATTCCCCAGATATGCTTATAAAGTTGCTATATTGATGCCTAAAATGTACAATCATATAACTTTTCAAACACTGGCATAAATTACAAAATTCACAGCTCAACAGTGTATGCTTCGAATGTGTACGTGTGTCCTGTTCATAGATGTGTGGGTGTTTTTGTGTGCGAGTTTTTGTGTACGAGGTTATGTTATGCCCTCAGTGTGCCAACCTTCTCAACCTTCCCTGGCACTCAAACTCACAGAAAGAGTAGCATGCCAATGAAACCACTGGGTTTGTTCAATAGAGGAACTCTCAAACCCAATGCCCTGCCAGATTCAGTATTTACATATTCAGAGAAGTCAAACTGCGGCCATGTTCTCACTACATGAAGCTGCGAGGCTTACATAAGCTCAAATGCCTTTGCACAGACTGTGTAAGACATGCGCTTAAGTTGGCGTTCTGGCCTTGATTCACTCGTTAGTTCAATACGCTTTTCACATTGTTGGCTTCTTCTGTTTGCAGGCGCTTTTAGAGAAATCTTATTGACTAAATTACATTTCAGGTTGACGGAAGTTATTGAAAGCTGTACAATATGGTTCTTTAAAGGTTATTTACACGTAGTAACAGTTGTATTTAGTACCGTATCGTCCTGAAGAGCCCTTTATATGCTGAAATGGTGCTGTGTTAGTTTAGGGTTCTTTATTCCCGCCTTTTTGTTTTTCAAATCTGTAACTGTCAAAGCCTCCTCATTAGCCTACTGATTTTCTGGAGCTCAGCTACAACCACAGTTACTACACAGACTGTCAACATACTCTCAACAGGTAAATGATTTCTTTCTTAAAATGTCTAGAAATTATAACTGTAAAAATTGTAACAATCATTTCCTAACAATCATGTCTTTTTCTCTTTTAGTTTAACTGAACATGCAGTGTGAGCAGCTCTGTTCAGTTAAGGATACTCATCTTCTCTTCTCCACAAAGTAATTTGGTACTGTTTAGAACTATTTTTCTTATGAGTGTAGCCTTTGTAATCATTTTCACTTTATTTGCAAAACTCACCGACTTGATGGTAGCCTGTTTTATGTGTGTGTGTGTGTTTTTTTTTTTTTTTTATATGTTATGTAGTTGCTATAGGATATTTTGTGTGGTTGCTTGGTGAATGCTTACAACTCACATTAAATGCAGATTAGGGGACTTTTCGTATTACCGTAAAAAAAAAAAAAATCTGGATACTTTAATGAATGGGAAAATGTATAAGAACAGCATTTATTTGAAATAGAAATGTTTTGTAACCTAATTGTCTTTACTGTTGCTTTTTAATTTATTAGTGCTAATTAAAAGTACAGTATTAATTTAGAAAAGAATAAGAACATCTTACTCACCCCAAACATTTGAACGATAGTGTATGTCGGTACCATATCGGTTATCAACCAATATCAGTGATTTTTTTTTTAAATGTATTGATATTGGAAATATATTTTATATTTAATTTTAAATTCTCATTTGCCTTATTTAATAATTGTAATTGTAATATTGGTCAGTTATTGCCATAACATGAATATAATTATTGGCTTTTTGGTATCAGTCAGAATTTAATATTAGTGCGTCCCTAAAATATTGTACAAGTCAGATTCCAAGGTTCCAGAATAGTACATCTCACCTCAACAAGCCGCATAATTTCATTTCATTCGTGTTTTTAATATGGTGTGAGATACAGTTAAATATTTAGTTTTAGGGGTTTGTTCAAATCCCTTTGTAAGTTTGAGCAATAGTAATACTGAGACTTTCCTCTGAAGAAACACGTAATAAGCTGTAAACGACAGATTTGAAAATCCCCTTGAAAATAACACGTAGACCATATTCTCCCCCACAGAAGAGTCTAAAAAGAAGTTATGTCTTCTTCTGACTAGTTCTATGGTGTGTTTCAGCGGGGGGTTGTGTGCTGCTGTGAGGTGCATGAGAGAGGGATGACTAATGGATGGAGAGAGATATTTTGGAGCATTAAATGTGAGTGAGGAAATGACAGTTTAATCGAGTAGGAGATTCTGGCTGTCGAAAGGCCAACATCCGAAAGTTCTGTTTTGGGCCAAACTAACAATTTCTCTCACTTGTTTTGAAAGTGATGTTCAATACATGTCATGGAATAGAGTTGTTTGTTTTGCCAGGAATTTATGTAAAATAGAGAGAGGGAAGGAAGGAGAGAATGGAATGTAAAAACGAGTTTCCTGTGAGCTCATCACATCCTCTGTATATAAGGGATGGTTTGCCCTGTCATCATTTACTCACCCTCATGTCTTTTCAAACCCATAAGACTGGACGATATTTTTTAATATTCTTTCAGTATATTTGTGTCCATCTATTTGAACGTCTATGTAATCAACATTTACAAGCTTATAAACATGCCAGGCATGCACGTTGAGCTTACGTTTACCAGATAAGTTCTATGTATGTGTGTTAACCGATATTTATATGTGAATAAACTAATACTCTTTTTAAAAGTGTAATATTTTTCACCACTGCATGTGTAAAAGAATAATTCAACACGTTTCAAGATCTCAGACAGGCCCTATTTATCCTCTCTTCTAACGGTCTTCTATATTCTTTTGAATTTCAAAGCCATCTGACAAGGCTTAGAGAAGCGTCTAGCTTCAGGGAGACATCCATAGACGAGGGGAAATGGCTTCTAATTCTTCACACTGTGGGATGTAGTAATGAAAGATTATGACTGATTGCGCTGAATCTGACTGCAGTCTCGTTTGTGCCTGAAATTTCAGGAATGTGTTTATTTTTTTATCATTTCATCTCAAAAGGTTACTGCTGACCTTTCAGGAAATCATATTTTCTCACCTCCGGTCCAAAATGTCATTGCCATAACTGGCATATTGTTGCTTAATATTCAGATTAATGGTCAATACATAGGCAATTTTTTACATTCAAGAGAATCTCCCGTTCTTGGCTCATTTTGAGTCAGACTTGTGAATTCAGTGAATTGTTAAAGGTGCAGTAGGACATCTGGGAAAATGCTAACTCTAGCCTTATAGCACTAAAAGCGTACGTCCCACCCGCCCTACAAATCGCCGTCCAAAGCCACGCCTCCTGAAAGCATGAACGCGCACAGCCAGTGTTCGAATTGTGTCAAAACTCTTGGGCCCCCTTAATAAGATAATTAAATGTGTATTTTTCGTAGACCATCATATAGCGCAGTGGTTCTCAATCCTGGTCCTGGGGACCCACAGCTCTGCACATTTTATATGTCTCCTTTATCTGACACACCCAGTTCAGTTCAAAGCTCTTTCCTAACGAGATGATGATCTGAATCAGGTGTGTTAAATGAGGGAGACATACAAACTGTGCAGAGCTGTGGGTCCCCAGGACCAGGATTGAGAACCACTGATATAGCCTACTGTTTTTCCCACAGTATTTTTGCGGGTTGAGCTCGGTACCTCTAGGGGGGTCCGGGGGCAAATAAAAGTTTTAAAATAAAAGTTCTTCTTTTGTCAAAATTACATTTCCAGCCTAAACAGAGGCTTTACTCCCTTCAATGTCAATGTTTCATTACATCACTGTTGGAAAACACTCTTATCAGAATAATTTTTTTAGCTTTATAAAGGGCATTTCTTTCCCTAATTTTTACTCTCTATACTCTTTCCCTACTCTCAGGGAACTGAGGTTACGTTAGTAACCGAGTAGGCTACGTTATCTCTAATTTAATTTTTTTGATACTGAAAATTGTTTTAATCAGGGCATTTGTCCGGTTGGGCAAGTGCAATTCTCTTTCACTTGTCCCTTAAAAAACACACGCACGTGTCCCGGACAAGCGTTAATGTCTAAATTCTATTCAGATCAGTAAATTACCAAACAATCATAAAAGAAAGAAATATTGTCTTACTGTCATCGTGAGGTGAAAGTGCTTATCTATAGCACGAAATTTATTTCTCGTACCATTTATTCGCCAAAAATAGTTTTTGCGTGCATATGATACGCACTTTATGGCGTGTAATACACACGTACTCCACACCCCTAATCCTACCCAAGGTGTTTGCAGTGCGTATCATTTACATGAAAAAAAAAAAAAAAAAAACTATTTTTGGCGTATAAATGGCACGATAAATAAAATGTATCTGTTTATAAATTCAACTTCAGAAAATTCCTTCAGAAAACAGCGTGTGGCGCACTTGAGCGTCTTTTCAGATGCAAATCTAATTTGAATTACTTTCTAATGGGAGCGGCAGCGCAATACTTTGATAAAAAAAATATATGTATTACCTAATAAATTATGTTTCTATTAGTTTTAATGAAAAACCAGGGGACCCCCCAAGGTAATTTTTTTGGGCCTTATGGGGGGTCCCTTGATGCTTATGGGTGGTCCCAGACCCCCCCAGCCCCCCCTCAATTCGAACACTGTGCACAGCCAAGAAGACCGGAGACAACGTTACTGCAATACCAATATCATGTGTCATTCACCGGTGAGAAAACTTTATAGTACAGTTAGTAACAGTACTACAATACCAAACATAAACAACTTCTTAAAAACTGAATTAGATGCAGCAAGTTTTTGGTTTGTTTAGCAAAACTTATCAGTGTATATTAAAGCAACACTAAGGAATATTTTTTACCTTAAAATAATGTTTCCAAAATCGTATCAGTGGTTCATCAAGTCGTAACAGGGTGAAAGGCACTTCTGGATTCACTTTGCAGCCCTATATCTGCTATAACCACACCATGCAAGTTTGCCAAACCGAGTCGCGTTTCTGTAGTTCGAATGAGACATAAGAAAACTACAAATTTGACTTGCTTTACGGCGAGCGTTACAATAGTCATTATTTAGTTTTCCTTCATTTCTGATGTCGCAATACATCATACTTTCATGAAATCATGCAACATACTCTACCTTGTCAGTGGACATCGTTCATTCGAGTGTGCGTGCGACAGTAGGCTGCGGGCGGCGAAATTATTTACGACAGCGGTAATGGACAATTCCGCTTCCAACCTGTAGGGCGACCGAAGAGGAAAAGTTTCTTAGTGTTGCTTTAATATTTCTTGCATGCCTGGGGTTCCACAATGAGAGTCTGCTTGTTGTTGCTGCTTGCTCGCTTTGTCTGCACAGCTACGTGAACGCACGGATGACTTATTATGTCTGCGTGAACAGCCTGCGCAGTGGTATTCAAACACACATTAACCGACAGGGAACACATGCTATTGGACCGTTCCCAGCAAGCAATTTTGCATTTAAATGACGTCTAATAGCCGCCCAAACACAGCCCAGACGTTTAGGCTAAAACAAGGCAAAGTTTGGGCTGTCAGTGAACATTTTATAGACGTCTAACCATAGCCCAAGAATAGACTAGTCATCAATTAGATAACAAAGGTATGAAATGAGTGAAGAAATGAAACCAAACACCTTGTAATCACTGTTTACTTTGCTTACATGATGGCATATCATATATCTTGCAGGTTATTTTGGCAAAAACTACATGTAACCAAATTCAAGGTTATTTTGGCTAGAAGTGGGTTACTCAAAGCAGGACTATATCAGGCCTATAGTAAACCTAGACGGTGAAATGACGGCTATTGCTTGCTGGGTTCGGACCGAACGATATGATTGAACGAACATTCAATGGTCCTACGCCTTCCACAGATGACTTATATTTATAAAAATACATTTAGACCGCTTAACTGAGTAATTGCTATCAGGATATGAGGAGACTTTCAACCAGCATAACAAAAAATGTTTCTGCTGAGAATCAACTACGACACCTTTAACTGGAGACTCGCTCTGACCGGATCAGTGAGCTGTTGACTCAAGAACAGATGAATTTGGATCTCTCCAAATCACAAAGCTGGTTCATTGAAAATAATCTGCTCGTTTGCAAAACGGACAACGCTATCGCGTCTCTGAGCGGGTGATGATTTAACGTGTTTAATTTTAAAATGTCTTCACACTAAACAGACTTAAATCCAAATTTAAACTTAAAATCCAAATGACCCATGAGGTTCGGATATAGGATGAGTTTCTTTCTGATCATATAATCTTATATAAATATTTTTCTGGGCCAGATGGCTGAAGATTATTAAATTAGCAGGCAATGACCTGCTCTGGTCTTGTACATGCAGATCCGTATTTATGATGCCATTTGTTTTGGTCCACCACTTTTTTATTTGTATAGCTCAATAGATGAATCCTCCTTTAAAGCTTCCATAGAGGACATTGTTCTAGGTTATACAGTGAACGATGATTATTATGCCCCATTATGAGTTCACGGGCAGCACCTGTCTTTATTTAATCTATCATAATGTGTAATTTCTGAAAACTTTAAGTAGGCTGACTAAAAGATGTAGTGTGTGTGTGTGTGTGTGTGTGTGTGTGTGTGTGTGTGTGTGTGTGTGTGTGTGTGTGTGTGTGTGTGTCATATTCTAAACACCAGGATATTAACCCTGTCATGTCTCTGTCAGCATGCCAAAGTGCTCTGAGTGGAATGACAAAAGGACATTTTCCTGGTTAGGAAGAAGTGTTACTTTCACTGTCCCTCGTCTCTTTTCCATATATCCTGCTCTTTCTGGAGTTCCATTTAAAGCTGTGGTGCTGAATAGTTCTAAAATATGGAATTTTTTAGGCCTCCCTTAAGGTTAAAGCAAATTGTATTCCTCAGAAGTTGCCCTTTTATAGATCACAAGACATAATGGAGCTTCTAGCTATGTTTATTTTTGATATCGCAGACATTTCTCCTAAATTTCCCTTTATGTTAATGAGATGAGAGAAAGAAAGAGAACAGAGCTATAAAATGAAGATTTTGATGAGAAATGTACTGAAATCCCTATTGATTGCAGTTCTGAGAATAGTTTGACCAATTTTTGAGATCTCTTCTGAATCCCTAAAAGATGTATCTTCTGGTTCTCTGATTTTTCTAAGCAAAAATCTCTGTTTGATATCCATGTTATCTCGTTGCTATCTATGAGAATGAATTGAGATGTCATTTGTGATTTTTCTTTTTCTGTTTCCTCATGTCTTCTCACCGCAGTATTGAGTGTGTGCCTCCAGTAGGAGGTGTTACTGAGTCACATTTGAGCAGAGAGGAGAGCCACTTCATCTATATAAAAAGACTCTGTTGATGAGAGGAAATGGAAAAAAACGGAGGGAAAGAGGCTGTGAGGGAATGAGAGAACATGGCCAGAGTTTTAATGAGAGAGAAAGGGAGGGAAAGATGAAGAGAAAATCAAGTGATGGGATGCAGAGAAAGTAAGCCAAACAGAGGGATGTCAAGATAGATAAACAGAGGGAGAGAAAGAATGGAAGAAACAGAGAGGGTGATGAAAAACATATGGGGATGCCACATCATGAATCTTTCATCTCAGTTATTGAACTGTTCACAAAGAAATCATTCGTAGTGGGATCCAGACAGAATCTCTTCATCTTTTTTTTCTTACAAAAATCAAAACAAACAATAAGACTTGACTTCTTTTTCATTCTTTTTCACCAAAGCGTTTTTTTTATTTTTATTTTTTTTATCGAGGCTAGCATATTTTCCCAATTGTTTTCAATAGGGGCGCCATAAAAAGCCAGCAGCGTGACGAGGTGCTGAGCATCTATTTCACGCTGAGCTCTGCGTTTTTTACCGGTAGCCAGAGTTGAAGAATGTTCAACTTTGGGAAAAAATGCAGCGCTCATCACTGTCACTTTTTACCCGGCCGTCCAATCACAGTGGAGGAGGGGCGGGACAAATACCACACTGACCAACCGTCACGTCCTGCTGCTTATACAACGTCAGCAGATGACAACAACAAGCATAATAACGGAACAAAATAATTTAAAACAAGAGCAGGAGCAAATACTTTACATTGTATAGACATTTTTATATAGAAACAATAGAGAAACAAACTATCTGTAAAATACTGAGATGCTAGTAACACTTCCACGGTTAGGCCTATTCCATACGTTTCATAGCAAGCAAAGCATCTCAACGGAATAAAAAACGCTGCCCTCTCAAGCGCCCACAGCTAGGCATTTTCAGCAGAGCGCCTGGCATTTCCAGCTGGCTAAAAACGCTTCGGTGGACAACATAGACTGTAAAAAATATGGACAAAGCGTCTGTGACGTCACCCATAGACTTTCTGAAGAACGGTTTTGAAGCCGTTTATGGGGGGTATGGGCGGCGCCATCTTGGAAAATCCTAACCCCGCCCACCTTCTGGCCAATCCATATATGGGTAAAGGACGCGAGTCCAGTTATTCTGCAAATGGAACAGCGCGCGTCACTCAGCTCGCTCTGCTACTCCGGTTATCTCTGTATGTATATTTTACATACAACAATGAAATGAAATATGTTATAAAACACCACACTAACTCTTTTCGTTTTCATTTAAAGAAATCTTAAACATTATAGACACAGGCAGCGCGTGGTTCAGGCAACGCGTATTGATTATATTCACTGCATATAACGTTAGCCTATTTATAACAAAACGAAATATAAAACTAACCCTGCCTCTTTTCGTTTAAATATAATATAAAAATATTAAACATTTTAATATGGTCCAGGCAATATGTGCATTTGAAATAAACAACAGATGTTGCAGTAAACAACATTACAGATCATCTTCGTTGTATTAAAATTTAAAATGACAAAACTCAACCCATTCTCTTTTTGTTCAATTTCAGTTTTATCAATATTAGCCATTATAAAAGTATAAGTAAAAGGTACAAGAAGCTATACAAATAAAGCAAACAATTCAGTCAAACATACAGTACAAAGTCAGCGCTCTAGTCTAACCATACAACCGTAAAGTTAAATAGCTTATAAAGTTCTGAAATTTCACTTAACTTAGCCCTCAGCCAAAACAATTGGCCAGGGAACAAATTATAGATTCACGAGACCAAAAATCGCTCGTTAGATATACACAAGACGAATTATATCTCATGTTTAACCACTACAAAGACGCCAGAGTCAGCGGCAAACTTCAGAAGGACTAGCCGAGGAAAGGCTGTTCCAGGCGGGGTACATGAACGCCGAGCGCCCGGTGATCGCCTGCATCTCACAACCTGGATAAAATTTTCATAAATCTTTATAAATAAACCACAGATTTGAGCTGTGAACAACTACATTCTTGCCTGAAAAACTCTTAAAACTACATTTCATGATACAAAAACAGTAGTATTATATTTCAACTGTATATTAAAAAATGGCGCTTCTTATGTTGTCATTCTCCTTGGCGCAGCCTATGCTCGTTATCAGCTGTCAATCAAGCTGTCAATCAAAGTTAACCACACCCTTATTTGGCATACATTTTATATCTAAATACTATCTAAACTAACGAGTTAGAAAAAAATTCACCCCCCTCACAGTTGTCAGGCACTCTGAACCTATCGAAAAATACAATAAAAGTCCATGGGACCAACCTGTAAAAACATGAATTTATGCTGTGAAAACGGACATTTTAACATGGGGTCTATGGACATTTGCTCCCTTTTGGGACCTGCCCCTAGCGGATTTTCGATGTATTGCAGTTTTTCGCACTTCCGGGTAGGCTTCATTTTTCAGATTAGAATGTTGCCCCTTGGTGGACACACGTCCTAACAATATATTGGATTTTTGCATAAGCTCTTAAAGTGACAGCAGCCTAATAAACCTGCTGCAAAAACAAAGAGAAAATATCTCGCTGCTCTTGACTGGATAACTTTTGTAACTTTAATTATAAGCATTAATCTGTATTTAATTTTTACAATGAAAACTATCCAGTGTTATTTTACATTTGATTACTTTAGTATTCAGGTAAGAAATACTACATAAATTACTGTTAGACCTGTTGTTTATTTGTTCTTATGTTATTACTGACTGTTTACTTGGAATTTTTTTTTTTTTTTTTTGTAAATTTACTTCAACGATTGGAATAAAGCCTCAGTGCTGTGTGTAAGCTATTACAACAAAATTACGCAAATTATCAAAAATATATATATATAATATAATAACAAATGATCTGTATGGCAGTATATATGGCAGTTTCCCCTGTGGTATCAATAATAGTATAGAATATTGATATTTTTCATGATATCATAACGAAGTTGCTAATTCCAGAACCGTGACAATACTAGAATGAAAATATAAAAAAAATGCAAAAAATTTCATAAAGGAAATTAAAGTTGCCTCATTTCAAGCAAACTCACACCATTGATTGAGACAAGAATTCTACAAGAAATCTGCCTACAAGTACTTTCTCCAAAACAAAACAAAAATCAAAACACATCATCTTCAAAGAAAATTGAAAAACTGTTTTAAAATAGATAGAGAAGTTAAGTTCAAGCTAGAATGGGAGAAAGAAATCATTAAACATGAGCAGGAAAAAAAAAGAGATGTGTAAACTTACTCATGCTGTGTCGGAGAATAGCCCAACTAAAAACAGCAGTCAGTCACTTCAGGAGTCTGCAGTGCACTTCAAGAGAACAAAGATATAAGATTGCAGAAACAAGTATGCAATAAAGGGAAATAAAACATTACCATGTTTTCTTGCTTTTTTTTTGATTAACAAAAAGAACACTTGTGCTATCATTAGAGATGCTCTTATATTAAGTTAGAGATCAGTAGTTTATTGAGCTTTTCAGAGTGGAATCATCACAATCCAATTTTCCAGAACTCAACTGTGCTCAATCAATGGCACTACTTGCATTAAAACAAGCTGTGAAACACTTATTTTAGACATGTTTTTATAAAAAGTTTTAATTTATTCAAAAAAGTGTGAAGGTGAAGAAAAACAATATCTTTCTTTGTTCGTTTCGTTCATTCGTTCGCTCATCGTCCTTTACAATTGTTGCTTGTCAGACTGTACAATATGATTGCAGGGAGATCTTTGGTGAAGAAAAACAATTATCTTTGTTCGTTTGTTCATTCATCGTCCTTAAAAATGATTGCTTGTCAGACTGTACTATATGATTGCAGGGAGATCTTTGGTAAAAGCCGTGACACTGCAACTTTTGTATCCTGACTTTTGACTTTCGGCATAAAGTATGGCCTATTGACAACGTGACTACACGTTGCGACAGTTGCCGAATCGCAACTGTGCCGCAACAGCTTGAGGCTTTCTACTCTGGACGCGACAAAGCGAGCGTTGCAAATTCGTTTTTTTTTTTTTTTTTTCATGTCAGAAGTAGCGATCACTTGAAGTGCGTCAGAAATATAACGTGGCGCTTTGCCCCACCCCGCATCCAGTGGAGACAGCATTACTGATTATAATGGGTTCTATTTACTTTGTCGCATCGCATTGCGCAACTTGTGTCTTAGGCTGTCTGACTGACATGTAAAGTGACCAACCTTTTTGTTTAATGTTTAAAAAACTTGGGATTTTCGCAGGTGCTTGCCAGGTTTTTCTTGCAGTGTGCATCAAATGGTCAATAAGTGGGTCTGTGACTATTAGTGGTCTAAAACAAAGTACTAAGTGTTGAATCCACGAGGATAAAAAAGTAAAGTGTGCATGAGAAATAGCCTTTATGTTTGCTTTGGCAGAAAACCCTCTGAGACTGTGGCCTCTTTTCAAGTACAGGTGCTGGTCATAAAATTAGAATATCATCAAAAAGTTGATTTATTTCAAGAATTCAACTTAACAGGTGAAACTAATATATTATATAGACTCATTACATGCAAAGTGAGATATTTCAAGCCTTTATTTGTTATAATTTTGATGATTATGGCTTACAGCTTATGAAACCCACAAAATCAAAATCCCAGAAAATTAGAATATTACATGAAATCACACAGTAATTACAGTGATACCATGGTCATTGAACCAGGTTTTGGTTCTTTTGGCAGTGTGGGCAGGTGCAAATCCTGCTGGAGAATGAAGTCAGCATCTCCATAAAGCTTGTCTGCTGAAGGAAGCATGAAGTGCTCTGGAAATGTCCTGGTAGACGGCTGCGTTGAGTGGACAACACAGTGGACCAACACCAGCCGATGACATGGCTCCCCAAACCAACACAGACTGTGGAAACTTCACACTGGACTTCAAGCATCTTGGATTGTGTGCCTCTCCATTCTTCCTCCAGACTCTGGGACCTTGGTTTCCAAATGAGATGCAAAATTTGCTCTCATCAGAAAAGAGGACTTTGGTCCACTGTGCTTTATTAAATCCAGAGTCAACGCAGCCGTCTACCAGGACATTTTCTGAGCACTTCATGCTGACTTCATTTTCCAGCAGGATTTGCACCTGCCCACACTGCCAAAAGAACCAAAACCTGGTTCAATGACCATGGTATCACTGTGTAATTACTGTGTGATTTCATGTAATATTCTAATTTTCTGGGATTTTGATTTTGTGGGTTTCATAAGCTGTAAGCCATAATCATCAAAATTATAACAAATAAAGGCTTGAAATATCTCACTTTGCATGTAATGAGTCTATATAATATATTAGTTTCACCTGTTAAGTTGAATTCTTGAAATAAATCAACTTTTTGATGATATTCTAATTTTTTGACCAGCACCTGTATGTCCTTTCTCTCAAATTGTGCACATGAAAGGAGGGCACAAGGCTTACTCTAACAATTAGGCCCGGTTTCACAGACAGGGCTTAGATTAAGCCAGGATTAGTTCAGTTAGGGTATTTAAGTAGCTTTTATAAACGTGCCTTAGAAAAAAAAAATGTTACTTGTGTGAGTCACAAACAATGTCAATAACATACTTTAAGATATGTCAGTGCAAGTTGATTTCAGTTAAGACAGCTCAAATATGCATTTTTTTTTCTGGGATTAGGCTTGAGCCTTATCTGTGAAACTGGGGGTTAATGTGTTAAATAGAAAAGTAAATCTCCCAGAGTTAGACTTAAAGGTTAGGAATAGCACTGATTTAGCAGGGTGATATTTGTAGGGCTTGAAACATTTTACTCAGACTATTAGTCAAAGATAAAAGGTATACAAGGGATTGACATAACCAGAGTTACTTTATACAAAATGAAGCGTGCATTTGATAAGACATCCGGGATTGTCCATCATTGATTCCAGCCATCTCCCTTTAGGATTTCTGTTGCTGTTGTGTGTGGTAATCAGACAAAGGCATCATTTGAAGAGAGGCTAATCTGTTGTGACTGTTTCCTGCTAATGAGGTGAAATTAACTGCCCCTTCAATCCCACATGGGTCATGACTCTATCAGCACTGTGTGAATTACAGAAATTTGAACAGATCTGAGTCACTGCTACGAGCACCGATAGTTAGGATAGTTTAAGATGAAGTGTGTCATTATTTTCCATGTTAAAATGATTTCTTCTACTCTGGCTTAATATGCTGAGACAATTATTTGTAGGTTTAGTAAATACTGTGGCTCAGTGGTGCTTTTAAAACATCTGATCTGTTTGTTTAAGCATCATGACCAGCCTGACACAGCAACATCAACTCAACCAATGGCGTACGTTTGAGGAGGGTCTATCTGTTTGTTCGGCCAATGGAGGATTATGGAGAGTGTTTGGGAACTATGTAGGGCTGCCTGATTATGGCAAAAAGCAAATAAATCAGTGAGTTTTGTTGTTGTTGTTTGATGAACATTAACAACACAGACAGCAGCAGATATGTTAGGCTGCTGTCACTTTAAGACCTACTGTAATGCACATTGCACGGATCCATGTCCATGTGACTACATAGTCCATGTGACTACAGTGGTTCAACCTTAATTTTATGAAGCCAGGATAATACTTTTTGTGTGCCAAAAAAGGAAAATAATGACTTTATTCAACAATTTCTTCTCTTCCGTATCAGTCTCCGTGGTGCTCACGAGAGCTGCCGTTCTGACATTTGACCCGGAAACGAAGGGCTGTGTTTACTAGCAGAGGAAGACGCACGCTCAGATCATCAGTGCCAAGCGATGCCTACTGAACAGGAGAGTGTGTGCTGCATCGATTGTGATATTGTCATGCCACATCTTGAAAGTTTTGATAATTCAGACGATGTGACAACACATGTATCTCGCTGTATAACAGAGGATCCCAGCTTTCCACACGCATGCGTCGTGGTGCTCTCGTGAACGCGCGTCAGAGACTGATACGGAAGAGAAGAAATTGTTGAATAAAGTCGTTATTTACTTTTTTTGGCACACAAAAAGTATTCTCGTCGCTTCATAAAATGAAGGTTGAAACCCTGTTCTATTTTAACAATGTTTTTCCTACCTTTCTGGGCCTTCAAAGTGTTAATTAAATAGCTGTCAATGGAGCAAATTTTCAATGGAAATTTGACCAATTTCTTTTTTTGGTGAACTATCCCTTTAATGTTGTTTATATGACTATTTGTTGTTTTTAATATGCTTTAAGACAAACCATGTGCAAATTCATAAGTCAACACCATTGCTGAGTATTTTCTCCTTAAAACTGCAGTGAACCAAAGACAGCCTCAAAAACATGGTTTGAAATCGCTGGTGTTTCTGACATCACAAACTACCGTGTAACCAGTCATGTCAACATGTGATCGTCAACGAGTGGATCGTTTGAGCTGGTGTGAGTGAGTGGAGGCGGGGTAATTTGCCAATTCATTTTCAAATTCAAAGAGTTACATTCAAGCTATTTTAAGGCATGAATCATTTTTTTTCTCAAGGAAAAAACATTTGAATATGTCATTTTGGTGATCAAAGATGAGTTTTAAGGGATAAAATGATTGACTACAGGGGGACTTTAAGACATAAATGACTGTGTTAACATAAATACTTTCCAAGCCAGATATTTTGAAATATTTTTGTGTATGTTTGTTCGTTTAGGCACACACCCGAAGCCCAAAGTATACTTTGCTTATCCGTGTTCCGCTCTGTCTCGAAACTCTATTAAATGCACACCCCTACTGCCGGGTCATGCTTGTTGTTCAAAAATGACATATTTTTGACTCAGATTAGGAGTTTGGAATCACAATTATGTGATGATGTGTGTTCAAAGTTTTTTTAATTTAAGTCAAATTAACACATTGAACAAATTTTCTTTTCCCAGTCAGGGCTCAGAGTCCCACTACTAATTACAACATTATAGTCAAATCCATGAGCATCTGTCTTGTAAATATGATCATTTTGCTATAACTTGAAGGCAGCAATTGCTCTGTTGGACTGTTTATTTGACCAAACAATGGAAGACGGGACAAAGCAGAATAATTCTTCTTCTTCTTCTGCTTGAGGGACCATATATAAAGCTCTGCTTCATCAGGTTTTTTTGGTAGCATGGAGGAACACACCTGTTTGGCGTGCAGCTGAGCTGTTTCAGAACATTGCTTGAGTTAATTCATGCAAATGGTGTACGAGAAACCGGCAACATTTCTATTATTGTACCGATGCAAGCGTCATCATGACATTTAGTGTTGTACAACACCGCTCATCTGTTCAGCAAGCCATCTCTGTATCCTATTAATCTACCAGCGTGTGTTTGTGAGAGTTTTTGAGAGCATTTTTCAGAAATTGTCATGCTCTCTGATTACTTCTAATTATTTCCCTGATTTTGTCTGCTCTGCGTTGCAGTGTGTTTAAGTTTTTGGTACACGTACGTACGTGTGAGTGTGCATATGAGCACATGGAGTGAATCAGGCTGTCGTTGCGAGCATTACAGAGGAACATCAATTAGATGATGCTCAGCAGGCGTGAGGCACAGTGGTTGAATTGATTTCATCTGCATATAGATGATAGGTAATTTATACCCTCTCTTACTGATGAGCCCTCGCCACAGGCACTTCAACACACCCCTCAGGTAGTGGGTGAGGGTTTTATGAACCCAGCCAATGCTTTTTTGTGCTCTAAGAACAAACAACGATGTATGGCCTGAAAGCTGATGTGCCATATGGGTGGCATTTCTGATTTAATAACAAATGTTTATCGATTGAGCATATGTGGAGTGCATTGAACTCATTGTCATGTTCAAGAAACCAGTTTAAGATGATTTAAGCTTTGTGAGCTTTCTGCTGGAAGATTGGTACACTGTGGTTATAAAGAGATGGACATGGTCAGCAACAATACTCAGGTCGGCTGTGGTGTTTAAATGATGCTCAATTGGTACTAAAGAGCTCAAAGTGTGCCAAGAAAACATCTTCCACACCACACCTACACCACCAGCGCCAGTCTGAACCGTTGATACAAGGCAGGATGGATCCATGCTTTCATGTTGTTTACACTAAATTCTGACCCTACCATCTGAATGTCGCAGCCGAAATTGAGACTCAACGTTTTTCCAATCTTCCATTGTCCAATTTTGATGAGCCTGTGTGAATTGCAGCCTCAGTTTCCTGTTCTTAGCTGAAAGTACTGGCATGATATTCTGCTATTGTAGCTTATCTGCTTCAAGGTTCGACATGTTGTGCTTTCAGAGAAGCTCTTTGGCAGACCTCAGTTGTAATGAGTGCTTTTTCTCCTCTGACCTCTGGCATCAACAAGGCATTTTCACCAACAGAACTGCCGCTCACTGGATATTTTCTCTTTTTGGACCATTCTCTGTAAACCAGATGGTTTTGTGTGAGAATCCCAGTAAATCTGTAGTTTTTCAAATACTCAGACCAGCCCATCTGGCACCAACAACCACGTTCAAAGTCACTTAAATCACCTTTTTTCTTACAGCAGACATAGTAGACTATCGAAATGCCACATACATCTCAATGGGCAAATATTTCAGACGGAACGTTCTAGGTTTAGAGAAACCTTGCGGATAAATCGATTAAGAATATCAAATTACTTCCTTGCTTCATAAAAAGTATTCCTGTTAGTATTCCTTCAGGCCTGCCATCTCAAATGGTGTCTGACTGGACGCACAAAGCCTTGCCTTGGGGATGGAATTATTACCTCTAGACAAATGGACAGATATGTGCTGACTATGGCTGAATTTAAAATTAGCCCGCTCTGACCCACAACCCCCAATCAATGCTAGTCACTTTATGTCTCTATTAATGAGATTCCAGCAGCAATGCATGGTTAGAGAAAGCTAATGGGCTCTCTGGCGATGCAGGACACCTGCAAGTGTTGCCTTAAAGAAGATGCAATGTATTGGATACAAGGCTGGGCTCAGGAAACACAAAGCTGCCTTGTATATATATATATATACAAGACCCTTTCCAAAAAAATTGAATATTATGGAAAAGTTTATTTATTTCCATAATTCCATTCAAAACGTTAAACTTCCATAGATTATAGATTCAGGGCCCACAACTTAAACGATTTCAAGTATTTAGTTGTTTATTTGTACATAATTTGGGTTTCCAGCTCATAAAACCCACGAAAACAGGATTTCAAAAAATGTGAATATTACATGAAATCACACAGTAATTATACAGTGGTGTGGTACCATGGTCATTGAACCAGGTTTTGGTTCTTTTGGCAGTGTGGGCAGGTGCAAATCCTGCTGGAAAATGAAGGAAGCATGAAGTGCTCTGAAAATGTCCTGGTAGACGGCTGCGTTGACTCTGGATTTAATAAAGCACAGTGGACCAAAGTCCTCTTTTCTGATGAGAGCACATTTTGCATCTCATTTGGAAACCAAGGTCCCAGAGTCTGGAGGAAGAATGGAGAGGCACACAATCCAAGATGCTTGAAGTCCAGTGTGAAGTTTCCACAGTCTGTGTTGGTTTGGGGAGCCATGTCATCGGCTGGTGTTGGTCCACTGTGTTGTCCACTCAACGCAGCCGTCTACCAGGACATTTCCAGAGCACTTCATGCTTTCTTCAGCAGACAAGCTTTATGGAGATGCTGACTTCATTTTCCAGCAGGATTTGCACCTGCCCACACTGCCAAAAGAACCAAAACCTGGTTCAATGACCCTGAAATAATAATAATAATCACTGTGTAATTACTGTGTGATTTCATGTAATATTCTAATTTTTTGAAATCCTGTTTTCGTGGGTTTTATGAGCTGGAAGCCCAAATTATGTACAAATAAACAACTAAATACTTGAAATCGTTTAAGTTGTGGGCCCTGAATCTATAATCTATGGAAGTTTAACGTTTTGAATGGAATTATGGAAATAAATAAACTTTTCCATGATATTCTAATTTTATGGAAAGGGTCTGTATATATATATATATATACATATATATGTATATGTGTGTGTGTGTGTGTGTGTATGTGTGTGTGTGTATATATATACAGTAGCCTATATACACACGCAGAGACATAATATATATATATATGTATATATATATATATGTATATACACACACATATATTATGTAAACAAATACTATTATGTTAGATGCGATTAATTGCGATTAATCGATTTGTTATTAATCGCTAACTAATTGTGAATTAGTTTTGTATATATATTTTAAGTTTTCATTTTAAAGGTTTGCTCATTTTGTTGTCCTTTTTTTTTTTTTATATATATATATTTGTATATAGCTTTAATTCATTTTCATCTCATTTTTAGTTTTGGTAATTCAGTTGATTTCTAATGTTCCTTTTCAAGTTTAAGGTTTTCATCTAAAATTATATTTTATTTTATTTCAGCTTCATTTCAGTTCCTGAAAAGGATTTTTAATAGTTTTAGTTTTAGTTAATAATAACAACACTGACTCGCCTTCATGTCGTTCCAAACCTGTTTGAATGGCTTTCTCTGTCAATGGGCACCTAAACTGCAACCAACATTTTTTCTTTCCGTAAAGCAAATGATGACACAATTTTCATTTTCTTTCTTTCTTTCTTTCTTTCTTTCTTTCTTTCTTTCTTTCTTTCTTTCTTTCTTTCTTTCTTTCTTTCTTTCTTTCTTTCTTTCTTTCTTTCTTATAATGAGGCTGATTTCACAGGCTGTGCTGGACGTCCTGTGGTCACTGTTTGCTAATGTGCTGGTCAGCAGGATTTCTCAGCAGCAGAGGGAACATCTGAACAGCAATGACTTTGCGCTAATTGGCTTTGAGCAGGCGAATCTGTGCTCAAATTGGATCAGTTACACATTCAACTTATAGGATTGTGTTAACAAGATGAATTTTTTTTCTAGAAAAGACTGAGTTCTGACTATCAGCATAAAGGATGGTCCACTTCACAGGTTATTCTTTTCTAGAATGTCTCTTCGATAAAGGGTCACTCAAGGGTCGAAGTTTGGCTGGTCGTAATCAATGCATATTTTTTTTACATAGGTGTACCGGTAACTGGCTGTATATATATCTACCTCAATTACTTTTGATCTAATAGTGGCGTGAAGCAACAGAGCTCGCCATTATATTAAAGACTAACTAAGAAGCTTTTCATTGATTTTCTCCCCTTTTTTTTCTTTCCAACCATCTCCGTTCCTCTTGTTCTATCTCTGTATGATAAAAAATGGATCAATAGGTGCTCCTCATGGAGGGTAGCAGCAGATATCTACATTTCACTTCTGTGAAAGATGAAATAGACTAAGAATCTTTTTCAAAACCTCGGTAAAAGTGTTTGTTTGTAGAATTCATTTGTGAATGTCATTTGTCATCAATTCATTTAAATTGTAACATTATTGTACTTCTACAACATCTTATATTAAACTTGAAGGCCAGTCTCAAAAGGAATTGGTGGAAAGAATTAATTTGTCTGAATTGTTAGTGAGCTAAGCTAGTTTTCATCTGTTTATTGCTCTATAGTTGGAAAGTGAATAGATGTTTTTGTATTTAATTTAGTGTGCAAAAAACAATGTTTTGTTTAGTAACGTGTCAGTGTTGGTGGCAGTGTTATTGTTAACTAAATCTAAAAGTATTACAAATAAATGTTGTTAGTTGACATACAGTAAAATATAAATATTAGATAAAAAAATAGAATTGTTGTCTTGGTAACTAATTGAAATAAATTAAGTTGAAAGTACTAAAATGACTAAAACTGAAATAAAAAATAAAGCTAAATAGAAATGTAAAAAAAACTAATAAAAATGACAAAAACAAAAAAAACACTAAAACTACAACTAAAATGAAAATGAAAATATAAAAATAAAATATAATACTAAATTAACAGAACTAATCTCTGATTTGCAAGGTTACAGTTTTTGAGACATTTAGGCTAGTATCACAAGCAGAACATTATTGTTTCCTTAGCTATATATGTGAAATAATCAGTGGTTAATTTGTTCGATAGACACGTTTTCTTTTTCTTTAATTTTTTTTTATATATATAATTCATGGAGACTGCCATACTACAGGTCTGATTCAATTTAACCTTGTCCATCTATTATTGTGCTACAGTCTATTTCAAATAATCCTACCCATAAACGGAGCATAAAAACAAAAATAACTGTTTACACTTACATCTAAAAAAAAAAAAAAAAAACTTTTCCTATCTAAATGGGTAATTTTTGGCCAGAATAAGCTGAATTGAGGACAAGACTTTTTTTTTTGCCTCAAGTCAAAAGTCTGGCTATAGGCGAGACTAATGAGAGTCTGCTGGGCGGCGTGTGTCATGTGATGAGACAGGTCTTTGATAGCTATGACTACAGCATCTCCACCCTGATCTCTACACATAAACACTGTCTTTGATCAGCATGGGCTCTCACACACACACAGAAAGACAGAACGAGGATAATACCGCTCCCTGTGCTCTACAGCAGGAGATATGAAGATATGATTTTTCATTTCAGTAGTTTTCTTGGTTTTTTTATGGCTGGCGATGCTCCTGGGATTTGAGCTCATCGGGTTTTAAACTCATAGAGATGGAAGGTAGGCATGCTAGCCAGATGCTCTGTGCTTTGGTACATTTTTAAAGGGGCCGTTCTTGCAGTAACAGTGGTAACAGCAGGTACACATGGTAATCAACCACACTCCAGTGCGCTCTATTACAATCAGACATCTCAGAGACAAGAGACGAGACAAACAAGAGATTACTTGGCAGTACTACAATAAACAATCATGCTAATTTAACTTTGCCGGATTTAACTCAACCTTTTATATTAAATTGTTCTGAATTCAACTGTATTGAATGGCCTTAGTGGACTAAACAGAGCTAAACTGTACTGAGTAGAGCTGTGCTGTACTGTACTGAATTGAACTAAACTGAGCTCTGAACTTAGTTTATTAAAGTGAGTTGCACTGTTCTTAATTGTGCTTTACTGATGTGATGTGATCTGAACTGTGCTGAACTGAACTGAGTAGAACTGAGATGTTGTGATGTAGTGAAATGGACTGAAATGAACTAAACGGAGCTGTACTGAAGTGAACTGTGCTGATCTGAATTAAGTAGACTTGAGATGTTGTGCTGTAGTGAACTGCACTGAAATGAACTAAACTGAGCTATACTGAAGTGAACTGTGCTAATCTGAATTGAACTAAACTAAACAGAGCCATACTAAACTGGACTGAGTTGAGCTGAAGGGAAATAACCTGAACTGATTTGAATGTTGTGAACTGAACTGAGCTCAATTGAATTAAGCTGAGGTGGAGTAAACTGAGATGTTGCGCTGTATCGATCCGAACTGAACTGAACTAAACTGCTGAAATGAATTGAATTTTTGAACTAAACTCAACTGAGCTGTACTGAACTAAACTGAGCTGTACTGAATTTAACTGTACTGAACTGAACTGCTTTGTACTGAACAGCTGCGCTGAACTGAACTGAAATTAACTGAACTAAGCTGAATTAAACTGAGCGGTACTGACCGAGTTGAACTAAATCATGCTGAAATTAATTTAACTGAACTAAACTCAATTGACCTGTACTGGACTGAACTAAACTGAGCTGTACTGTACTGTACGGTACTGAACTGAATTGAACTAAACTAATATGAGCTGTACTGATCTGAGCTGAGCTGAAGTAAAATAAACTGAACTGAACTAAACTGAGCTGTACTGAATTAAAACATGCTGAAATTAACTGAACTAATCTCAACTGATCTGTACTGAACTGAACTGTGGTGAACTAAACTGGACTCCATTTCCCACAAAAATTGTGAGCCTGTAGATTGTATTATTATTAATAACTATTGCCACCATTGGTCTCTACCATCTTTTGGGAAATGCAGCTCTAAACTGTGCTGAATTGAACTAAACTGAGTTGTACTGAACTGTGTTGAACTAAACTGAACCAAACTGAGTTGTACTTACTGAAGTGTACTGAGATAAGCTGGACTAAAGTGAAGCGCTGTTCTGAACTGAATTGAGCTGTGCTGAATCGAGCTGAGCTGATCCACTTCGAACTGAACAGTCAAACTCTATCAAACCGAATTGAGCTTATCTGAACTGAATTGGAATGAACCAAGGTGATCTTAACTAAACTGACCTGATTAGATTTGATTGTTTAAAAAGACAGGAGTGATACAAACATAGTGTGATTTAAGAACAAAAGAGAGAGAAAATGGAGGAAAACGACAAGCACTAAATAAAAGACAAGGACAAAATCTGTATCTTTGGCAACTTTTGGAGTTAGTATTAAACAGAAACATGTTATTTAATGCCCTGTTTAATTGTTAAAGCATAGTTACACACACATGCATGGTTCACATAACCGCACATGTGAGCAACTCTTGACACTGTTCACATTTTAAGAGCTTTAAACACGCCTGGTCATTTATGACAAATGTGACACTTAAAAGGACCTTTCTGCCCTTTAATCTTAGGGTTATTACACTGCACGCAAGATCTTAATTTTTCCACAGAGACATCACTAATATTTTATACACTTGTCAATGTGTGATATCTGTAAAATGAGCCGAGAAACACAGCGACTGTGTGTGTGTTGTGTAAATGATGGAGGCTGCAGCTCCTTCTGCAGCGCTGAGGATGATGGACATTTTCTATTAGCCGCTCTAACGCCACTCCCAGTGTGAGAGATGAGTCTGTGTGCTCGTGTGTGTGTGTGTGTGTGTGTGTTTTTGTTAGACGCAACTCAAGATAGACTTCTACATTCCGCCAGACTCTAGGCTATACTATATGTAGAGAACATGATTGACATCTCTGACAAGACACTTTATCACAGGAGAGTACGATACTGTAGGGTCAATGATTACTTTTTGGGTGTTTTTTTAACAGATTAAAAAAATCCTTACAATTTTAAATCAAACAATGAGTCTTATTTACTAATAATTGCATGGATTAATAGTATTAATATTATTTGTGTATTTATATGCACAGGAGAACAACAAAATTCCACCTAATTCATAACATGTATGCACACATGAATTTGGTCTTAACTTGTTCTAATGTAAAGTTTTGTTAATTTGAAGCATTCTAAAAGAGTGATAATGTGCCCAAGGTCAGTAATTTGCATAAACACGCCTAAACCTAAATATCCATATAAGGGCATTCTGGGCAACCTTTGCTTTACAGCCTTTCGTCACTCTGATGAGATATATAAGATAAAATATCTATGCAATAAATGTCATTTTAACACGTTTATATGGTTTATAAAAACGTTCATAAAAACGTTCGAATGCAGATTTCATACTTTTAGTGAAATAGACCCAATAACTTGCAATGGAATAATCCTCATGTATGATTAGCATGTTTTAATTTCCAAATAAAAAACATTATTAGGATGTTATTTTAGGAGGCAAAAGTTTTAACATAAAAATGTCAGGGTGATAAAACTATCCTACGGAAGCTTTTTTTCGCCACAGAATAAAAAAAAACTAAAAGATAATTGCGACATTTTATCTCGCAGTTCTGATTTTTTTTCTCAGAATTGCGTGATATAAAGTCGCAATTGCGAGTTAAAAAGTCAGAATTGCGAGATATAAATTTGTAAATGCGAGAAAAAAGTATGTTTATATCTTGAAATTCTGAATTTATTTCCAAATTTTTTTCTCGCAATTCTGACTACTTTTCTCCGAATTGTGAGATACTAACTGTGAGTTTTAAAGTCCAATTCTGCACAAAAAAGACCCCCCCCCCCAGAACTGTGATAAAAAAATCGCAAAAAAACTGTGATTATAACTCGCAAATGCGACTTTATATCACGTGATTCTGAAAAAAAAAAAAACTAAGAATTGCGAGATGCGAACTCTCAATTGCGAGAAAAAGTCAGAATTGTAAAAAGTCGCAATTTCCTTTTTTGTTTTTTATTCCATGATGGAAACAAGCTTCCATACTATCCTGATATAATATTGAAGAAGTAAAGTAATACAGTTCTTAAAAAGAAAACTTTTGTGTGCCACAATCTTTATTATTATTTCAGTTAGTAAAAAAAAAAAAAAAAAAAAAAAAAAAAATTGGCAAGACAAGGTTAGTCCATGATGCAAATTGACATGTGGTGCGATATTTGTTAAAAATGCTTTTTATTTTTGATATTTTATAGTGATTATATGTGTACTCCCACATGTTTTCAAGATGTAGCCTAATGAAAATGTGGTTTTGCTTTTTCTATGACGGTTACACCACATCACATTTTAGTCAATAAGATTTTTAAGATTTTGTTCAAATCGGTATAAAAGTTTTTCGAAACCAAACTTAAAATGATTTTTTGGACACTCTTATGCGACATTGATTCATGTTTTGAGGAATGCAGTATTGTGAGACGCTACATTCCTCAACACTGTTGTGCAGGTTCCTAAATGAGCATCTCTGCTCACAGGCTTTCAGCTCAGTCCCTCTCTTCTAATTAGGGGCTTATTATCTAAACAGCTGTCTTCCTGATGCCCACTCCAGATATGGGGGCACGTATGAACGCACATGCACACACACACACACACACACACACACACACAGTCATTACAGACACATTAAACTATAATAAAGTGCTACATCTGCCTGCAGGGCTAAAAGGTGCAGTGCTGCTGCGTGTAGCAAATAATGATTGTATTATTTAATGCAGTGTGAGTGTGAATCTCACATGTTAACTCACCAGATGTTGCTCACTTGTTTGTTTTGTGTTTACGTGTGAGAGTGGTAACACACGAATTATGTCGTTTTTTTCTGGCTGCCAGCCACCAGCCAAAAGTATAACTAGATCTTCATTAGTCTCACGTAGCCAGACCTTCAGACTGACTCCATAGCAGCTTTCATTGACCAAGGACCGCCTAGAGGACGTCTGACTGACATGTAAAGCAACCAATCACAGCTCGTTTTGGGGATCATGTTTAGGGGCGTGAAAATGTAACGTCGATGTCTCTACAATATCAGACCGGTGTGTAAAACCCTTGGATGTATTTTTAAAGAGTCAATGCTGCAAACTTTACATTCTTCACATACTTTTGAAAAAAAAAAAAAGTTCTCTTTGTCACAGTTGTAAACATGAAGGCGATCTTCTTCCATGAGGGGGTTTGGCATCACGGCATCTTTGTTTCCAGTCGGATTGTTAAAGAATGAGACGCATCTCACGGACATCCTGTAGAATTCAACCAATCAGATCAGACGTTCAGTCGACAGTCTGTGGGTGTGACGTCTGAGGCTGAGACTAGGTCTTCATAAGCTAGTACTTAATTGATGGACTAGTATCATGAAAAAAACACTTTTTTTCTTGCTCATTTACTTGTGAGGTCAGAAATTGACACTGTTACATATAAGTCCTTATTTACAAGTCAATGCTGTTTGTCATTTAACAATTTGTTGTTAAAGTTGCTACTTTTTTCAGTTTAACCAATCACAATGTCATTTAAACTTATAAGTCTTAAAGGCACAGTTGCAAAAACAGCCTGTTCAATGTTAACACAATAGCCTCACCATGTGTGATCCGATAAAAGGATATTCGTAGTCAATTTTTTTGTATGTACAATTTCTCTTTTCTCAAAAACGTTGAAGATGTACTTTCTGGCAATGAGGTGAAAGCAGCAGCTGTGGGACGTTATGAGAATTCAATACAGTCTGTTCCCTCTCTCTGGGGGTTCTGATGGCACCTGTTCTTCATCATGTGCTCTGTACTCACTCAAGGGCAATGACACCCTGAACACTTCACTTACTCATTTTGTGTGGGTTTGTTATGAAATCCTTTGAAAAACTTGGAAAACTAAGTTGAGCTGCTGACTGTGAAGTTCTTGTCTACAACAGAAGAAAAATCTGGTCCTCTCTTGACCTCTTCTCCAGCCATTGGGTCACAATTATAATAATTCTGGAAAAAAGAAAAGGTCTTATTGTGCATATCATTGAGTAGTTTGTTTGGATTGCTCATTTCCAATGACTTTAAAGATATGTTTAAAATATCACTTGAAAGTGTTCCCAAAGTTTCATACACAGCATTTTCATTATCTTTTTTGTTATGAAATAAATTATGCAATTTATTATTGTAGTTCCATGTTACATACTGAATCAATCGAATCGAATCATTAAAAAGATCCAGTACAAGAGAACAAATGCAACTCGAACATTGCAAATTTGGAAGACAAACTAAAGCTCAGAGTTGTGATGGATCTTGAGGTCTGTCTTAGCATTTGACATGTGTTTTATCTTGCTCATGTAAATATCAAACTAAATATCCCCTATGTCAATAAGAATGAGTCATCCAGAATGGCAAATGTAAATATTACTGTCAAGCCTGTGTGTGTTTCTTTAAAAGTTAAAGTTTGGGCAAACATTTGAGAATCGACTGGAGAATAGGCATGGGAAACCTTTAATTTTTGCCTAGGAGGGACATTTGCCCTTCCAGACAATCTAATAGCTCAATTCCCGAATATTTTCACTGTGTTTGTGTGTGGCAGAAAAGTGGCTATGTCCAAAATCGCATACTCTCTTGAGTAGGTACTTAATTTGGATAAGTAATTACTACTCGGCCGCTAAAAAGTGTGTAGTATGAATGTAATCTGGAAGTACTACATCATTATCATGTGACCTATCAGTTGCGTCGCTTCACTGCCATTCACAAATCATCTCCCGTGGCCTCATGGGATAGTAAAGTGTCCATCATATGCACACTTCAGAATCTCACCGGTAGATCAAGTAGATCATCCGGGTACTTTTTGCCTACTTTTTTTATGAGTACTGTGAATTCGGACATACCTCTTTTGTTACATAACGTTTTTCGCCTACTATATAATAGGGAAGTATGCGATTTCTAATGCAGCCAGTGTGTCTATGTAAGTATCTCCTCTACAACCAAAATCTTGATACAAAATATTGGTTACTCTGCTCTGTTGTGAAGGAACACTACCATTCAAAATGTTGGGGTCAGTATGATAGATATTAGTACTTTTATTCTGTAACTATGTATTAAATTGATCAAAACTGACAAAGACATTTATACTGTTACAAAAGATTTTTGTTCAAAAATAAATAGTTTTCTTCTTAACTTTCTATTCAAAGAGTTCGGAAAAAAATGTAGGCTATCATGGTTTCCATAAAAATATTAAGCACCTCAACTGTTTATTGATAATAATAATTAATGTTCCTTGAGCAGCAAATCAGCATATTAGAATGATTTCTGAAGGATCATGTGACACAGAAGACTGGAGTAATGATACTGAAAATTCAGCTTTGTCATCACAGGAATAAATGACGATGTTATTTTTTGCATTTTTTTTTAAATAATGACAGCCTTGATGGGCATAAGAGACTTATTTAAAAAAATTAACTAACCCGACACTTGCTTTGTCTGCTGAATCTTGTATTTGGTTTTTGATTGTACTTTTGTATTTGCTATCTAGTTCAACTATGCTGCTCATCTCCAGTTCTCCCATAGAGGGCGATGAATCTCTTCCCATCCTCCATCTCGTACACAGGGAGAGAGAGCTTTGTGATAGGTTCCCACTGTTAGGGCACGTTTCTTCTGCAGCGTCTCAGTGCTCAACCTCTCTTTCTCTTTCTGTCTGTCTCTCTCTCTCTCGGTCACTGCAGAGCGACACTCTCTGTTACGGCAACATGCAGAGAGACTGCCTGTAGCACTGAACCCATCTAACGCTGCTAGGAAACCTGCACACTGTGGCCACAGACCTGTGGAGACCTGGACTGCACACACACGCGCACACACAGACACACACACACACACACACACACATGCATGCAATCACAGACACGCTCAAATCATCGCCTGCAACATCTGGCTGAACCCTGCAAGAGAAGTGCAGTTCCATTGCGCTCTGTGAGTCGACAAAACGCGTGTATGTGTGTGTGTGTGTGTGTGCATGTGTGTGTGGGGGGGCTTCAGGGTTTGCAGTCTTTATTTATTTCTCTTCATGGAACTGAGTGTGTGAGACTCATCAATTTGTGTCATTTGCTGTTAATTTCCTGCTCTGTGTCATCCAGACAGAACTATGTGCCGATGATCTGTGTTGGATTTTAACACATGATTTGATTCTAAAGCAGAGGTTTTCTTTAACTGATTGTGTGTGTGTGTGTATGTAAATAGCATGATTGCCATGTCTAATTAACCAGTATGTCTGAAGTAGGTTATTCTAGACGCATCGAGTTTGTTCTACGTGGAGTTCTTATATCCACCAGTGTGCATACATGAATCGATGGGTGATGTGTGTGTTTGGTGGGTGCACATTTGAAGCATGGAAAACTGGTTTCTGACACCCACATGAACTCAGTTACATAGTATGATGTATTTTTCTAGACTGTCCTTACCTTTTTTTGACGACATGTGACTGCGCCTGTAATGTCTTACGTTTCAACCAGCTTGTGTGCATTTAAATTATGGTTTAAAGAAAAGTTGACCCAAAAATGAACATTTCACATTTTTTCAAACTCCTTTGAGTTTCTTTATTGTATGGAACACAAAAGAAGAAATTTTGAAAAATGTTCATGCTGCCCTTTTCCATACAATAAAAGTGGATGGGGACTGGAGATTTTGAGCTCCAAAAAGGTGACAAAAGAACTATAAAAGCAATATACAAGTCATCTGTTGGACTTGTATGTCTTATAAAAGCCATATGATAGCTTTAAATTAGAAACAGACTGAAATTTAAGCCATAATTTTGTTTGATAGCCGTGGTCACCTTTCAAGTGGATGGGGACTGGGATTGTCAATGAATGCAAAAGCATCATTAAAAGAAGTCCATATGACTTGTGCATTGTATTCCAAGTATTCCATGATCACTGTGTGTGAGGAACAGGACAAAATCAAAAAGTCTATATTATCTGAATTGTACGCTCCACCGTAGATCTCAAATGTTATTCGTAGATGCGCATATTCAAACTTGACGGATAACAATGCATCACACTGAGAGTACGAATGCATTGCACATTAAAAATTTTAATTTTGGGCGAAATGGCCCTTTAAGGATGTGAAATGTACTGCTTTTCAAAAACTTGTTTGTTGGAATGATTTAGAAATTTGTAGAAATTCTGTATGTTCTCACTAGTCCTGAATTTGACACGCCAAGTTTTAATATACACACGCTAAAATGTAAATATTTTAGTAAACTGGCCCTTTAAAGATGTAAGGTTCACTGTGATAATTACTGCTTTTTTACTGCTTTTTTATTTTTGTTGGAAGGATTTGAGAATTTTCAAACACTTCAATGTTCAT
This sequence comes from Squalius cephalus, assembly GCF_949319135.1. NCBI lineage: Eukaryota > Metazoa > Chordata > Actinopteri > Cypriniformes > Leuciscidae > Squalius > Squalius cephalus. The sequence continues at coordinate 38,263,557 of NC_137125.1, forward strand.
TTTTGGGTGAATTTGCCCTTTAACGATCTAAGCTTTACTGTGAAATTAACTTATTGCTCTTTGAAAAAAAAAAATAGTTTGTTGGAAGTATTCATGAATTTGGAGAAATGCTGTATGTTTGCACTAGTCTTGATACTTGTTAATGCGACACACCACAGTCGAATATACACTTTCTCAAAATTGTATTTTTAGGTGAACCGGCCCTTTAAGGATTTAAGCTTTACTGTGAAATTTACTTAATACTCTTTGAGAAAAAAAAAATTCAAAATAAAATTGGGGTGAGAAAGTTGGAGAAATGCAGTTAATGTGGGTTGGGTGGCTCTATATATATTTCACTGGCTCTTTTTCATATTCCCTCATCTGTCTATCTCTGTTTTTCACTTCAACCCCCCTCTCATTCTTCACTATCCGTCTGTCTGCTGATAAAGCACATTTTCTGAAGAGAACCCCCTCCCCATTTCATCACAGGATGTAATAATGATGACGACGTGTGTGTGTGTGTGTGTGTGTGTGTGTGTGTGTGTGTGTGTGTGTGTGTGTGTGTGTGTGTGTGTGTGTGTGTGTGTGTGTGTGTGTGTGTGTGTGTGTGTGTGTGTGTGTGTGTGTGTGTGTGTGTGTGTGTGTGTGTGTGTGTGTGTGTGTGTGTGTGTGTGTGTGTGTGTGTGTATTTATTACTGGAGCGGCTCATGGGGATCCCTGCACGCTTATGTGTTCAGATTTCAAGTCTTTTCTATGTACTAGGAAAAATATCCATGTGTATGTATCCATGACTTTCTGTGTGTTATATCTATGGGAAATAAATGGAACCTGGAAGGAAGGACCCTCTTAAAAGCCTGAAAAAGGTTTCTGACCACAGAACAAAGTGGAAACTATCACATACGTTTTCTCACAGCTCTTCAGGCGATCACTTTGAGGTTAGGTTTTTGTCTGTGACTAAATCATGGTTTGCTGCAGTATTGTCAGACCTTTTCCTTGGAAAATAGAACGGCCACACACACATTCACGTAATGGAGTCCTTTATTACCACAGAAAAACTGCACACAAAAGCATTTCTTCACAGAGTTTATTGTGAATGTGAAGTAAACGGCAAGGAGCCTGTTATCAGATGAGATTGTATCGGGGTAGAGGGTCATCTAACCGCCTGTGTGTGTGTGTGTGTGTGTGTGTGTGTTACAGGAGGTGTTGTGGATAAAGATCTCAGGCAGTATCTCAACCTGCGATTCCAGAAGGGATCTTTGGACCACGAGCTGCAACAAATTATTCGGGACAACCTCTATCTTCGAACAGTACCCTGTGAGTAACTCTTCGCCCTGATTTCCTTAACCTTCGACACTGCTGCCCTCACTGGCTTGGCCTTTTCATGGACTTTTTATTGATGAATTCCTGGCTGATATTGTCTGATCACTGCAATGGAGCACTTGATTTTGCATACATGAAATTCTTTGGAACATTGCAACGACACTGCCACAATGCTTGTGTGGTTGGCAAGGCTTTGGTAAGGGCTTGATAGGATGCATTTGGTGGTTGCTAGCATGTTGTTAGTTTGTTTTGGGTGCTTTCTAGCAGTGTTAAGGTGAGGTTCACACACAGCTCAGTTATTTTTGGGAGTGACAACCGCATTCTATAACCGAACTCACAACCGTAAATTTCTCCAACGCATTCTTGTAAAACCCACGTTGTGTGACGTAACCGGACTGGACAACTAGTTGTCTGTCACGTCACACAGTGCGAGAAATCAGAGACGAGTTCTGCGTCATCTGAAGGTTTTAGATCCAGTCACTTTTCCCGTCAGATTTGTGTTCTACACGCGACTCATATGCTCCGTTTTCCACCCAGATATAAAAGCTGCTGTCAGTTGATGAAGATTTGAAGGATGAGACTCGTGTGGCTCGATTGGACTCTTGTCTTATTAAAACTTGAAAGGATTTCCGTGAGGATTTTGCTCAAGTGAAGCCCTTGTGTTATGTGTGTGTGTGTGTGTGTGTGTGTGTGTGTGTGTGTGTGTGTGTGTGTGTGTGTGTGAGAGAGAGAGAGAGAGAGAGAGAGAGAGAGAGAGAGAGAGAGTGAGTGATTAGTGTCCAGCTGAGAGACTGAGCTGTGATTCCATTAGACCAGAGAGCAACACGTGAGATCCGTACCCAGGAGAAAGAGAGTGGTTTGGAGAATACAGATGAGAGAGAGAGGGATGGATGACAAGAGATTACGATAAAAAAAATGAGAATGAGGTGTGAGGACTTTAAATGAAATGCCTCAGATGTCGGATTCATTGAACGCTTGCAAGAGGAAAAAGAAACAAGGACACTGATGGCTTGAAATAAGAAGAGCAAGATTGAGGTAGAGAGGAAGAAAGATTGGATAGTTTGGAAAAACCCATGCATACAAATTTATTTTCATTCATATGTAATGCAACTGCTCTTTTCCAAAACCTGGTGAGCTGCCTACTTAGAAAACATTTTAAGGGCATCGTAGGTGTGCTAGCGACAAGAAGATTGTTCCAAAAGGTGGCCAGCATAATTGCATTCTAAGATGTCTCATTTTGGCAATTTCAGTGTGAAAAGGGGATGAAAATGTTCCTCCAAGAGGGTGGACAGATTTTTACTCAATATTTGTGTGTGTATTATAACTCAATGTTTTTTTTGTATTTTGTTTTTTTGTGTGTGCATTGTTTACAAAATTATAGCTAATGAGATTTAGATCAAATGAACACTTATTTTAGGAATATTTACTTACTATGCATTTCTTAAGGTTAGTTATCAGACTGTCAACGATTGCCACGGGGTTAGCATCGCAATATGCTAATGGAACACTTCGATCTATTTACTTTTATGTTGTCACGTTCTTAGCTTAACACCATGCTAATGGAATCAATTGTTTAATAAACCTGAGGAGTGCTGTTTTGTGTAGCACATGCCAATAATCTTGAAACTGCCAAATATTGATCTCTTATTTGTTGTCTTACTATTCGATTCTCATGCTGTTTGCTTAGCAACATGCTAACATCACACTTTATTGGATTAAATTGTAAGGTTTGATGACTTGTTCTTAGTTTAGCATCATGCTAATGAAATCAATTGTTTAATAAACCTGAGGAGTGCTGTTTTGTGTGGCACATGCCAATAATCTTGAAACTGCCAAATATCGATCTCTTATTTGTTGTCTTACTATTCGATTCTCATGCTGTTTGCTTAGCAACATGCTAACATCACACTTTATTGGATTCAATTGTAAGGTGTGACGACTTGTTCTTAGTTTAGCATCATGCTAATGAAATCAATTGTTTGATAAATGTGAGGAGGGCTATTTTGTCTGCAACATGGTAATCTCAAATGGCCAAATTTAGAAAGATTATTGGTCTATTACTAATTTAATGTTCTTAGCATAGCACCATGCTAACGTAACACTGCAAATCAGTTGTTCAAAGGTTAGCAGCTTTTTTGTGTGACACTTACCAGTAATCACAAAATGTCCAAATATCGAACAATTATTTATTGTGTTAGGCTACTACTTATTAGATTAATACCGTTTTCTTAGCAACATGCAAACGTCACATTAAATTGGATTAAATTGTGAGGTGTGGATCTAGTTTGATTCACCTATTTTTGTCAGGCATGTGCCTATAATCTGAAAATGCCCAAATTGTTGTCACATTATTACTTGGTATCGTCAAACTCTTTTGAATGTATTTTTGCATCTCTTGTGGTGCGTGAAGTTGTTGCCTATATAGAGAGTTCCAAACCAGTTATTTATGATGTTCAGTCTCCAACACAGTTTCACACACACAAAAAAAATGCTATTTTGGTTTCAATTCAATTAAAAAAATTCAATTAAAAAACTTTATTATCTATCAATCAGTGATAGAAATTTGACCTAGGTTAAAAGGCTCAGATATACACGGTACAATCACAGACATCAAAAAACACAAGTAATCCAAAGAAAGTACCTTTCAAATATGTAAATAAATAAACAAAGGCTTAAATACAATATACTAATAAAACTATCTGGTCTTATTTAAAATAGAAATTAAGGTGTGATTAAGCTGTTTGTTGCAAATTCATATAAACTAGTAGGCTCTGACATCTTTTATATGCTTTTGTCAATCCCATTAAGTGGTAGGTTTAGGATTGGGATTAGAGATGGAGCTTCATACTTTTTTCACACAAATTGTACATTTTTATGTGAATCTCATCTTACAAATTTGTGCAAAATTGCACTCTCATTAAATACCTAGATTTTCTCATGAGATCAGGTTGTCAATTTCAGTTTGGATGTTGCCTTTGAAGCCCATTAGGTTTTGGAACAGAGTTTATATTTCGCAGACTATTATTTCTGAAGAATTGAGTTTGTGTATATGTAAATCCCAGAAAGACAGTGACACCAGAGGAAGTTGAGGATGTGTCCCCATTGCCGTCACATTATCAGTCGCGTGATTGGCTGCTTGCTGAGTAATGACATTAATGCTCATAATCACAGAACTGTCTCATGAATTATGCAGCAGATCTATTACAGCTTAGGATGCCATGACAGGTTAGGCCTGCCACACACACACACACACACACACACACACAGGCGGGAGCCAGGGTGACATTAGAAGTTGTTAGTACTGACATTGAACCTCTACAGAAATGAGACGTGAGGCACTATTATAAATGGGGGATGCAGTGTCCTCTAATATCTAACAAGAGACCCAGAGATAGTGTCTTTCTAAAACATCCATGTTGACCACTGCGCATATTTGCTGCATCCGAAGTTGAACACTTCCCTGTTATATAGTACGTGAAAAACAGCATGCCAAAAAAGACTCCACTGAGAGTCTGAAGTGCACATACAATGGACACCACGAGGCCACGGGAGAGGATTTGTGAATGGCAGCGAAGCAACACAACTGACGCCGCATGTCACATGACACATCCCATACAGTCTTTTATCTATGTCTGGTGTGGCGAACTGACCCATTCATGTTTCTATTGTTCTCACATGACAAACCTTTCACACTTCTGCGGTATGAGAAATAATCTTCATTATTCTTTTGTATTTATTAAGAGACTATTAGCCTTTATTCTGGCGTTATGGTTTTCCCATTTACATTTCTTAGATCCCAATATACATTTATCCATCTATTATAAATAGTCATTTTCTTATGAACTTGTGCAAAATTCTTTGGACAAATTACCTCATGAAATAAACTGCACCTGTTAGCATCAATTAGCATCAGGCTACATAAGACAATTTATACAATTAACCCTATGCTTTTACTCAAAACTCACTTTAAACCACCAAGGAGTGTTTGCTATAACTTCCATGCGATTTTATGTCAAATATTGAAGCTGGAGCCTTTAATCTTTCTAATGATACTCAGTTTTTTTCCAGATCAAGTAAGAGTGTGATGTTTTATCATGCAGTGAATGTTGAACAACAATCTGGGGCCATCAGTGATCTTTGCATTTAAAGGGGTTAAAAATGAAAATTCTGCCATAATTTACCCTCATGTCGTTCCAAACCCAATTATTTTTTGGTACACAAAAAGGAGATGGTTTGAATAATGTTCACGGTGCTCTTCCTCATACAATGAATGCTAAACTAGGACTGTTAAAGGAGACATATCATGCTTTTAAATCGTTCCTTTTTACATATAAATCATACATTTGTAGTCTATATAAAGCGGAACTGCAATGCTTGGGTCTGAATTCCTCATTATTATAGCTCCACAGGCCCCTTTTCTACCCCTTTTCTGATGTGCGTCTGAGAGCAACTCGTTTTGGTGCGGTCTCTTTAAATACAATTGAGACACGTCATACCCCGCCCCCTCTCCAGGATGCAGAGGTGACACTCGGTTCAACTCCACCCCGTTCGGCCATTTTTGTAGTTTGATAGCAGAGATACGATTATCTAGCGGCACAGAAACTTTTTATTCACACGTTATTAACAAAATGTCAACAACGGAAGACTTGTCCAGCCGGCCTTCGAGCCAGAGTCGGAGCCGGAGCGAGATGAAAATGAAGACGACGAACCTGCAGAACAACGTCTTCATATGGATGTATCGCAATGGTGTGTCACTGTATTTACACATGAAACTTTGGTCTTCCGACCTTTTACCACCGTGTCGATTTATTTTGATTAATATGTGCGAGGGAGAGAGAGCAAGACAGCGTCTAGTTTGGAGACGGTGTCTTGTTTACATTTTCGCCTGGCTCCGAAGAGAGAGAGAGAGTGCGTGCGCGCGACCGGGTCTCTCTCTCTCTGCTCGTTCTTTCAGTTAAACATGTCCTGTCACAAGCGCAGCAGTTCATCTACATTAGACGGTGTAATGAAGCGTGTGGGTTACTACATCCAACAACCGAACATTTTAACTTACCCTCTCGTAAAATCTGCATCTTTTAGCTTGGACTACAAAATTGCAGCGATAAATAAAAATGGCGGATTGCTCGAAGTGTTGGGCTGGAAGTCAATGTCCTTATTTGGCAGTTCCGCTGCAAATACTGTGACGTAATAGTTCACAAAACGTCATAGATAACAGAAAAATCGGAACAGGTTGAAAAATAAGGCCAAAACAGAATATAAAGATATCAACGAAGAGAATAATTTCAACTTTTCTGTACTTCTAAACACTCCAAATATACAACAAAATGCATTAAAGGGCTAAAAAAGTGGATTTAGCATGATATGTCCCCTTTAAGGGACAAAAGAAAGACACAAGAAGTTCATATTGGTTGGAACAACGTGTCGTAAGCAAATGATGACAGACTTTTCATTTTGTGAAATATTGGTGAACTATTTTTAAGGGTGGTGTGTTTGTCAGGGTGTAGTCTGTAAATCCAGAATGTTTGAGGGAACATTTGAAGTCTCATAACAAGACTGAAGCAGGTCTCATTTTCACTTCAGAACACAGAAATGTGGATCAGGCTTTTTCCAAAGCACCTACCGGCACGAACAGTCTGACACATTTTCAGAGCAAAACCACACACCTGAAAAATTGAACAAGCTTGAATTGCCTTTATATAGTTCTTTATAACTCCCTTGTTATTGAATCAAAAGCTCTGATTTTGATTTTAAGCAACATTCTAGACCACGCAAGCCTGAAATATGATTTTCAGATCTCCTGAAAATTGATTCTTTGAAGAAGTCTGAAGAAGCGGTTTCATCATTCCAGTTATCAAAAATGGATATAAGGTTCAACTACTTTATATATTTTCCAAGGCTCACATTTTTGGAGAGATAACACATTGCGTGATTTAGGGGAAGATCGATACAATGAATTAATTGGATTTAATTATATTTTTTATGGATGTGGAATATAACTTCAATACATATTCCTGGCCTTATCATGCACAATTCATCAAAAATGAATAACTTGCTCCTCTTCTGAAATGGCTTTGCTTTCGCCTGTCATCACTTTGGCTACGCAACTGTCGGTTAATGTTGCAACCTGCCAACCTGCAAAAATCATGGGTTTCCCAAGCAAAAAATGATTGAAGTCCTTAAAACATGATAGATTTATTTAAAACTTGTTTTATCTCCAACATTCTGCTAAGTTTCTTTTTTTGAAAGAAATCTCAATGCTCACCAAGCCTGCATTTATTTGAACAAAAATACAGAAAAACAGTAATATTATGAAATATTCGTACAATTTAAAATAACTGTTTACTAGTTGAGATTTTCAGCATCAGTCTTCAATGTCACACGATATTTCAGAAATCATTCTGACATGCTAATTTATTGCTGATGTAATATTTTTTAATTATTATTACTAATCTTGAAAACCGTTGTGCTGTTTGTTTTTTTTTTTTTTTTTTATGTATAGACCATTCAAAGAACAGCATTTATTTGAAATGGAAATCCTTTGTCACATTATAAATGTCTTTACTGTCACATTTGATCAGTTGAATGAGTCCTTGCTGAAATTTTTTATTTATTTTTTTTTTTTAACTTCCAACAACCATTATTTTTTTCATTCCATCTCAGTCTTCATTTTCATTTCATTTCTCGGGTATGATCTCTGTTATAGTTGTTTCGATTGGCTTTTTCTTTCTCTATATCCACCTCTCTGACTCTGTATGTCAATCTTTGCCTCTCTTTTGCTCTTTCTAGCTCTGTTTTCCACTCTATTGGCATGTCTTTGTGTTTCTCTCGGTTGTGGTACTCAAGCGCCATGATGAGGGCTTTAGGTTTCCATGGTAACTGCCATGCCCCCCCCCCAGTCTGCGTCAGACCAGTGACGTCTAGTCCCCCTTCCACCTCATTCCTTCACCCAGTCCTCCATCCTTTATATGAATACACAGGAAGTCAGGAAATGGGGCTGCTGTTGTGGAGCTCTTACGAAACAGGGCTATAATTGGCCAGGTTGCATGTGCATTGTGTGCTTTGATTGGAGGACGGGGCTTTGAGAGCTCCTGGCGTGAGATGAAGAAGCGTTTAACTGCAGATGAGGTCGGTGAGGAAGTCTGCCATGGAATGAGACCAAAGACAAGAATGTGTGTGTTTAAGTTTGTGGACTCCTAAGGGGTCATTTTTCTTGTTTTAGTGCTGTGCCTCTCATGCCACGTGGCGCACATCCAGATAGAGATGCATTAAAGCAGATTCACTCAAACACACTTTAGAGAAGAGAATTTATCTTTAATCTCTTTTTCTACACTCACATTTGTGGATGATTCTCATGAAACCATGCCCCCTTAATATTTGAACAAAAGAAGAAAGGGAAAAAAGAAAGAATAAGAAATAAGATTTTGCACAAAGTAAATGAAACCCATTTTAGGACCTTATTTCCTGACATTATTACTTATTTATTTTTGGCAAGCCTCCCAAAATTCCATTACCATAATGTGAAACATATTTTTTATGTTTTAATATTATTGAAATTCAGTAGTAAAGTATTTGTTAGGGGTGTCTATCAAAATACCCATGCTGATTAATAAAATAAATCAATTGCACATTTTTGCAATTGAAAAAAAAAAAGTATATATAAATTAAAGTTTATATATATGGCATGATTTCTTAAGTTGCATGAATTTTGTTCATTCATTTTTTTATTGCATATTTTCTTTCTTTCTTTAAAAATCTCTAAAATGATACTATTAATTAATAATAATAATTAATTGTACTAAAATTAACATGTAACTCTACTATGCTAGTATTTTTACATCATTTAAAAATAAACATCATTGTATTTGTTTTAATGCATCACTTCATTTTCTTTATACAAAATAATGTTTCTTATTCAATTCTTCAGATTTTATGGTGAAATCAGTGTTATTTATATACTATTGTAGTATTTATTCACATTTTATATACTATTATAGTATTTATTCATATTTTAAATTAGCTTTTATTTTTTCAGTTTTTTTTATGCTCAATTTCTTACCAGCTCCAAACTCAAGTCTCCTCTCCCTCTTCCAGTCGGAGTATCTTTTTTCTAAGACGTCCTGCTTGATTAACTATCCCTGCGTAGGCTGTTGTAACCAGATGAGAGGGAGGTATTTGTAGCTTCGAAAAGGAGAGATATTGAAAGGCCTGAAAGGGTGGCAGCATGTCAAATGGCGTTAGAAATAGACCATACTTCCCCAAACAATCCCATCATCCATTTTCCTTTCCAACTTACTTTAACTGACACTACACAGTCACTTTTTAGCATTTAATTGCCTCTTTCGTGTGTGTTTCCCTTTGAAACAGGAAGTTGTATTTGACATATCAAAGGTCTTTTTTCTTTTTCAAATATATAATAGCAATTTGATAGCATGATCAGATCACAAATCATAAAATTGTGTACGCCCCTTACGAACAAAATGAGTCATTAAAATATTTTATCCTTTTTCCTAAAAGAGAAAGACTGCTTAAATATTTACTATAAGTGTGTTTTTTCAACTTTTAAGAGCATGCGAACATCTAGATTAGCTTCAAAGCTAACATGCTGGACTAAAAGCCACAAAACTCATCTGGTTTAGAAATGATAGTATTCCTGTCCTAGTCATCATTACTGATCTTCTAAACTCTCTTTAATGTGTCCATATACGTCTCAGATGCTGTGGTGGAGACACACATGTTGCGTATGAGGTCTAATCTGTTCACAGTGATGTCTAAATCTGACATACTCGCTGGCTTTCTGAAGCCTGTGTGACACAGCTGCAGTCAGTGTCGAATGCAAACCACACTCAGTGAGCCAATTATAATATCCTTATCTCCAGAGTACAACACAAACCATCCTGGAGTAAACACACTCACAGCCCAATTCCAGCACAGATCCCCCATGATCCTTTAGAACATGTACCCCAAATAGCCTTTCATAATGAAAGCCCGTGGTTACGTGTCTGGTTTTCATTGGTTGTCCTTGAATGTTCGTTCTTTGCAGTTACTTCCATTCCAGACAGTTACTTTTGGAGACTTAAAGGGATAGTTCATCCAAAAATGGAAATTCTGTTATAATTGACTCACCTTCAAGTTGTACCAAACCTGTATGAATTTCATTCTTCTGTTGAACACAAAAGATGATATTTTGAAGAATGTTGGTAACCAGACAGTTAATGGTAGCCATTGATTTTTTTTACTACTCTGGAAGTCAATGGGGTCCATCAACTGTCTGTTTACCAACATTCTTCAAAAATTCAGGTTTGGAGCAACTGGAGGGTGAGTAAATGACAAACTTCATGATTGTGGGGTGGGGGGGGGGGGGGGTGGCTTTTGCTATCCCTTTAAGCAAAAGTCACAGTTTGCCATCCATCCATCCATCCATCCATCCATCCATTGTCTGGTTACCAACATTCTTCAAAACTCATTCAGGTTTGGAGCAACTTGAGGGTGAATTTTTGGGTAAACTATCACTTTAAGTCACAGTTTGCTCTCCATCCATCCATCCTTCTATCCCATTGTTAGTAGAAACAATTGCGATAATAAAGAGATTAATTTGTCATTTTTCTATCCTATAAAGTGTTTCTTTCCACTCTGACTTTGCGTCACAGGGATAAATAAAAAATGTAAATATATTAAAATAGAAAACTGTTATTGCAGTACTATTTCACAGTTTTTTTGTGAAAAGTTAATAAATAGATAAATGAATCCCAACTTTTAAATGGTGGTCTGATGAGTGAGCATTGAACTCTGAAGTCTTTATTAGAGTCAGGTCTTTAATGTCAAGAACATGTGGTGTGTGTGTTACCCGCTGTTGAAAGTCATATGACACTCAGTGGCTATTTGTGTTATCTGTATCACTAGTGTTGGGCTCACATTTAGACACACACAGTACTAAAGTATTAAAAGTAATTTTGATTTCCTATCTTACTATGTACTATTTGGAAAGGGGCAGAATGTGCCATTTGGTAACATAATGACATGAAGGGCCCTATCTTACACCCGGCTCAATGCAGCGCCAAGCACGATGCAAGTGTTTTTTGCTAGTTTCAGCCTGACGCAGTTATCATTTTCATGTCCTGCGCCACATTGTTTAAATAGCAAATGCATTTGCGCCCATTTGTGCACCCATGGGCGTGCTGGTCTGAAACCGATGTGTGTTCTGGCGCATTGTTGGCGCGTTGCCATTTTGAGGCAACAGAAATAGACTGCATTGGTAAAAACACACCCATTACTCATTAAGAGAGTAGGAACAACCCTTTTAGACCATGCGCCTGGCGCGACAACCATTTTTCCCGTCGTTAATCTAGCAAAAGTGGATTCGGACACGCCCTAAGTGAACTAGATCATTAAAATAGGGCCCGAAAACTTGAATGAATTTTCTACTTTCAAAGTCACTAAAATCTTCCCATAACTCTCCCTTCAAGGTGTCCGGTCCTAATTTGAAGTTTATCAAAAGTCTACACTGTGCCAAATTCTAGATATATGCAAATTGTTATATCCCTTGTGACTTGCAGGTGAATCCAGCTGTTTTAGAAGGTTGTGAAAACATTCAGTCAGGATCTGGCCATTGTATGGAGAGTGTGCATCTATGGACAGTGGACATTTGGGTATTTTTGCCACTCTTTAAGGCATCTAAGAGGGATATGCGTGGAGTGGGATGGTAGTGTAGGGATGGACAAAACACTCCACTGCATTAATATTCATGCAGCGACGCATTTTTAGCTGAGGAGAAATGGCGCACTTTCGAACAAACATGAGCCCCATCCATTATTCAAAGCCATTGGACCTGTGCTTATGCACTCACACAATCACAACAAACACACACACACACTCGTGCACACACACATGTGCTTGTCTCCTCTCCGGAATTCTGAAGAAAAGCAAAATTTTATGTGGATAAGGCCTTAAGTGGGACTGCAGAATTAATATGAGCTTTACCTGTGTCTCGAGAAATGTGAATCTGACACTTCAACAGTTGTTATACACAAAAACATGTCAAAAAACAATTAATAATAATTAAGAATTCAGAATTTTGCATAAATACAGAATAAGTGGTTGAATTTATTTGACAGTACTTACGGTGTACTCACCTAAAAAGTATTGGGTGATATAAGTTAACTACATGTGTTAAGGTTAGGTTTAGGGTAGGTTCAGGGTAGGTAATTAGCTATTACCCAGTTATTGTAACTATAATAATTACATATTATGTACATGGGGAACAGGACTGTAAAACAGTGTGCAAATAAGTCCCAAGACCATGAAGATTTTTGGTATTTTGACAATTTTTCTAATGACAATTAATAGGTTTTCTCCCATCAGTTTCTCCTTTACAATTCTTGTGTTACTGTAATAAAGTAATGAAAATGATCTTTTCTAGAGAATAAATACTGTTGTAATGTATAAATACTTTATTACAATAATTCTATATTTACATAACCCCTTTCTATACCCCTGAAGACACACTCATGTTTGCTTTGCTTATCTAAATGAGGACATGAGGGCATACAGTTAAATGAAAACTTGTTGCATTATTTCAAGTATATTTGTATATATTATGTACTTTGCTTTAGAATCATTTTTACAAATAAGGAAATTCTCATCCTCCCCCAAGGAGGCATTTTTTGTCACATTTAGCTAACTTCTTAGGACAAATTTGTACCTAAACTGTAGCTAAGCAACACACACACACTTTACTAATCCATTTGACTTCACTGCCAGAACCCGGTGAGAGAGACATGAGGAACTAAAGAAAAGGGTAAGAGGGGAGACATAGGGTCTTAAAAGAAGGAAACGTGAACCAATCATGAAGTTTGGAAGAAGAGCGAATGGAAGTTGGAGGGTGGCCGGTTCCTTCCGTCTCTCTTTAGTCTAATTAAAGCGTGAGTCAGAACTCAAGAGCCTGCTGGGCTTTAGTGAGCGTGGCTACTGTTACGTCTCTGTGTGGTAATTACTGCAATGCTGTGCTTTGAGGGCAAGGCCTGGAAAAAGTGGCGATGGAGGACGTCAGCAAGCCAACTGAGCGGGTGAAGGGTGGAGGGAAGTGCTTTGATTGTCCGTGAGAACTTCTGTTCCTATAAAACAGGATGAGATGGCTTCGTTACTTTGATTAGTTGTTTTTATTTACATCGAATTTGATACAGGACTGACGGTCAAACATTATCCTGACTTCATCTCACTGGCAAAACTCGCCAAAACAATACTAGGGTGTTGTGAGTGTTGGTCATAGCTTTGCAGTGTGGCTCTTAACATTCTTGATAACATAATGCTGTGTGGTTCCTGTTCCCGGTTGTTTTAAATAACTTGAAACATCAACAGTTTGTTACGTGTTTTGAAATGTTCATTTCCTAGAAATAAACTCACAAAAGATATGTTTCACCCAGAAATTATAGAATAAAAAGACAAGAAATGACTTTTTATGTTGATTATTATTAACATTATTATCATCAGAATCAGAATGAGCTTTATTCATATTTCTCCCTTGTTCTATTTGTTTATTAATTATTGTAATGCAAAGAAATGTGACAAATTTACTGAACTGTATTGAAAAACATCCTGCATATAAATAAAATGTACATATATGCAAAACATTGAGCTGTTAAAAATTACTTTAATTACATTTTTATGTTAATTATTGTAATGCAAAGAAATGTAATTCTAATCACTGTAATATAATATTGAAAAACATCCTGTCACATAACGAGAATGAGATTATATGTTGATGAAAACTGGGTGGGACATTTTTTTTGTTTGCCATTAGGTCTGATTGGTTAAAAAGAAAAATAGCAGAGTTCCAGAGTTTAATACTTAGGGTTAAGTGGTTCAGATCCTTAAATTGTAACTCTAATATCAACAGTTCCATAATTGATTTGTTTGTCCATGATTTACTGTGGGATTCTGCTTGTAATCTTCCAAAAGAGTGTGAGTCAGGATGTGGGCTTATTATTAAAGAATAGCCCGTCATAATAATTGAAACTTACCAGACAAACTGTGCCATTACGGCTCAAGTGATTTTAGTTACCCGAGGGCTGTATTGATATTCATAAGCTCTGAGAAAACTCTGCTTGTGAGGAGGTGGTAAAGTGAGACCTGCTCTGTGAATGAATGTCAGACACTTAAAAGTTAGCTCAGTGACTTTAAGACTTAGAGGACAGGCTTGTGATGAATATGAATGATGGTAAGGCGAGAAAACATCCTAAACCGCCTAAGAAGTGAATCTTTAATCTTGCTTAGTCTCTCAGACTCGAGACCATGCCCACAGCGAGTGTAAAGAGCCTCTGATGCGGATTGCACACAAAAGTGGCTAGAGCTGGCTAAAGTTGCAAGCTCTAATATGATTGGCTGATTTTTACAGTGTTCCCAAGAGTGACTGTACGCAGGACTGTTGCAAGCATGGTGCGCAGTGCGAGTTTGTCAGTGCGAGGCCCCGAATTGACAAAGTTTTAAAAGTTACATTTTGGTCTGGCTAAGTCGTCTAACAGCTCTCAGGAGAGGGCCAATCATATCAAATAAGACAGACTTCACTGTTCACAGAAAATGATGCTTCATTTTTAACGGTGAAAGAGTTCAAGGTAAGATATAGGCTAGCTAACATTTACAGTATATGAAATTTAAAAACCAGTGATGCAAAATACACTCTAAAAATGCTGGGGTTTTTTCAACCCATGTTTGGGTCAAATATGGACAAACCCAAGCGTTGGTTTAAATTAAATTTTTAAACCCAACATTTGGGGTTGTCCATATTTTACCGAAACATGGGTTGAAACAACCCAGCATTTTTTAGTGTACTTGATTTTTTTTTTTGTCAAATGTAGCCATTTTGCATTGAAAATGTATCATTTACATGATTCGTTTAATTCATAATTGAATGTGACGAGGCAAGAAACAAGATGGCAAGAGACAAGATTGCTTATAACAGAGCCATTTTTGGCATATTAGGCATATAACTAGGATGTGAGCATATGTTCAAGTAAAAATATGATGCAAATAGTTCAAATGCATTGCAATAAATTCTAGTTTTCCAGACAGCACCCTATTCTCAAAAAATGTCTGATTTAAAAAATACCAATCTTCACATGACTGCAATGATAATGCATTTGTAATGCTCACTTTTCATCATCTAATCAGTTCTTGATATATAAAATATACAATATTTTTTTTCAATGAATATCCTGTTTCACTCGTGAATATTGCAGATTGCAGAAGTGAATGTCCAACCTGATCTCATGAGAAGAATTAACTATTTTACATTTTGTCAAATTGTTTGTGAATTCATATTCATTTGTATGATTTGATTCATATAAAAACATTTAAAAAAAAAAAAAATTTTCTTTGGTGAAATTCACCACTAATTCACCAAAGCATAAAATACAAATTTCCATGAGAGTGTGTTGGAATACCATTTTATTTTAGGGAACAACATTTAATTTTTTTGTTTTATTCCAAGTATTCTGTTCAGCAGCAGAAGACCGCAACCAATATTCATTTTGCCTATCAATCGACGTCAATATCTTTGAGTTTGTGTGAGTAGAAAGAATGAATGGGCTCATGCTGAGTGTATAGTGTGTGTGAGTGAGTATGTACTTGTGGGAGAAGTGGATTTGTCAGTGGATCGTGTAGCATAAGTAAATTAAAGTGTGTGATTTTTTAGCTTGAGAGGGTTGTTGGCTGAGACTGGGTCACTTACACTTATGATGTTGAATGAGCACCACCGAGGCACAGCGATGCATGTTTATTTCAGTGTTTTTCACGTTGCGGCCAATTTACGGCATTGTTGAATGATCATGAATGGCCAGCGCTGTGTGGAATCCGACTGAGTAATGAACATTAATGCAGAAGTACTTCTAAGCACGTTCCAGAAAATTAACTAAGAAGGGTGAGCGGAGAAGAGAAGAGATTGTGTTAGTGAAGATAATAGTCAATGTTGTATCGCACTTGATGAGGAAATTCTAAATCAAAGAGGTTCAGGACATCAGCATGGACTGGATGTTACAGATGTCTCACTGTGCCAATGCAAGGTTTTCATCACGAAGTGATACAATTACATCATTCACAGTATTGTTCAGATGCATTTTAATGCCAGAAATGCTTTGCTTTACACTTATTTTAAGCTGTCAATGTTACAGTGTAATTATACTTTTAAGTGCTGAGTAATATTAGAACATGTACTCACTAGGGTTGGGGTTTGGTTTTGGGTTAGTTGCTACTATTATGTGTCGTTTAATGCATTTATTTTACATTATATGGTTATTATTATTTAACATTTAAAACATCTCAATTCAATCTCAATTAAGTTATGACATCCTTTCATTTGAAGATACAAGCATATACAATTTATAGATTTATATAGTGTAATTCATTATCTCTTTGACTGGGATTATGTTATTTAATTCGACTATCGTTATTCATTTGGCAAACACTTAAGTTTAGGGTCCAATTCTCACTGCTAACAAGTTGCCTTTTAGCATGCATATTACTAGGATATTGGCTGCACTCAAAAAAATAACTCTTTGAACGAACATAAAAAAATCATGGAAATGATTTCCACATGATTAACTTGCTTTATTTCAGCATTATGCAATTCTGTTATTCCAATTTAATGTACTTACATTGGGTCAACTTAATTTATTAAGGTTGATTCAACTTATTTACTATGGTGGGACACAGCTTAATTTAATAGTGTCAGCCCAACTAATTTGCAATGTTTTGGACCAACTCATTTACTTAATTTGCATTCAACTTATGTGTTTGTTATGTTCATTCCATCCATTAATATTTAATTTATTTTAGTGACACATTATAAAATTGATAGACTATAGCTAACAGTAGCACATATTAGCATCTTAAATGCTAAGATGGCCATTCAATCAAAGCAGTTAAAAATATCCTAATCAGTCCACAGCCAAACAAAATGCTCCACTCTTCTCCACAATGGTAACCCACTGTAATTTAAATGGTTCTTATAATTCGAATGTAATTGAACATTAAACACAATTACACACTATCAAGTCTTCCCCTTTTCTCATTTTCTCAAAAAAACATAAAATAACACTTAATTTTAACATTTATTCTCTCTTAATTCAACCATATGCAAAGGATGCTGGGAACTAACAAGCACTGCCCAGTTTCAGTTAATGCAACACAAATCATTCATGTAATCCAACACAAAGGGATTAAGTAAACTTAAATTTGACATATTAAGCAGATTGAACACAATCAAATTAGGCTAAGTTAGGGCAAAATGGCAGTTGGCGTCGCACTATACTGCCACCCTCTGGATGTAAGAATTATTTACTTAACATAAATGGTTTGTGTTTAGACAACACGTTAGGATTGTTAAGTTGAGACATAATTATGTGGACCTTAATAGAAAAAAACATTTCAAGTCAACAAACACAATTATTATAAGTAAACTAAATATAAAAATATTATGTAAAGTGCACAACCTTCCTAGTTAATTTTTTGAGTGTGTTTAATAGTACTTAAAAAGCACATATTAAAGGCCCACTGAAATGCCTTGGAACGCGCAGCTTTGTATGATGCGTTGACGGAATTTCCACTGAATCGGGAAGCTAAGCCGGGACATATTGAATGGCTCCTCCCCCTTTTCAAATAGCCAATAGCATTTAGGCTACCTCACAGACTACAATTCGTACTTGACAGCACCATGGAGGCGAATCAGAGTGCTTATGATACGTTTGATTCAATAGTAGAGGTGTGAATCAATTATATTTCATTCTTAACCAACGTACAGTTGGAAAACTGAATAAAACTCGAGCGCTTGAGCAACCGAACACACATCTCCAACCCATATTGCTCTGTGACATGTCAACGATCGCTTTGGCCAGGTGGTATTTATAGCATAGGGGGCAGAGCTTTAGATTCTAGAGAGCATTTGATTGGACAGAAGATCTGATGAGAAGCTGAAGTCCGCGGTGACGTCATAAAAATCTGTGATCCATTTCAGAGGAAGTGAGACACTGTAAGTTTTGAATGCTTATATCTTCTAAATGCGAATTTTGTCATTGTTTTGGAACACGGCAGCTTATTTATAACCTTAAGGCTAACATATTCATACTAAAAGCTAAAAAACTTAAATTTTGATTTCTTTAATGCCTTGTTCTGCATGACCATATTCTACATCCCTTAATCCTACCCAATACATAAATTTAACAACTACCTTACTAACTTATAATAAGCAGTAATCAGGAGTGTATTTAGTATTTTATAATACATTTAAATAGTATGAACTGTTGCCTTGGCTCATGAGTGCCCCCTTCTGGTCTGGTGCCCTGGGCAGATGCCCGGTAGGCTTGTGAGTTAATCCGTTTATGATCTCAAGTGGCAATTAAAGTCCTGTTATCTTGATTGGTGTAATTAGAGTCACAAGATTGGTACTTGTGAATGGTAAGTGTCTTCTCTCAGCAGATGCATACATTTGACTGCATGTAGATGTGATTGAGCAACCACAAGTATGTCGCCAATGCATTTGCCATGTCGAAATGCAGCAGGCGAGTCTGCTTTTTGACACCATGGTCATGATGTTTTACATCAAATTATCAACTTTGGATTCTCACCCCTTATCTTATTCTTTCTATTTTCATTTTGGGTTAACCCACTTTCCTTTTACTGCTGTTTGCATCTGGCAAACGAGACTATTCTGAGACAATGGCCTTTGCTTCCAATTAAAGCCTGCTGAAGATTTACTGGGGCAAGAGACAAGAGAGAAAGAGAGAGATGGAGATCAATATCTGGACAACAAACAAGAAAGAATGATTGAGGTGATTCAGTCAGGCCTTGATGTGGACTTTGCACTTTGAGGAATATTTACAGCTGTTTGTGAAGCCCACGGGTTCACGAGCCTCTGCATGTGAGCGCTATGAGTGTGTGACCACTGAACCGGGCTCTCCAGCGCAGCCCAGAGAGCCCAGAAAAATTGCATTGCTAATCAAAAGCTGGACAGCTCTGCAGCAGTCATAAAGTGTGCTGGTTCTACCTGTTCACCTGCCTGTCTATGTTGTACAGGCAGTTCAAGATAAATTAGTTTAGAACATAATGATTAGTGGTGTTTGATGAATTATTACAAGTTTTGCCAGTCAGATGAAGAAAAATTCCAATATATTTACATTTAATGATGGAAGCAAGCCATATCTTAGGACCAGGGGCCGGTTGCATAAACTGCTAAGACTAGTCTTACAAGTTAGTCTTCTTTTTTTTTTCTTTAAGACTGTTGATAACTTAACTTTTTTTTTAATTCAGTTACATAAAAACGTAGATTGGTCTAATTTGATACCAAAAAGTAAGACTGGTTTTCGAAATAATACAATGCCACAGAAGAACAATTTTGGGTTCCCAAAAGAACATTCAATTGAACAGTTCTTAAAAGAACCCCTTTACATCTCTTGAGAAACTATGGTTGCACTTTATTTGACAGGACATCAAGTCAAGTCACCTTTATTTATATAGCGCTTTTTACAATACAGATTGTTTCAAAGAAGCTTTATAGAGATATCAAGAAAATAATCCAACAAAGTTTGTTTTGGCTGCACAGCAACTCTAGAAGAAAATAGTGTCATTGTCCAGCTTTAGTAAGTTCAGTGTTGATTCATTTCCATTGTAAAACTCATTAGTTATTATTCATTTAGTTCATTTATCTTTACAGCTCTGGAGAAAACAGTGATGTTCAGTTTTCATACAATGGTGTCAATGCAGGCAGATCAGTAATATTGTTGAATATTACGTGCACTTACTTAAGGTGTAATTACCTAAGAAAGCACTGGGCAATATATTGTAACTACATGTGTTAAGGTTAGGTTTAGGGTAGTGTTGTCAAAAGTACCGATTTCGGTACCAAGTCGGTACTGAAATTTAAAAAATGTGATGCGGAATCGCTTTGAGCGGAATCGTAAACACCTCTGATTGGCCATTGTGTTCCCACGCTCGTCGGATATGTCTGTGATTGGCTAAAATGATCAACGCACGGGAGCGTTTGAGAGCACACAGAAGTGTTTTGAAAGCGGGGCGTTTGAAACCGTACCAGTCCGCTGATAGACAGGTGTTTACGATTCCACTCAACAGCGCCACATTTTTTAAATTTCAGTACCGACTTGGTAATGAAGTCAGAACTTTTGACAACACTAGTTTAGGGGAATAGTATCTAGTTATTACCCAGTTAATATATTTACCATAATAATTACATATTATGCACATACCGAAGAGGACTGTCAAATAAAGTGCTACCGAATAAATTTTTATGAGTTGGCTATTTCGTGTGAACTTGATTTCTACAAAAACGTGCAATTTAAGTAAAGAATTAAGATCCGCCCCTAAACATAATCGTCATTGAGGCTTAATCAAATCATATGGAAATTTATGAATGAGATTGTACATATCCACCAATTACGGATATCTATAAGATAAGAATCTGAAGAACCTTTTTCCATTATAAAGAACTTTTAGTGTATTGGAAAGGTTCCATCAGTTCCATTAAAAAGAACAATGTTAGCATTGTGGGGACAACTTTTGCACCACTCACATTGGTCTTTACAAAAGTTAATATAGATCTGTGCTAGCTTTTGAAATGAATTTCTCCTAATTGAAGCCACAGCTAATTTGTATGCTTATGTGCTTTTGTAGTAGACTGCTAATTTGATCAGCAGCAGTGCACGTTTCCCTTGAACGTGGATTTAGTTTGAGGCGAATCAGAATTCACTGGAGTTCAAATCTGTCTTTTTGTGTGGCTATAAATAGCTGCTTGACTTCTTTGTCACAATTGGGTCGAAGGAAGTTAAAAATACGAGAATGTCCCAGTAGAGCCGACAGATCAAGTGCCAAACAGCGCGCAGGACGTTAGAGCACTGGAGATGGACGGAGTGGCAGTATTTGGTCGGCTCAGAAAAACAAGACTAATGCACTTCATTTAGAACGTCACCGAAAAGTCTAAATCTGTTGGTTATATATCAGCTTGACATCTCTGATTCTGTCAATAAAGTGAAATGTATGTGTTGATTCGCATGAGCGCCTATAGGCGAGTGTGCAAACATTAACCTCAACACGCTTAGTATTCCATGCCGGTTGTTTCCTGACACTCACGGCTGCCGCAGCCTTTCTCCTAACGGATTTCCGACCGGCAGAGGCGTCACCATGGAGACAGACATGATGTCAGCCCAGTGGCATTGCTGATTATTGAAGGATGAAGCTTTACTCTCTTTGGACCACACTGTGTGTGTATATGCAGTGTTTTTTGGGCTTAGAGCGTGTGGAACAGGTATATGCTCAGTGAAGGAGCAGCGAACAGATCAATTGTTTGTTCAAACACTTGTATTGTGAAATGAACTGGGCATGATACCAGCACTGAGAAAGGGTTACCAACCAAACAGTCGTCTCTCTTTGTTTGCATATGTATGCATAAGTCAATGTGCTTGCGTGTGAATGCACATTAAAGTGTCATGAAACCGCTCATCTTAGCAAGTCAGTTCACACCACGGTTTTGAAAAAAAAAAAGCGAGAGGGAGTAAACACAACTCTCTGTGCTCCATTCATAGCAAAAGGTCACGTGGTGTCATGAATAATGATGAGACAGCGCCTTCTCATTGGCTAAAGTCTCACAACCTAATAAATAATTATGAGACAATAACCATGATGTACTCAAAACGTCACTTTCCTGACATTGACTATAAATATAATATTGATTAATTTTGACACATCTTTTGTTTTCCTTAAAAAATAATGAAGGCACGTTTAGTCCACTGAAGGTGACCCAAGGTTGAGATCCCATGTGCATTTTCATTAACAAAACATGGACTTATACAGAATGAAAAGAAATTAACAATAGCATTTGGCTTACTGTAATTAAGAAATCGCAAAGGCTGCGGTTACTTTTTATGTGCAGCTTGTCAGTGAAGCACGGCTCTGTGATCAGTAGTAAATGCTGCTCCATCTAAAAGCACTGCGAGTTTGAGTCGCTTGTAACGTGTCAAACATCTTTCCAAATATAAGAAGCATTTATGAACCTCTCGTCCAACAAAATACAACATTTAATAGCATATTTTTACTCCAAAGTCACTTCATGACGACAGTTGAGCATCCTGGGAGATGGTGTGACTTCTTACACAGAATAAGTCGCACAACATATTATCTCATAATATTCTACACAGTGATATAAAGGATATGTCGATTAGCATTGAAGTATAAATATAATTTATTATCATGAAAATACCCATGAAGGCTTAAAGAACTCCAATAAACCAACGCTATCTCTTTTTTATGAGGTGGCTAATTGGTACGAATTCGTACGACCTCTTTCATATGAATTCGTACGATTTGTCTAAACTCCAGTGACGGGTATGTTTAGGTCGGGGTAAGGGGTAGGTCATTCGTATGAATTCGTATGAATTCACCTGACCACCTGCAGTGGTATAGCGGTCACAAGTCGGAGAGTTGTAATTACGAGGTCTATGAGGATGTGAATATTTTTATAAGTTGTAATCTCGTAATTGCGGTAATGACACGGCGTGAAAGCACCTTAACAAGACACACTTGAAGGTAATCGAGACAATGAACCAATGAGAAGATAGAACTGAGAGCCATGTGACAATACAACGACACATGAAACAGAGAAATCACATGGCAAGATCACATGAGGGAACAGGGAATCGCATGACAAAACAGGAAACATGACTAAGACAAAATTAAAAATAAAAGACGTGAAAGCATGAACCGAAAACAGAAGAACAGATATGATACTTTCTTGACTTGAAAGCAGACATGTTAATCTGATAATTGTATATAAAAGCACTAAAATAGTTTCTATTGAAACTTGTGTATTATGTAAGCTTTAAAGCTGTTTATTTATTTTTACTGTTATTTTAGGGTTTTATATTTCTTGGCATAATATTTAATATAATTTTACACAGGAAAGATTAGTCAACTTTAAATTACACACTAAAAGCATGTTAACGCACATTGTATATGTCTTTTCAGAGGATTTCTTTGGTAACACTTTATTTTACAGTGTCCTTGTTTCACGTTACATGTACTGTAGTAATAACTATAAATTATGCATAATTACATGCAACTAACCCTAAATCATGCCCCAATCCTAACCCTAACCCTATAGTAAGTACATGTAGTTAATTATCATTACTGCACAAGTTCCAATTACACTGTAACAAGTACATCTTAAAATAAAGTGTAACCATTTCTTTTAATATTGATGTCAAGTTTGTACATCTATAATAATATCATTTACAATTTAATGCTTTCCTCTTAAAATTAAATATTTCCGATTATATCACCGTTTTCTATCCTTCATACAAATGTCAAAATTCTCAAAACGCCCTGTAGTGATTCACAACCCTTATTAAGACATCATAAAATACTTTTCCTGTCAAATCCCTCTGAAGTTCAACCTTTAATTCCCCTTATATTACGTCTTCCTGTTCTTCAGGTTTGTCAAGGCCATGTCTGATACATTTTTTCTTCATCTTGTGAATATAGCCAGTAGAGCGGCATTAAATACACTGACATTTAAGAGCGAAGACCATTTAAAATGTGTCTTGGGCCCTTGTTGCATAAGTGCCGGGTGTTATTATTACATAACACGGATTAATTCCTCACATAATTCATGATAGTGTCTCAGTAAACACAACTGGAATTATTTAAACTTAGGAAATGTGCTGAGCAGCTTATTACAGTGTTATTACATGCCTATTACACACATATTACTATGTTATAAGTGTGCCTTTATTGTTTGCTGTTACATTTGGTTTAATGGAAATGGTTTGTGATTCTCTGAATTATAAGGGCTCTTGTGAGTGATCCATGATTGCTTTGTTTCTCAGCTCACGTAGCTGTGCACTTATGAATGCAAGGACAGTTTACCATGTCTCTGCCCTCTCGCGCCCTGTCTCTAGAACTTCAGAAAACTGAGCAGGCTGTCGACCCAGCATGAGGAAATACTTCACCCTCATCTTTTTTTCCTCCTCATTCTCCAATATTTTTAGTTCTCTAAACTTAACATCTCTTTGTTACTTTTAAGTCAACAGTAAAATTAGTTTGCAAAAAAAAGCCATTTCTTCTAACTATTTATATTTGGACTGGATGATGACTTGTAATGGGCGAGAACATTTAGGAATCTCAAGGAACATATCAAGTAACATTGTCTAAGACATTACAATGTTGTATAGGTTTTATAGCTTATGTGGAATTTAAAGAAGTCATATTAAACGTTTTTACACTGTTTTGAAATTAGAATGTTCACAACATAAACCTTCCTCTTTAGTTTAAGAAACTATGCCAATAACAGCTTGGTAAGAAATGGTCATGTTTATGATGTCATAGAACCAGGGGTGCACATAACTTTTTTGGTCTGGTTCTCAAAAGAGCACCTGGAGATGCTGCTTGGTACTCACACTTTATGTGGCATACTTATCCTACAAGCTGTCGGCATCACTTTCCTTTTGACTGCTCTCCTCACAATCTTATTTTCTCTTGAACATGGTAGACAATGATTATGTTTTTATCTTATTTTATTAACATTAATGACACAGACAACAACAGGAATATTAGGCTGCTGTCACTTTAAGACCGAATGCATATACCCAATATACTGACACACATCCAGTTTTTTTCTGAACTGTTCACTTCTGACATAACCGAGAGAATACTTGCCGAGACGGGTCTGAAACGCGCCTCTCTCTCTCTCTCTCTCTCTCTCTCTCTCTCTCTCTCTCTCTCTCTCTCTCTCTCTCTCTCTCTCTCTCTCTCTCTCTCTCTCTGAGTGTGCACAGATAACAGCACACCTCTTCTTCCGCGTTTAAAATCGTTTAACTCTATGATGGTTAAACTTAGCAATTAATCCGCAAATCACATGCGTGCCGAACCGTGGGGCCTGGTCCATAGATCACGGCTCAACTGCGACCCGTTGCACCCCTAATAATTAATGAACACACTTATCATCATGATAGCTTTATACCAGAGATGGAGAAAAATCCTACTAAAGTTATTAGAACCACCTGCGCACCAGTTATGTGCACCCCTGCATATAACCCACATTTACATGCTGTATCAACACTGCAATAACATGTCAATATTCAGCCACTTGGCCCAACCTACATGAATGATAGTCATTAACATTTACTCCTTAAAATTATACTTGGTTGACCAATATTGATATTTCACTGGCCAGAATTTATGATATGCCTGATATAATAGCGATATGTGATTTGGGCTACTACATTTTCTTTATATCAATTGAGAATTGATATGTTGAAATCAAACTTTAATACATAAATAAAATACCATAAAAGGTGGTATGGCCCTTAAAGTGTGTGTTAACTTTTTCATGAAGAAGTATTTTGTAATTCTAAAAGTGTTATACAGTAGTAGAATTGAAAATGTATAACCAGTCTTTTGGACAAAAGTAAAGAAAACTTTCAGTTTTTTCACCAAATAAATGTAGCTTGATAAGCATAAGAGTCCTTTTTTCAAAAAATCTTACCAACTTTTGAATGGAAAGTGTACATATTATAAATACATATACATGTATACATATATATTAACTTGCTTTAGTTTAATGACAACATAAAAGTATACAAATAAATGTTCTTTATAGTTAATATTGTTCTCCCATAGCATAAATGTGTATTTATACATGAAATTATATTGCTGCCTTTATATTTTAGCAAGGATATTTGGGGGTCCCAGACATTAGAACGTTTTTAAAAAGACTGAGTGTTTATGAGTCACACACTATATACCTGTATCAAACCTCATCTCATTTGTGTTCAGACACAAAAATGGTGACTCACTGCACCCAATTGAATGCGACTTATCCCAAACACCATTAGTGTGTGCTAAACTTCACGCTGTTTTTTG
This sequence comes from Squalius cephalus, assembly GCF_949319135.1. Lineage (NCBI taxonomy): Eukaryota > Metazoa > Chordata > Actinopteri > Cypriniformes > Leuciscidae > Squalius > Squalius cephalus. The sequence goes on from NC_137125.1 coordinate 38,289,768, forward strand.
TTTGAAACAATGAGGGGTGTGATAGCAGTGACAGAATTTTCATTTTTGTATTTAATGCCGCTCTACTGGCTATTTTTACAACCGTTCCTTCAAGCAGCCTTGAAGAAAAATACATAGAGGTATTTTGTTTGTGAATGATTTGTATCAAATACAAAAACACCTGCATTAAACATGGACTGAACAAGTTACTCGTGATCAGAACTCTGTGGTGAGTGAATATAAAGGCACTTTTGCAAAGACAGAAACCTTGAAGCAAGCTCAAAGCAGCAGCAGCACAACAGAATGATAAAGACAACCAACAGAAAAACAAGTTCATGTTTGCTCTCTTGTCAAAGCCCACACCTCCTTCAACTTCCTGTCGATAATGACGGTTCAGTGATCTATTACTAAAGCCTAGCTACCCTCTCAAGAGCCTTTTAGACTCACGTCAACTTTGTCAGAGCAGTGGCCGAGAACTTCAATTCAGCCAGTTGCAAAACAAATCAATGTCTAAAAGCCTTTTTATCTCTTTCCTCTGTTTTTATATTCCAAACGGCAGAGCAGAAAATAGTGAAAATGGGAAAAATAACACTACCGGAAGAACACCTGGAGAGAGAAATAAAGAAATTGAGTGCATTGTTTTTTGTTGTTGTTGTTTTTGATGAATTGTGATGGAGTCAGTATGTTCTTTAATGATGAGTTAGAAATAGTATTTTTGTAAAATATTAATACATTTAAAAATGTTCTTTATATATATATATATATATATATATATATATATATATATATATATATATATATATATATATATTAGGGCTGTCAAACGATTAATCGCATCCAAAATAAAAGTTTGTTTTTACATAATATATGTGTGTGTACGATGTATAATTATTTTCTATATATAAATACACACACATGCATGTATATATTTAAGAAATATTTGCATGTATATACTGTGTATATATATTTATATTATATATAATTTATATTATATATAAATATTTTACATATAAATAACACATTTTTCTTAAATATATATATGCATGCGTGTGTATTTATATATAGAAAATAATTATACTCCATACACACACACATATTATGTAAACACAAACTTTTATTTTGGATGCGATTAATCGCGATTAATCGTTTGACAGCCCGAATATATATATATATATATATATATATATGTGTGTGTGTGTGTATATATGCATGAAGTTTATTTTTGTGTTTGAAACGACTTGAAGGATTAGTTCAGCCAAAAATCAAAATTATCCCATAATTTACTCGCCCTCAAGCCATTCTAGGTGTATATCACCTTCTTCCTTCAGACGAACACAATCAGAGTTATATGGAATATATCCTGGCTCTTCCAAGCTTTATAATGGGAGTGAGTAGTAACTGAGATTTTGAAGCTCAAAAAAGCGCATGCATCCACCGTGTGTGTGTGTGTGTCTGTGTGTGTGTGTGTGTGCGTGCGTGCGCGTGCGTGCGTGCGTGTGTGTGTGTGTGTGTGTGTGTGTGTGTGTGTGTGTGTGTGTGTGTGTGTGTGTGTGTGTGTGTTAAGCCCCTGTCTTGCAGGTGCAGCTCCAGTAGTGTCTGGCTGTATGTGTGAGCGCAGCTCTCTGTAATGCTAATAAGAACATCAGACAGGCTGATCACCCCCCCGCCTGCTCTCCACACAGGAGCTTCTCACACCACTGCACACACAGCTGAACCACTGAGAGAGAAAGAAGCTCCAATTCAACTGTGAAAGGAGAGATAAAGCAAGAAAAGAAGAGATTTCAGTGACTGAACTTTTTGGATGAGAGAGAAAGCAGGATGAACCAAATGAAATATGAAGACAAAACAGGGCAATATAATATAAAACACTTGAATTAAAATAATAGTTTGCCTAAAAATGAAAATTCAGTAATTACTCACCTTCAAGTCATTCTGAAATGTCATTTTGTGGCCACAAATCAGGAATTTGTTCCCACGACTTATGTTGTACTCATTTGTTTCCTCGTTTTAATTCAGTTAAATCATGGCCACATTTTACCTAAAAGAATGACTTAATAAGTCGTAGGAATATTCTTAATATGTGGCTGTTACCTTGTTTTCCCCCCCTGCATGTTATGTGCGGAGCTCTGTACGTACGAATTCTATCTTTTGTGGAACACAAAAGGAGATATTTTGAAGAAATTTCACGCTGCTCTTTTCCGTAAAATGAATACTATAAACACTATAGAAGTATAAAAGTAGTCCATATAATTATATTTCTATATACAGTACAAACTTGGCATTTCAATTCCCGCCAAATCAGGTATTTCTCATGGATGATGCATATTGATAATCTTTTCTGTCTTTATTCCACCTAACAGAATGAACTATTTTGATACTTTGGCATTTCAATAATTTTCGTTGTCAATAATGTTTTTTTCTTTTTTTTTTAATAGATTTCCTTGATCAAAAGTTTGGTGCTATAGGATCTATAGGATCAGTCTAATCTGCGATTTAATCATCATTTTATCTTGATTTTGGGCTACTTGTCATCCTTATGTACTAGGAAAATCACTGATGAACGACTGACTTATGGAATGGAACATCCATATGAATGATTAGAAACAACAAGCATTCAAATCGGTTTGAATACTTCTTTATTTGTTGTGCAAAATGAAACACCTTCCACTCTGAAAAACAAAGCAAGTGGACAAGTGAACAAAGAAGGCTAAATACAAAAGCCTGAGATCTTGGAGTATTTTGTGGAGGTGGGTAGTCCTGCAGGTCTCTGTGGTGCCCTCAGCAAAATACTTGACTCTAAAGTCAAGATCTCTCACGGTCGACAGCACGAGCGGCCCTGGAGAGCAGCCACGGTCAGGGGGGCACTTATGCACTGCCAAGTAGTCTTGACTATCTGAGGGAACGAGAGGTGAGGGGTAAAGAGTGAGGCAGAGGACAGAGCAAAATGAAAAGAGGGAAGAAGTAGGAAAGAGGATGAGTGGAGTTCCTGCAGTGGGACCTTGAGGCACTTGATTAACTGGCACTCTACAGTACAAAGGCGACTAAAATTAGGTGTTTAATATTTAGAAAATGTTGATTGTCCACCCCAGGATTGTTCATTTTACACTGTTTTATTTTACATTTATGTGGCAACCTTATTACTGAAGTTACGTATGTCTAAAAAATACAGTTACATTTCTTGAAGGAGAAAAAAAAATGACTATAGAGTTGCAAGTAACATGGTTGCAAATTTAGCCTCAATTAAATTGTCCCTTAGATTAACTTGTTTAGGACCAAATGAATAAACTTATATTTGAGACACACACACACACACACACACACACACACACACACACACACACACACACACACACACTTATAATTACTAAAATAACAGGGTTGAATGGTTGACCTTGACAATTGCAGTCAGCATAACAATTTGTGTACAAATATAATAAATTGAAATTACTTAAATTAATCATGTGGTATCAGTGTTAACATTTTTTCTTCTTTTCTTTTTTCATAATTAAAATTGATTCAATAAAATAAATAAAAAATATTATTTTGCACAAAAATTCAACAGATTAAATCTCAAAATTACTTTGAATGATTTTAACACTTATAGACAGATACAAGACTTTTGAGGTGAGATAGGTGAAAAGAGGGGTACAGAATCAGATAGTATATTATGTGTTAAAAGCTAGCCACTTTTCATGCTAGAATAATATTGTTAAATAGCCAAACATGTCTACAAAACATGGCATTTGTGCCTTTTGGTGGAAAGTGCACTAGATTTCTTGCCCTGTAATATTTTTAACCAATCATTTCAGATTCTTATCCATGTTAACTCAGTGTTATATAGAGGAAATAGATCCTCTATTTAAAAAGAGGATCAATTGAGTTCTGGAAGTAAAATGAATGCAGAGGTAAATTTCAGCCCACCTTTCACAGGCTGCATTTGGATTGCTGAATAGAGTCTCTTTTTTTTCTGCGGTGTGAAATGAGATGGAAAATAAGACGAACGGATGTGAGTGTTTTTTTTTTTTTTTCACTTCGTCTCTGAAAGCGCTTGTCTGCTCACAGTCATATGTTCCTTTTTTTCATGTGAGAGGGTTTAAGTGGAAGATGAATCAGCTTTTGGCCTTGTGTGTCTGGCGTATAGATGAAGAGTGTGTGTGTCTTACTGTGCGGCATGTTCGCCTTTACTGCCTTTTGTTTTCAACTCTATTTGTTTTCTGAATCGTGATGCTTAAAATGATGTATCTCCTTGAATTCAGACTGAGTTGCCAGGCCTTCCTTGTAAACAGGGGCTCTAAATCATTCAGAAATCCTATTGGCTCATTGGCTTCTCACTACTTTAACATCTTTTAAAACACAACATTTTACACTAGTTTTGAGACTGGGTTAGCAGCGTTTATTTGGAACCACTTCCAGTTAAAAATTTGAACTGAATGATTTGTTAATGAATTAGGCTGATCAGATTCTCAAATTTGATTCACTTGAGTGATTCTTCAGTTAGTAACTCATTGGAGGGGAAGACTTTCTGTGAAAATGACTTAAATTCTTGTCTTTTTTCAGACAAAGCTAAAATATGACTTCAGAAGACTTGAAATATAGTGCGCTAGTCATATGGGGTTAGGAGGGTAGTTGTATCATTTTTTGAGCTTGGTCACTATTTTATATTTTCATTGTATAGGAAATATCGGAATAAATATAAAATTATGTTCAATTCAAGATTTTTTTTCTTTCTCCAGTCAACAAAGTCAGTCGTATAGGGTTGAGAACAACATGGGGGGGAATAAATGATTACAGGTTTTTAATTTGTTGGTCAACTAACCTTTAATCAGAGGTATATAAATACAAAGAGTCAAGGGAAGCGATACACTGAAATAGGACACGTTGCCCTTGCCGTGAAACAAAGTCAAGGATGGGTCAGCCATGATTCGCCTCATCACATGCTGTCAATCGTTTCTTTATCTGTCCTATCAGTCAAGCAGACCAGCGTGATGTTGACCTCACATATCCATACTTTTCATTTGAACTTTATCCTGTCCAAAAACCAAACATATGTCGCTGGTTTCACAGACAAGGCTTAAGCTTAGTCCTAGACTACAGTGCATGTTTGAGCTGTTTTAAATGAAAGCAACTTGCACTGACTTATCTTAAAATATATCAGTGCCATTGTTTTGTGTCAAGATGAACACTTTTTTTTTTTTAGGCATGTTTATAAAAAGCTTCTTAACAATTGACCAGCCAAGTTCTGACCTCTTGCTAATGTTTTTTTTTTCTTTTCTCAGAAAAGCTTTCAAGAAACTCCCATAGGTATGCATTGGGAATTTCTGTGAACAGCACAATTTTCAGTAAAATGTGCTCATAAAGTGAAATTGAATGGATATTATTCTTAAGTGGGCTAGAATAAAGTGTGACATTGTAAAACATTTAAATTTGCCCTCTTTAAAGAAATGGCAAAATTACAGTGCAATGTGACTAAAACGGCAAGACAAAATTATATATATTTATATAATTATATCTATATAAATGGTGCTCATTACTTTTGGACAGACAACATTGCTCAGATAACCCCTTTCTGTCTAAGGCCTGGTTTCACAAACAGGGCTTAGATTAAGCCAGGATTAGGCCTTAGTTTAATTAGGACATTTACAGATTTGAAAGATGTAAGCTTTATAAGCTTGGTTTAGTTCAGTTTAGTTTGTTTGTAAAACACATTTAAAAACAACAGAAGTTGAAACCAAAGTGCTGTACATGTAGTGTAAAACAGATTTAAAGACTAGACAAGAAACAATACAAAAACCAATTGGAGAAATGAAAAATATACAGCTTTAAAAAGAATGGGTCCTCAAAGAGGATGAATTAACATGAATTAACACGTTGCTAGCATGCTTTAGCGCATTGCTAGCATGATTTAGCATGTTGCTAACAAATTAACATGTCAATAGCATGTTAGCATGAATTAGCATGTTTCTGGCATGAATTAACATGTTGCTATCATGTTTTGACACATTGCTAGCATGAACGTGTCAAGCCAACATAATAAAACAACTATAGCTGACATGCTGTGCACATTAAGAGAGCTGTAAAAAAAACAGCGAGCGTGGGAAAAACACTCAGCCATGAACAGCGCATCTTTCTACCCCATCTACTACACAACCATGTTAAGTAATGTGTTAGCCTGAACACCACAAAAACTATCCAGAAAAGAGCAAGCTGGTAAAGAACGCCCCAGACCTTTAAAACCCAAAGGAAACTTAGTGGAAACTTACTCGCAGGTCGATACGCAACAGACTGAAGGTAGTGGGGGGGATAAAGGGCTCGCGATAGACCGATAAAGGACAGGGGAGAAGATTATCAAAACATCCAAAGTCTAAAAAGTCAATGAAACCAGTATGTAGTCCTCTCAAACAGGGAGCAAATATTCAGTGTCAGATGGGTTTAATCCAGGTAGGCGAACAAACCAAAACAGTTGTCTTTATGTCCTTTGTAAATTTGGCCTAAAAAGCATAAAAAGCCATCTGTTTAGCAATTGACTCAACACTGCCAATGAAAACCTTACTGGAATTATGCTAATTGTTTCTAAAGTATTCAACTAAACCTCATCTGCATGTCCTGTTGTGTAGTTTCTGTATTTTTAGCTTTGGCTCCCCTGATTCATTCAAACTCAATTCATTTTGTAGAGACTGTAATCCTGTCATAATGCAAATTTCTGTGGCTAGTCCTAACTGAGATACATTGTGTTTCAGAGTCATTTTAATCTAGAGTGAATAGGGCTTAAGTGCAAACACATAAAACAAGTGCTTTTCTCATATCGGGTGATTATGCTTGACTTGGTGCCTGAAGTCTTCAGCAGAGACATGTGCCTGTTGTTTTAGTGATTTTATGCTAGTTCGGTTTTATGTATGTGTGCATATATCTTCCCTCAGGGAACATGATGAGTTGTGACTCATTTATTCTCTTGATGGTCACAAGAAGAAGAAAAAAAAGGCAGATGCACATATACTCAGACCGATCCCTTTATTTTACATAATCTTTTGTAGTAAAGGGATAGTTCACCCAAAAATTTCAATTCTGCCATCATTTACTCATACTAATGTAGTCCCAAAACTGTAAATCACAATATACAGGTGCTGGTCATAAAATTAGAATATCATCAAAAAGTTGATTTATTTCAGTAATTCCGTTAAAAAAGTGAAACTTGTATATTATATAGACTCATTACATGCAAAGTGAGATATCTCAAGCCTTTATTTGTTATCATTTTGATGATTATGGCTTACAGCTTATGAAAACCACAAAATCAAAATCTCAGAAAATTAGAATATTACATGAAATCACACAGTAATTACACAGTAATCCCATGGTCATTGAACCAGGTTTTGGTTCTTTTGGCAGTGTGGGCCGGTGCAAATCCTGCTGGAAAATGAAGTCAGCATGAAGTGCTCTGGAAATGTCCTGGTAGACGGCTGCGTTGACTCTGGATTTAATAAAGCACAGTGGACCAAAGTCCTCTTTTCTGATGAGAGCACATTTTGCATCTCATTTGGAAACCAAGGTCCCAGAGTCTGGAGGAAGAATGGAGAGGCACACAATCCAAGATGCTTGAAGTCCAGTGTGAAGTTTCCACAGTCTGTGTTGGTTTGGGGAGCCATGCCATCGGCTGGTGTTGGTCCACTGTGCTGTCCACTCAACGCAGCCGTCCACCAGGACATTTCCAGAGCACTTCATGCTTCCTTCAGCAGACAAGCTTTATGGAGATGCTGACTTCATTTTCCAGCGGGATTTGCACCGGCCCACACTGCCAAAATAACCAAAACCTGGTTCAATGACCATGGTATCACTGTGTAATTACTGTGTGATTTCATGTAATATTCTAATTTTCTGAGATTTTGATTTTGTGGTTTTCACAAGCTGTAAGCCATAATCATCAAAATTATAACAAATAAAGGCTTGAGATATCTCACTTTGCATGTAATGAGTCTATATAATATACAAGTTTCACATTTTTAACGGAATTACTGAAATAAATCAACTTTTTGATGATATTCTAATTTTATGACCAGCACCTGTATATATATATATTTTTTAATATTGCACTGTTTGCTCTTTCCCATGGAATTGGAAATGCATTTGTATTTGGTTTGCATCCAACCGATACCTGATACTGTATGTTTAAAAGTGTCTGTGCCAATACCGATACAGGTACCGATACAACGCAGTCCTAAAGTGTCGACTAGTCTCTCCCCTGTGAAGACCTCCCTCCCCTCCCTTTACCTCTAAAGCGTTGTAGGGATAATTCCGGTTTGTGTGGCTACGCGGAAGCAATAAAAATTCCCCATTGACTTCCATAGTAGGAAAAAAAAAATACTATGGAAGTCAATGGGGTCCATCAACTGTTTGGTTACAGACATTTTTCAAAATATCTTCTTTTGTGTTCAGCAGAAAAAAGAAATTCTTACAGGTTTGAAACAACTTGAGGGTGAGTAAATGATGACCGAATTTTCATTTTTGGGTGAACTATCCCTTTAATAACTAATGATCGTTGCGACGGAAGTGAATCAATCAAAACTAACTTTAGTTGGACAATAACTTTATTCTAGAGCTGCTATAAAGCCAAAACAATGTCTGTTACTTTAATTTCCTATTAGCAATGTAAAGCCGCTTTGGAACAATCTACATTGTTAAAAGCACTATATAAATGAAGATGACTTGACTTGACTTGACAGGTATTGAATCAGTTCATTGTGACAAATAGACATCATCTGATGCAAACATTACAGCTACAACAATTCTAGAAACTATAGACAATATAATTTAGCTCCAAGGAAACATTCAGATTCAAATATAAAAGAAACAAAAAACAAACCCACTCATTATTAATTTTATTATACTCTTTGCAATGTTTTATTGGAAGAGTAATTCATTATTTCCTTAGATATAACTGTATAGACACTCTGTCTTTTGTTCAGAATTTCAAAAAAAAAAAAAAAAAATTCCCTTTCAATCAAATGTTATAAGATTGTGATTCATCTCAGACATGGCACCTTTAGTTCAAGGCTCTTTTTATTGAAGAATTTTAAAATGCCACAGCCAGAATGAATGGAAATATACTTGTGTAACCAGGCAGCAGTAGGAAAGTATGAAGCCAACTTTGAGCTGTATTGATACCCGTTAGCATTTCAAAAAAGAGTCTTTATCTTGTGAAATATGACATAAGCGTCTTACGGGGGTCTAAGATATCTTCTCTTCATTAATCTATAGGATTCTCCTTTGAACAGGGATTATTCATGAAAGTTCTGGGTAAGAGTGTGTAACTTGACCCCTTCAATTGGAGTCTATGCTGTTATTTCCTTTAATCTCTCTTTCTATTACTGTTTCAGAGGCAAAGTTGAAAGTAGTTCACACTCTAGCATTTATAAGACCGAACATACTTTGATGTGTGTGTCCTCTTCTTTTTTCTTCATTCAAAGTGTTTTTTTTTCTCAGTGATATCCGGACAGGAGTAGTTAACCTTTCCCACTACACAATGTCTCCTGCTACATCTCATTAAACGAGCTGTGCTCCCTAAATGCTGCAGTATTTCCTGTCATTAATGAGCACTGTGAATGGGTGTGTGTGTGTGATTGTGCGTAGTTGTGTCACTCGAAAAAATGATTCTTTAAACTAACTTAATTCAATTATGGACAGTGGTTCCACGCAAGCAAATTATTTTTTATTAGTATTAATGGAATTTTTTTGAATCTATGTAAGTTCCTTGTGTTGTGACAACACAACTGAATGAGAAAGAATCTATTTGAAATAGTAATGTCCAACCAAATCAATTGAATTGCTTCCCTGTAACTTAAACCGGTTAAGTTTAGTGAACATGCTTTAGTTTATTTAAAACCGCACTGAAATAAAAGTATGTTGGATTTACATGATTTGATAGTGTACATCGGTCACTGTAGGAATTTCTAGACTATAGCTAGATATTAGCTAATAATAACACTTATTAACATCTTAAATGCCAAGATTTATATGCTCCTTCAGCTATAGGAGTTAAACATATTTGAATCAGTCCACAGCCTATAACCAAATGCTCCACTCTTCTCCACAATGGTTACCCACTGTAATTTAAATGGTTCTAATAATTCCAATGTAATTGAACATTAAACACAATTACACACTATCAAGTCTTCCCCTTTTTTCTCATTTTCTCAAAAACACATAAAATAACACTTAATTTCAACATTTATTCTCTCTTTATTCAGCTATATGGGAACTAACAAGCACCGCCCAGTTTCAGTTAACGCAACACAAATCATTCATGTAATCCAACACAAACGGATTAAGTAAACTTACATTTTACATATATTTAAGCAGATTGAACACAATCAAATTAAGTTTGGACAAAATGTATAGCAATTGTGTTGCTTAAGCTCATTTTAATGAAGCAATTTGAACAAGCTGCCAAAATATTGTATTTCAGTGCAATATATTAATAGCATCCCAGAGCAGACTTTCCGAAATACTAACAGAAATGAAAGACTCTGCCTTTAGATTAACTTTATATTTTCTTACCTGGCTGATACTTCTAGCTCTGACGCACCTTGCCACCTTCTTCGCACACCTTCTTCATCCAGTACGTTGGAAATCGTCACATCTGTTTTTTTGAATCGCGAAATTAAACCCTTTACATTAATATGATTGATAATGAAGTGAGTGGAAAATTATACAGGTTAAGTTAATTAAACGCAATACAGTAGTGTTTTAGTGGTAAAATAAATATATGTGTGTTACTTTAACAAAAAAAATATTTGGGTAAAAAGAACAGTGCCACAAAACCATTTTTTGAGTGCTAATAACAACTAAACATGCTAATGTGTGCGATGTGTGCAAACAGTATATATATATATATATATATTATTTTATGTTATTTTATGTGTTTTTCAGCAAATGGAAAGATGTTGTTATTTAATGTTAGTGTTTAATGCTCAGTTATGTTAGAAACTTAGATGACTTTCTGTAATGTTTTAGAATTTTGTGGTTACCATTATGCAGAAGAGTGGTGACTGTGTTTAGGCTGTGGGCATCTGTAAACACTATACATTAATCCTCACACTTAGACCTACATAAGTAATATTTATTGTTACTATATAAAAAAATGGTTTTCATTTAATTAAACATAAGTATTTCACTGTCAGTAACTGTAGTGTCAAGTAGCTAAAATTATAATGTTGGCAATTTTATCTAATCTAGGCAGGACAAAAATTAAACTTAGTTAACCTGACAAGATTTTCTCTATTAGGCATGGCAAAACTTTATCTAGTAGGAATGAAAAAAATAAAAAACAAATCAAAACAAATCATTTAAAAAAAAAAAATTTGGGGGGGGGAAATGTAATTCAATATCGTGGAAAGGTTTTCCTTAATTTAATTAAGTTTGTTCAACAGCTTCTTTTTTTGAGTGTTGTTAACATGTTATTAGGTGCTTGCTTACTGGCAAGAGGCCACCGTCTATGATATTCTGGTCTCTAAAATATCATGTCAGGTTAAGAATTGAATTTCCAATTCAAGGACTAATAACATTAACCCCCTGTTTCACGGACATGGCTTAGGCCTAGTCCCAGACTAAAATGCATGTTTGAGCTATTTTAACTGAAAACAACTTGCACTGACTTATCTTAAAATATGTCACTGCCATTGTTTTGTCAAGATGCACACGAATGTTTTTTTTCTTTTCTTTTCTAAGGCACGTTTATAAAAGCTACTTAAACCGGACATATCAGTTACACTGTCTCTACACTGGACACGACAGTTTTCATGTTGCATCACATTGCGTTCACTCAGAACATGTTTTCCGTTGTTTTTCTATGCATTTCACATCTTTGCTGTGTCTCACACATTGTTCTAAAAACGCAGAACTCAGAGTACAAGATGATCAAGTTTTAAAAACCTAGACTTTGCGTTCCACTTACATGCATCTTGCATTTTTGAATTCCACTGTGCTACTTTACCATTGTCTTCCTAAAAAAACAAAAAACAAAAACCGTGCACTAGACTGAAAAAAGCGCTCAAGTTAAAATTCAGCTTCAAGTTCAACTGTTTTTTCTTTTCTTTTTAAATGTGTCTCTAGACCTTGTGTTTTTCTTTCATTCCACTGCCATGCGTCTTGCATTTTCAAACATAAAAACTCATTCTGTGTGAAAAGCCCCTCGTTATTGCGTTCCACTGCGATTGTTTTACATTTCACTTTGGTTATACAGTGTTAATAAAGTGGTTTTTATTTGCTTTTGAAGCATTGTGCTGTGCTGCTCATGTCCAGTGTAGCCACAATGTTAAAAAAAATACATTTGGAGGTACCAAGATACAAATACAAAGTTCTGTCATGAAACTCTAGATCAGGGATGGGCAACTTCGGTCCTGGAGGGCCACTGTCCTACAGAGTTTAGCTTCAACCCTAATCAAACACACCTGAACAAGCTAATCAAGGTCCTCAGGATTACTAGAAAATTACAGGCAGGTGATTTTTTTCAGGGTTGGAGCTAAACTCTGTAGGACAGTGGCCCTCCAGGACCGAAGTTGCCCCTCCCTGCTCTAGATGGTGCTGGCTGATTGGTCCTCAACTCATGCTTGCAATCACATCATTCCCTATAGGGCACAACTGATTGGTTCCTGCTGTATCAGTAGCCAATAAGCTCGCTGCTCAACCTTCAAATACTTGGTCAGCACTTTCTGTAGCAGTGCAGCGCGCTTTCAGAAACCCTCCACCTTCCCCATCTCCACCTGTATAGATCTGCTACTGCTAATTCATGTATTCTATTGTACAGCAGCAGCATGTCTTACTTGCTCACAGCAGCATGTCGTGTATGTATTGGCAGTAGCAAGTCTTGAACTTGCTCTGCAGCAGCAACAGCCTTAACAGCAGCAGCAGCATAGCAGATCTATTCCACCAAGACCAAATATATCATATCCATTTCCATGCCAAACATTCTGAGTTGTCATTAACAATGGTATTGGAATACATGGTACTGTGGTATCGTATTGATTAATGGCCATATATCTTGTTTTTTACATTATACTTATTAGGGCTGGAAGATTAATCGAAAAGTAATCGAAACCGAAATTCAGAGCCTATAACCGACGTAATTTGACCAAGTTGGTTATTTCGGTTTTTTAATCCTATTAATATTTCCGCCCACTGTGTGTTAATGCACTTTCCCCTTAAAACATATTACCGCGTGTGTAGTCACGTGACTCTGCCCCGTCCAGTCTGCGACATTGAAGCAACATGGAGGAGAACTCAAACACAGAGTCAGTTCAGCAACAGCCGGAGCCGCTTGTACCAAAGAAACACGCAGTGTCCGTCGTTTGGACACATTTTGGCTTCAATAAAGACGACACCGAACAAACTCAAGTCAAATGCAAAAACTGCAGAAAAACTGTTATAGCGACCAAAGGTAATACCACCAATCTGTTTCAACACTTGGAGCACAATCACATTACCGAATATGAACAGTGCATGGCTCAAAAAAAAGAGAGAGACTGCCAAACGCCCAGCAACAAGTGCCTCCACAAAGCAGGTGTCGATAAAACAAGCATTTACAAATGCTACACAATATGAAAAGGATTTTATAAGACGTTTTTATTTCAAGCATTGTATGCTTTGTTTGATTCAGTTGTTTGAAATATTTAATAAATAAGCATTAATAGCTATCTGTGTGTTTCCTTATTTTAGAATCACAAAGATAGGATTATGCACTCTTTCATTAGAAAAAATAACCGTGAACATATTTACAGTACAAGCCTTGCCAGTGACATATGAGAAAGAAAAATAATTGTTCAATAATCATAATCGAGGTAACTTGTTCGATTAATTGCGATTATGATTTTAGCCAAATTGTCCAGCCCTAATACTTATGCTAATAAAAAACAGTTTAAACTATCTTAAAAGGTTAGTTCGCCCAAAAACGAAAATTCTGTCATCATTTAATCACCCTCATTTCATTCAAAATCAGTACGACTTTCATTTATCTTTAAAACACAAATGAAGATATTTTAAATGAAACCTGAGAGATTTCTGTCCCTGCTGACTAGTGCCTAAAACCCCTCTAAAACCAGCAGACCAGCCCAAAATTGGCAAGAATGGGAGACCACTTAACCCAACCTAAGCTGATTTAAACTGTTTGGCACAATCATGGAATGGGTCTCAGAAACACGGTACAACCTTTTTTCGTTTTCTTTTTTATGTGGATGCACACACACTTTGATATAGTGTATTCAAACTCCTGATAGGCAAAACAAACATACGCATGGATTCTGCAGCGGATAAGCCAAAATTCATTTCTGTTTCACATATCCTTACAAACTTTCATGCTAAGCTCTGTAAATACTGCCTGGCTTTCTTTCCCAGAGGCAGGCCTGTTCCTCTCAGATAGGTCGAAACAACAGGAGAAACATTTTGTGAAGCTCAGACAGCTCGGACACACAGACTTACAGCAGAACTGACTCTGAATGCAGTAAGTGGAGGACCTCAGTATGGAGGAAACAGTAAAGTGCATTTACTGCTAGTCCTTTAGAATTTATGTTGAAATGGAAGTTTTGAGTTATAGCGGTAGCTATTTTAGTTTAGAATACTTTATTATGTAATATGCGTAAGTGTAAAAAAGAATTGAGCTATAGTGCAGGGGAGCTTTTTTTTATTTAACTTATTTGAAGATGCCAACATGCAGAAGGAAAAAAAAAAAAACAGACAAAACCCATTTATGACCGTGTCAAGCAGCGTTGTTATTATTAAAATGCCACTATTATGCTATTTTAACGTTTCCTCATTTTGTTTTGGAGATCTTCTACATTAGGTTAGCATGCAGCCAAGGTAAAAAAAATAAAAAAATAAATAGCAACATGAACCAAAGTCTTCCAGGCCTCAGCTACAACTACAGTGTTTTAGGGTGGGTCAAAGTAGACGTTGTACGCAGGCAGCCAATTAAAACCACAAGCTGGTATTATGCTAATGTGTTACAAACATATGTAAAACCTATATAAATAATTAATAAATGCCAATACTAGTATTAATAAAAACTATATAAATAATACTAAAATAATAGTATATAAATCATACTAAAATAACACAATTGTCAAGGTCAATTAATTTTCAGCCCATTCATTTTCATTGTATGGAAAAGAGCAGCATGAACATTCTGCTAAACTTCTCCTTCTGTGATCCACGGAATTAAGAAAGTCATATTTGGAACAACATGAGGATTAATAGTGTGCAAGTGAGGTGAGGATGAATGGTCCCTGAATGTTCAAGGTTAGGTGAACTAACCCAAACAAACTCATACACACTTTTAATTTCATTCAGAATGTCCTGCATCATGCTCTCAAGAGATACAATGAAAACTGAACACACACACATACACACATGCTCATACTCTACACCATTAGTCCAGAAAATCTCACCGTTTCCACAGATATGTGGATGTGTGTGTGTGGTAATGTGATTTGTCCCCTGAAAAGAGAGAGAGTGAGTCAAGTGACAGTGAGAAGAGTCTTCCTGTCACTGAAGCCCTCTGGGAAATGTGTGTTGTTGATGCACCCAAATGTGTCACCTGTCAAATCTTGCCCAATGCAATGTCTTTACTCAAATGGCCTGGGCTGTTAAGACTGAGGAAGAGGGTGCACTTGATTCGGTATGATTGTCTTTTTGAAGAGCCTTCAATAACAGAACATTTCATTATCCTGAGAGACCATCTCTGCCACATCCTTTTGGCTTTGAAAAGTGCTTTTGTGATTTCTGGTCCAAAGAAATATAAATAATATCATGTACAAATTAAAAATATGCTGCTATTTTGGGAGCAGTGAGCTGATATTACCAAACTTTACAAGACCGTCCTAATGGTTTCAGTGACTAAACATTGTTGAGATATCTGGCTTCTTGTCATGCAGCGAAGGATTTTATGTATTTATTTATTTTTTATTTTTTGAACACAGAAATATACAAACAATATAAAATGTAAAAATACAAATAGTATGTTGCGACATACCGAAAGAAAAAAACAATATCTATAAAGTATTATAACAATAATTACAATATGTTCGAAAAGGAGCGGGATGATGCAGAAGCTTATTATTTTTCCCACACATTATATAACTCTAAAATATTTAATTTACTAATAAGCTTTAATGTTTTTGAAAAAAGGCTCACCAAGGCGGCATTATTTTGTTAAAAATTAATAATAATTAATAATAAGTAACATAATGCAAAATGTAAAATAATGCTTATATTTTAAATGGAATTTATTCCTTAATTTGGTGCTTAAAACACAGTTGTGCTGCTAATATTTTTGTGGAAACCATTATACTTTTTTTTTTTCAGGACTCTTTGATGAATAGGAAATTAATAAATTAGTCAATTTCTATAACACAAAATTTACCATCTAGACATTAGCTTCTCAGTTGCTTATTTTTGTTGTGCACTTAAAAGACTTTTTTTGTGAATGTCACTATAGATTTGATTTATTTCTTCAGTAAAACTTGATTTTAAACCTCAGGCTTTTTGACTTCAAGATTAATTTACCTCAGTCTGTCATTTAATTCAACCTTACTTATACATACTCAATGTACCCACTAAAAATTTATATTAAATTGGGGCAGTCACAACATGTTCCTGTTTGTTGAAACACTAGAATCCAACCATTTTGTTGCCCTTCTGTTTAATGCTAACTGCTATTCTACCTGCTGAACCTTCTCCTATGGGAGAGTCAAATCAAGACATTGACCATTTGACATGTGATATAATGCCCCATGCATGGACCTGTTATTATATTTAGCAGACTCATTCTTATCCAGAGATTAAGTGCATTTATTACAAGTTCAGTCCCCCGAAGCAACCTGGGATTAAGTGGCCCGCTCAAGGGCATGATGGAGATAGGGAATCCCAGTCCAACCCTCATTATTAGCCTATTAGTGCTAATTGCTAACCAGTGGACTCTGTACCTATGTGTGAAGTGTTACATACAGATGCTCAGTTCAATTCCCCACATAGAGCAGCACCATTTTTCATTCTCAATACTATCTATCCATCCATCCATCCATCTCATCCATTGCACATAAATTCCCCTGCCTTTTATTTGAACTAAAAAACTTGAGTCGTTAAAAATGTAGCAAGTAAACACAAACTTCAAGCAACTTCCACACACTCACAGGCGCGCGAAGGCATGCTGTTTTTCACCTCAATAAATCTGTTTCTCAGCGCTTGCGCATGGTGTGTGTGTGTATGTGTGAAGATGCTGTTGTCAGGAGGGATTCTGTGTCCCCTGTACTCTGAGCTCTGTGTGCACATGATAAGGAGCCTCCATTACTCCGACACAACAGCCAGACAGGTAAACACCCTCCATACCCTCCTGCACTTATCTCCTGTACACACACACGCACAACTTTCTTTCACACAATCAGAAAGGTCGGCGTGATTTGTTGTCATGTGTATTGTATGATCAGGCCATCAGACTACTAAGCCCGTTTATGGTCATTTTAATCAATTGATATGATTAGCCATTAGCTTGACTGTTATCAAACAGCTAATAATGTGTTGCTAATGTTACTTTTGCCATCTCAGAGTCAGACAGCTGCCTTCTAAACACCAGTATCCTTAGAAACAATTTGAACAAGTCAGAACGTCAGTGGAGATATAGGCATATAGTTCATCATAACATCGTAATATACATCATATACAAAATTAACCCAATATAATTGCTAATTGTACCCGTTTTTTCATATAAACAGAAAAATATAGGGGAAACCTGGCTTCTCTTGAGACTCCATTGCTTCACAGCATAGTTAATGATATGCTAAAGCCCGCCTACACATTGACGGGATTGATTACGACAGCATTTGTGACGTATAGATTAAAAACATCACATCAAGCATATCGTGATTGCCAAAACATTTGTTAACTAAACAGAATTTACTTTATTAAATTATAGTATATTAGAATATAGAAAGAAGTTTAATGACAACATGTTACAATGTTTACATGGTACAATGACTGGTAGGCTCACGATTTAAATTCACAAGCTCGCGATTTGATTCTGATTTTGATTCAATATCAATTAATTTGGATAAATATCAGGTACAGTACCTGCATGTTCATTTTTCTCAAGGAAAAATTCTCTCAACTAATGCTGTAAACATATTTTGTTATTGATAAAACAACATATGATATAATTATTAAAGGTTAAAATTAACAGGTCAAATAAATATAATACAGTTTTATAATAATAACGTTATAATTTTTTTTATGAAAAATACTCCTCTCTATTGTTAATTTTTCTTTAAAAAAAAAAGGTATATGTAACGTTATTGACATATTGCTTACTATCTGTATTATTGACCTCTTTCTGTGGTTGAAACACTGATTGATTGATTACTTGAGACATGAGATTACATGAGACATTGTACTGTATCTTTCAATATACCTTCTAATGTTCATTTACTATTAACTAGTAGTTAAGAGGAAGAGATGATCAGTTCACGTGCTGCTTGATCTGAGGCACTATGGTTAGCATTACTGTCTAACACTACATTCACCACCTTGTATCACATGTAAAATTTGACATAAATAATTCAAAACGCTCCATAAATAAACCAGCATGTGATACAATACAACAAGAGTAATGATCGGCAGTATTGTTAAACTTATATAGGCTACGTTGAACTCAAGGTTTCGCAAAAATACAGCAAAATCACACGAAAATTCACAACAGGAAATGTCTGTTACGCTAATATATCATGTACTTTATTTTTGTTGGGTTGTCAGTTTGTGTTTGGATGTACTGCTAAGCTAAAACTTTCATTAAAGTTAATTTTCATGGTTTTTTTTTTGTGCAAAATTACAGAGATTGTATGGCACAATATTAGTTAACCACAATAGCTCAAGATAAATGACATGGGTTTCTGCAGCTTTACTTACCGCACGACATCTTTGAAGCATGGGTAGCTATTTTGTTTTGAAAAATCTTTTTCTTAAAAGCCATTTCTCGTAAAAGCAGGCTATTTATGCAGGCAGAGACAAGGTCAACCTCCAAAGATCCATAAATGCCAAGTGATGTATTCATTTTGTCTCAAAACTCTTGTGAATATGAATGCAATTGCAACAGACCTCAATGCATAAAGAGTTTGGTGTTGGATTTTAGATGTATGGCACATATCTACTGAATACATTACACCAAGCACTTGATACTAATGTGATTTTTCATACATATTCCTGTTGTTTGCCTTTCAGGACAAACTAAATATCACTGTATCATGGAAATGTATCATGCTGCTTTTTGTTTTTATTGTGCTATATCAGTAGTATTATCAGAGGTGATCATATTAGTGTAATTGAGGAAGAGCTTCATAACTGCGGTGGCATATAATCAGGACCTTAATGTCTTGCAGGGGTTTTAACTGTGCCATGCTGGATAACCCAAGCCCATAAAAAGCATGATTAGGCACAGCAGAAGCCAAAGCAAGCAAGCAAGTGTGTGTGTGTTTGCCCTGATAAACCCTACATTACATGAACAAAATGTCCCCACAAAGATGGCAATTATCAGAAATCCTTGTCCTTGTTGGGAAATTGTTTGGTCCCCATGAGGAAAACAGCTTATAAATCATGAAAATCAAATGTAAAAATGCAGAAATTTTTATGTTATTGGTCAGTTTAGGGGTAGGGTTAGTGTAAGGGGATAGAATATACAGTTTGTACGGTATAAAAATCATTATGTCTATGGAGAGTCCCCATAAAACATGAAAACACAACAAAAAAGAAAATAGAAATAAAGCAAATAGTATTTGCAAAACCATAAGGCCCCAGTTAATCCTCATTTTTTTCTGGGGTTTTTATTTGTTCTTTATTTTCTTTGTCCATCCATTCATCCATATGTCTGCCTTTCCATCAACCATTCAATCCATCCATCCATCCATTAATCCATCTGTCCATCAGTCTATCCTTTTTTGTCACTTCATCTGTTATCCATCCATCCAATCTATCCATCCATCCATTTTTCCATCCTTCAGTTCATCTGTCTATCCATCCAATCTATCTGTCCACCCATCCATTTGTTTTTCATCCATCCATCTGTCCATGAGTCCATCCTTCCATATGTCAATTCATATGATCCATCCAACCATCCATCCATCCATATTTACCCATACTTTTGTCCATCCTTTCATCCAACTATCCATCCATTTATCCACCCATATGTACGTATATTGATCTATTATCCATTCATCTGTCCATCCATCCACTCATTTGTTTGTCCATCCATCCATCCATCCATCCATTATTTGAGTGATTGATTTCCCTTAATTGTTGCAAAAGAGTTAATCATTGCATTAATTCCCTCGAGTGTTTAAACAGATTGTGTGTTACACTGCTCCAGACGTGCTACAGAAATTTCTTGTAAAATATCATAAATCACATTATGTCATGTCTGAGTGAATTTGATGCATATACAAATACATATGGTAGATTCAAAGTAACACAGCTGATATATTAATATGTAAGAAAATGCTGATAAATGAAACAAAACAAAGAATACATCATTTGTATTCATAAAAATATGGGAAAGTGATTTGTGATGCAAAGTATATTAGTCTGTAGGAGATTTTATTGGAGATATTTGGGAGATTAATATGCTGTAAGATTTTATAGGTAAATAAAGGGTCAGCATTTTTCAGCTGAAGATACTCCAATTATTTTAAGAATAAATCATTACACATTGGCTCTGTTCCAATCCCTAGTACACTGCTTTGTTCTCCACATGGGTAACTACTTTCTAAAGCAACATCCTAGTCTAAATATAACCTCAAGTGACTGATTTAGAGTCCATTAACAGTAACCCACACTTACCACACAAACAGATGCACAGTTCTTTGCAGTATAGTTTTGCGTTAGACTTTTGCTAAGTTAATGACACATCATACCAATAAGCACAAAAACACATACACGCACATACATTGGTCTGTAATAGTACATTTTTAAAGCAATAATTCTACAAACAATAATATTATTAATGCACTTGTGCTCTTCTAAACCTTTATTTCTGTGGAAGACACAGAAGATTCTCTGATAGCGTATTGTGACCATCAAAAGGCAAATAATAAACCAAAATAAAAGTAGTCCATGCAACTGCACTGTATTCAAAATCTTCTGAAGCAAAATAGCTTTGTGTGAGGAATAGAGCAAAATTGAAGTTGTTATACACTGAAAATTTTGCTGCCTGCAATAGCTGTCAAATCTCATTTGCACTTTCACGTTTTAAACTTGGTGTCAGGATACGCCACACCTGGTTTGACGTCAATAACACCAAATGGCTTCGGATCTCACAAAATGGTATCTAGGAAGGTAGCTTATTTGGTTTTGGAATAGAGCTATTGTCTCTCAATGTTCCAGAAATTTCTATTATGTTCAAATGCTTTTTTCCAGATGTCATTGTCCTTTCCCATATGCTGTGCACCCAGGGTTTAGCCAAGGGGAAGGTGATAGTCTTCCCCCACCATGTGCAAAAATCACTGTAAATGGATATTCGACACCAGTGAATGGCTTTTATGGAACCCCCTAAAAGATTCCTATTAAAACCTGTATATGGCCAGAGATGATTTGTCTGTGGGTGAAATTGGATTAGTTGAACTGTAAAGCTTCAACGTCGTGCTTGAGACTCACTCTATCTATCTGGCCGTCCGCCATTAAACAGAGAGGGAGAAAAGAGGAAAAAACTTAAATTGCATTGGTGGAAGTGGTCATGGCGGACACCTTTAGTGGGATCCAATTAATTTTTATGTGGAGTTGGCAGTCTGTGGTGGGCAGGGGTTGACTTTGGTGTCTGTGAGTATAGCTGATGTACTATAGATTATAAAAAATGTGTTTTGATGATATCTTGGAACTGTATTCTGTTTTCTGGTTTGATAGTTGTCATGTCTATAAGTGCACCGGTATCTTTTCGAAAAAATATTACAGAAAATAATTGCAGTACTGTATATGCTTTCAACATTCAAGTATTTCATGTGAAAAGAGCTAAATAAGAAAATACTGAAAGGGAAAAGAAGAAAGGACCGAGTGATACGAAATAAAAAAAGCAAATATGACCATCGGGGGCATGTTTCGCCCCAGTTCCCCAACTTCAAATGAGATGTAACCCATGAAGTAAACAAACAGGTGTTTAAGCCAACCTTGAACATTAAGTTAAACTTAGAATGTATTAAGTTAATTTAATTTATATTCTGTTCATATATGTACTGTGTGTGTGTGTGTACATGTGTGTGTGTCACAGTCATGTTTAGTTTTTGTCTCGTTTAGTTTTCAGTCTTAGTTTTCTTTGTCACCGTTTTCCTTAGTTCTAGTTACTCATCTGTTCTCATGTTGTTGTTTTTTATTAGTTACAGGCCTGTTCCCTGGTTGGTTGACTACCGTCCCTCTGTGTATTTAAGCTCTTAGTTCTCCTGTATCCATGGTCTCCTTTTAACATTTCTGGATTGTGTTTGTAGATCTCTCTCTGTGTTTATTAAAGTCTTGTTTTGTTGGTAATTATGCATCACACATTGTCTTCTGGATTGTGCTACAGCCAACCTGTGACAGAACACGAGACCAAACAAAGGATTTATACAGCTAAAATTTAAATGTATGACAACCCCCCCCCCCCCCCCCCCCCCCGCAGTCCTTTTCCTTCTGCTGGAACAGGGGGAACATTCCATCGAGGATCACACAGGGGACTTTCTCGACTTAGCATGCCTAACTCATTACCCCAACCATTCGCAATGTATTTTCTACTACACCAGCCTCAATGAGTGGTCGAAGGCATGCCTGCCCATGCAAGTTCCTCTAGGGAGCTTCGCCTAATATGTGGAGTGGGTGCTAGTTCAAAATATCCCACTGTTTACAGTCTACATCACAGATGAGGACATCACCAGCCCCACTCTCAGTCCAGAGCCCAGCCAGCCATTAGCCATGTCCGCCTCAGGAATACCAGAGCACACCATTGACTCAGAGCCCGAGCTCGACATAAATCATCTCAGTCATCACTAGATATGTTATATGATGAGCTGGATGAGGTTTTTGCTGCACTTCAGTCATCGCCAGTCCCAGACAGTTCCATATCATCTCCGTCATCGCTGGATATGTCCAAGTCATCACTGAATAACTTCAGTTACAAGTCGTCCACGTCGTCTCTGGTTAAGCCCAGCACCAAGTCTCCTTCATCTCAGATGGTCCTGCCCAGCCTCCCTCCTCCACTGCCAAAGGCATCCAGATTATCAACCTCGTCTTTGCTGTCTCCCTTCAGCACTTAAGCTTCTCTAGTGGTTCCGCTCTGCTGCACAGTTCTGCCTGAGGCTTTCTAGACATTAGTTCTGCCTTAGCTCGTGGATCCCATCAGCTCCTCCTCAGCCCTCCGACCCATCGGCTTCACCTTGGCTCTATGCTCCCTCGGCTCAAGCATGGCCTGCCATCCCTCAAGCTCCGCCGGACTTCGTAACTTCTGAGTCAGCTGCTGTGCCTCGACTCTCCACCTCTCTGGCTCCGCCAGGATCCTCCTTCACTCCAGTTTCACCATGGACCTCACTCCCACCATCTTCATCCAGGTCTGCCAAGCCCACGCCTCCACCTCAGTCACGCCTGCTTGCAGCTCCACTGTGTCCCTCTAGGCCTTTAGCGTCACCCTGGCTCTTCAGCTCCGCCTTGGTCTCCAGCGGCTCTACCTCAATCAGTTGTTTCCCTGGTTCCATCTGGTTTCTCCACCAAGGCTCCAACATGCCTTCTCCCTCCATCGGCTCCCCCGTGGACCTTCATCCTGTCATGGCTCTAGGTCATCCTCCTGCTCCTCCCGTCTCTGATCTGGTTCCCCCTGTCTCCGCCCTGGCTCCCCCCAACTTCATCTTCTTCCTGGTCATTGCCTCGTCCTCCTTCCTTCCTCAGTTTGGACTATGTTTTGCAGGAAGAGGACGTGCCTTAGGGGAGGGGGAGTCATGTCATAGTCATGTTATTTAGTTTTTGTCTTGATTTTTCTTGATTTGTCAGTCTTAGTTTTCTTTGTGTGCGTGTGATTTTTGTTTCTTCTCAGAAGCACTCATCCACTATTAATGCATAGATAAACAATCATTAAAAGTTAAACAAAACCTTCATAGCTCATGAGTTTTCAGAAAACCTTTACAGGTAAATGCTTTATTTATCATTGTGAATTTTCATTGTTTATTAAAAAGGACACATGATTGGTGGGGAAGTTCATGCCTTTCTAATCGTGAGCCTGAGCAGGTTACCATTTTCTTAAAATGTCCATGTATTATGTCTGTTGTATACCCAGAGGAATGCTCTTAAGACAAAACACGTTGGTATTTTTTAGAAACTATTAAAGTTTCCCTTTACCACAAATGTTGCAGGATTTTATACAGGTTATCATTGTTGACAGAATTTAAAGTATAATATTCATCGACACTTCCTCACACAGCAGTCAGCTCACAGCACTGTTCCCTCCACTTTACATACATGCGTTTACCTTACATTAGTATTTAAATAAACATTTCCTCCAAATCTTTATCTTGCGTTCCCAGTTAGCTGCCGCTCTGGTACGTTTTTTTTTGAGAGCACAGTCTTTGCCCGTAGCAAGACGCTGAGCACCAGAAGGAGGCAAATATGTGAATTATTCATCCCAGCATTTTTATTATTTATGATTTTTGTATAAACTTGTATCATGCAAAAGATTTTTTGTGATGTTTAAGACTTTGGAGTAAGATTTTGTTGTTTACTGTCATTTGGGCAGTGAGGGTATAAGACAGTGTCATGTTTTGAACAGAACAGACTTGTAAACCTACCTGTGAAAGTACCTGTGAAATAACTAGGTTTGTTTACTGACTGTCATAGTAATTCAAACCTTTTCCAATGTGATCTCGGAAATCTAATGTGGAAACTCTCATGCTCTGTTCCAAGCCCTAGTAAGCTGCCTTGCTGTCTGCTGTCTACATTGTCAGTTTTCTAATCTTCGTGGAATCTCTAACCCCGATCTCCATTCATCCATCCATTCCACACAAATAGCGTTTTTCATGAGAAGTTTATGATGTTGCTAAGCTGACAACATGAAGCATAATAAATACATGGCACAAAGCTATTTTAACAGATACTTGTCAGAATATAATGAGTACAATTATAGTCAACATTTCTCTCAGCTTCATCCACCATATTGAATTATGGCTTGTTGCATTGCATTCTGAGAGGGATACATTGGATGCTCCAATAAAATTTGGGGAAAACAATCTTATATGGCAGAATCATTTCTCAACCTCCATTTTGGATGGTTTTTTTTTCAATGAATATATGATTTTCCATGAAGGATACATGCAATGCAACGCAGTTATATGAATTCTGAAAAATGTGGATTACTGTGCACAAATGAAATGGATTACTGTTATGATAATTGTATGGTTGTGTGTGGTGTATTTTTGTATATTTTTTTTTTAATTCACAGCATATTCAAAATAGTGCCGTGTGATGATAAACAAAATACCCACGTAGGAGGGGACATTCTCGCGACCTTGCGAAATGTTCCCTAAAAGTTCTCTAAAGGTGATGAAAATCCCAAATCTTTACAGAACATTAAGGACGTCCTCTTTTAGTTATGAAAGTGCTGCAAGTTCAAGTTTCCTTATATGACTTTAGGGGGACATTCCATTTTGGTTATTTTATGGTCACTCATCAATGTTACAAAGAGGACATTTGAACGTTGACACAGAACGTTCCCATACGGTTGCCTGTTAGTCAGATGGGGATGTTTCATTATGGAATATACTGCAACATATCTTCCTGACCCATTTGGAAACGTCGATTAAGAAGCACCTATAGGTGAAATACAAAGTTCACATAAAAAAACAAAACCATTTCAATTACAAAGACATTTACTTTTATAAAAAAAAAACACTTCATATTTTTCTTTAAACATTTTAGTATTCACATGTATTATGTATAATATTGTAACTTTATTTCCTGTAATAGGCATTTATGATAATTTATAATAATAAAAACAATTCCAAAATTCCAGTAATCGGTACCAATACCATTAAAATTGTATAGTTCTTGGCTCCAATTTCGGTACCACGGTAAGATCTATTGAACCTATTTTACTATTGTATTTAACTATTTGAAAAAAATATTAAATTAAATTGAATTAATTTATTATTTATGATGGTAATCATATAAGTAAATAATATAAACATTTAAAGGCTACATGCTGTTTAAATGTAAACATTGTTTATAAAAAAAAGATCAAGTGAAAAATAAGCAACCCTCTACGCACACCTAGTAATATAATAATAATAATAATAATAATGAGATGTAGCTAAATCTACTGTACAACAGTAGCATAATATATTTTTGTCAAACTTTAATTTTGATGGGTTGTCGTGAAGACCTTTGAGTACTCTGTACTACAGAAATGTTGGTATTCTGTGATTGGTATTTTCAAAATTTCAGTACCGAAGTACCGGTACTTTTGACAACCCAAGTAGGGACCTAAAGGGAATGTCCTATAGTAATGGTCCCCTAAATGTTCCCAGAACGTCCTGAATGTTCCCAGTAACATCCCCCAACCCTTAAAAGAACTCCTGGCAACTTTACCAGGCGACGTCCTTGACACCAGGTTCTGGGAACGTTCTGAACATCAAATTTCCAAATAAACAGAATTTTTAATAAAACTAAACACGCCACTCACTGGAAATTTCACATTTAAAGTGTCGCGAAATATGCAAGAAGCAACGTAATGACATTTTGTGGAAATGTCACCATTTACTTGGTGACACCATTTACTTGGTAAAACAGAGGGATGCAACTTCAATAATATCTGCATGCTGGGTTTCGATTAGGTCAGACGAACTCATTACAAGAATTTAAGGGGAAAATGAGATTCTAATTTCATCACTAGATGCCATGAAAACTAGTCAAATCTGAACAAAACTTGAACATTTAAATATTTTTGCTTCGTTATAAAGCACAAATAAGAACAAAGTGGAGGGCTTCGTTATTTGTGCACGGGGTGTCTGTACTGTATGTATAATCTACATTTGCATAATCATCCCCCACCATTTGTTGTCTCCATATGTTGAGGTATGTATAATTGAAGATGCTGAAAAGCTTTTTTTTTTTTTTCTCTCTGGAAGCATTTGAGGCTTAGATTGTGGTGGTGTTCACTGATGTTATTTCTTCTCACTGTCTCGTTTCTTCCCTCGACCCCCTTCCCATCCTCTCCACTAATCTCTTCTCCTCCCATCATCTCAGGAGAGGATATGACTGCAGGGCTGGCGGCCTTTAGCTGTAATTGGTGACTCTATTAACTGAAAGAGGGGGAAAATGACAACATATAAACGGAAGAGACAATGAAGTCTTTGTTTGTAGTAGCATACAAACACTCGCTGCATGCACACACCTTCCCTCTGATTTTAATATGCACTTCATCCTAGCATGTGCAGAGCTAGGTAAAAAAAAAAGAACATATTCAAACCTGTACTAATAATTCCCTTAGATGCTCAGACACTGTTGTGCCCGTAAAGCTCAGTCATGCAAACACACAAAACAACCCAGTGTAGCGGGTTCTGAAGTGAAAGAGGTCAAGTGTTTGATAATTTAATCCATTTGGGGATGTAATTTCCTTAATATTTGACCTTCCTGCCATGGGTTTAAATCCTTTCTCAACCTTTTTGACTCCAAGGCCCCCCCATTGTCCAGAACAATATTCAAAGGCCTCATGACTCTTCCAGTTGTTCATGATTTTCTAGATAAGGATAAGAATTTGTAAAAAAAAAAAAAAAAAAAAAAAATATATATATATATATATATATATATATATATATATATATATATATATATATATATATACTCACAATTTCTACCTGATGACATATTTTCAAGCTTGGCAAAAATATAACAACTTTATATTCCTAAAATATGTAAGAAAATATATTTTTGTCTACATGTCGGGCTCCGTGGATTGTCAAGTGCAAAATAAATAAATAAAAATAACAAGAAAGTACCATAAAAGTGTCAAAAATGACTGTATTCCAAGTCATCTGAGGCCATATGATTTGTTATCTCATATCTCTGACCAGGCTTTGTGCATGATTAGCTTCTATAGATACACAGACAAATTGAGTCAAACAGCTCTCTCTCTCTCTCTAGCTCTCTCAATCTTGCCACAGTAATATTTACAGAGGATTAGGTTGACAGCAAAGCATCTAATCTGGGATCAGGCCAGCAGTCATTCAACACATTCTCATGCCCAGAGGCTGTGGCACACGGTGACATCAACGCTCCCTCAAGCCCTCTGTGTTCGCTGTGTCTTTCATCCCTTTCTCTTTTGGTCTCTCGCTTTGAGACACATCGTCATCTGGGTAATTTTTTTTGGGGAAATGGTGATTTTACCAGTTTGATTAGGTGGGTTTTAAAGGAAATTAAAGGAAAGTTGTTAAGCTTGCACCATTTCAAGTTAAATTAATACATAATATATGCTGGGATATAAATATGCCTTCAGAACAGTATTGGTTACAGTAACAGGGCTAAAAGTTTACTTTACTTTCACATTATAAAAGGTCATGAAACTACAGGATGAAAGAAAATATCCACTTTCTAGTTATCAATTGTTTACAAAATCACAGTAACACGATTGACATTTTACAATCATCCCCATCTAAAACACATAAAAAACACTTTAAATTGACCTTAAAGAGTTCACTATATAGACGGTAACAAAAGAACGATATTTTTAGTTTATTACCTCAAAAAGGGAAAAATATGGTTAATGCATAACCTGGAACATTTTAATAATACATTGTATCAACTTAAATATATATTAGAGATATATATATACAAGATGTTTGAAAGAAATTTTATTCTGCAAAAAAAAAAAAATGCATCAAATTGCACAAAAGTAACAGTTAACACTTTTATTATTATAAAATTATTATATAAAACATTATTATATATAATACTATTTCAAACAAATGCTGTTTTCTTGAACTTTCTGTTTAAAGAATCCTGAAAAACAATTATTATATGTAATGTATGTTGCATTGTTTCCACAAAAACATTAAGCAGCATGTCCATTTTCAATATTGACCATATTTCATATTAATTAATATTGTTTCATGAGCACCAAATCAGCATATTATAATGATTTCTAAATAATCGTGTGACACTGACAACTACAGATAACAGTTACTTTATATTTATTAGCAAATAAATGGAGCCTTGGTGACTTCCTTCAAAAACATTAAAAAGATTAGTAAAAATCCAAGCCCAAAATCCAGACCCAAACTTTTGAACAGTAGTGTAGATGAAAGAAAAAAAAAAAGGTTTTAAAAATGTCTAGCTTAACATTTAGTGAATTTTCCATCAGCTATTCATTGTTAAAAATATTTTTTACTCCTATAGGGGACCCATTTTACCCATGTACTAGCCTATAACTCTGCTGCTTGCCTGACTGAGCACTGCTGTTTTCCACATCTACAGATGAGCAGGCGGAAACATCCTGGGACGCCCGCTGCACCTTCTCACCCTCTCCCGGATGGCATGAGATTAAAGGAAGGGGGTCAGACAGATTGCTGAGGTTACATCTCAGATAAGATCAGAAATGTGTTTGCTGTCAAAGCGCTTCAAATTGCATATTTTTTCCAAGCTGATCCTTCTTTTCCGCCACTACGCCATGAGTGAATGCTCAGATGCCTGTATGCCTCTGAAGTAGGAGGAAAGCAAAGCTTTTTTTGTCATCCAAAAAGGTAAACAAGGGAGGGAGAGATATGAAGCATGAGAGATCAAACATACGATTGGAGGGAACACACCCTACCCGTCACCAGAAAGCTTGGAGAAAAGCTGTGCGTGTCACAGAAGCTACAGAGGTGTTTACTAAGGACATAAAATATGATGTTCTTGCATAAGGGTACATACAATTTGTCAGAGTCATTTTGAGATTTTGAGTCTTTTGCATGGGTTGATGATGTTGTAATTCACTTTGTTAAATGTTGCTTCTGTGATTGTTTAAAGCAGATCTTCTTTGTTTTTTGAGGGGGTAAACCCCCTTGTTGTTTTGTTTCTGTGAGGTTTGCGATGTATATTTTGTCAGCCAAATTAGATTAAGTATATATGAACAGCATTACATCTGATGGATATCTTCATATATGTTTCTGCCTTCTGTTTTGAAGTTGGTGTGGGTGTACAAGTTAGTGGTAGCGTAATAGTTAAGAATCTAGGCTGCTAGTACACTTTGCTCGTTCAGTTCCACAACTAACTGTATTGAAAACCAACTGGGATTTCCTTAGTAAATATTTAAATAGTCATTATTCAACTTCACAAAAATGCTTCATATTCAACTGAATAAATGCTATATTTGTTTGATTGGACAGTATGATAACTAAATAAGGGGGCCAAGAGACACAATCATTCCCTCATGTCTCAAATGTGTTTACTGCGTAAGCATCTTTTGAGATCCGCCGAATAACCCACTGAGGGGATTGCATCGCCCGTTTCAAGAGTCCCCTCAGGCTATCAGTTGTAGTAGAGGGTGTCTGAAAAAGCCACAAATCCATGTAAATTATTAATATCAATGCATTTGTTATGACTGGACAAATAGTGTGGTTTTAAATGCACAGAGTTAACAAATAGACAGTGACATACCACAGCGATGTTTTCTCTTCCTTCCTCACTTCTTCCCTTCCTCTCTGGGATTAATAATACCAGTGTGTCAATAGGCTTCTTGGAGGTTTAGCTAATAATGAATTTCTTTGGAGGGCAGGGTTGTTACCGTTCCAGCAGGGTAGCAGGTCGATTTGCTGGATCTGAAATCAATCTTGCATCTCCACTATCAATCACTGTGAAGCACAGCGCTCTCACGTCCTTGAACTTTTCTGATTTGTGACTTCTTACCAGTTGAAAGAGCTCAAACACATTGTTAATCTTGTTTGTATTTCCTTGCTTTGTTAAAAAACAAAACCACCGGTGTGCCTCAGGGGTCAATATTAGGTCCAATGCTATTGTAATTTTGTACTTTTTTCTTTTAATGAATGCTTAGCGTTGTTTTTCTCTGGTCCATAATAGTGGATATTTATAGCATATACCTTTGTGAAGTATGTGGAAAGTGCATTGAAAGCAAATTTTTCACTTTGCATCTGAAAGGTCCCATATTACCAGACACCTTGTTTTTATTTCTAGCGGCATCCGTGGATAATACACAGCATTATAAGGACTATGCCATTTCCTAATTGACCAATGGTCAGATTAGGAAGGACACAATGTACTTCGCTGACGTGGCCTCTCACAGTGATAACAGATGGATTACGAATTGAAATAGGACAGGCAGAACGGTAGTGCTGTGAAAACATTACCTCAGCTGATAGGAATGAGATCTGTATCACTATGAATGACAGGTCTCATGAGCTCTGTTCCAAAATATAGTGAGCCTCTATGCTGTCTACTATCTACATAGACACCTACACTCTAAGGCAGCATCTTAACTGAAACAGAACCTTGTAAGTGACTGGTTTAGAATACTATTTATAGGCAGCAACTCGGCATGGTGCACAAATCAAAAATCTTATGTGAAGCGCACAAGAAACATTGACATGTTGCTAAGCTAATGACACAGTCTCCTAACAAGCATATAAAACATAGGAGAATTTTTATTTTCACTGCAATTCTCTATGAGGATACGATTCTACACTGTAAAACGTGATACTCTTACACTACCATTTTTACAGTTTAATATTAGTTTTCTATTTTGAATATAATCTACACATTTTTTCTGTAATGACAAAGCTCATATTCTACTGCCATTATTCCCATCTTTAGTGTCATAGAAACGTTTATTTTTATTATTATAAGTTGAAAATTGTTGTTCAGCTTAATAAATTATGGAATCATATTTAATGATTCTTTGATTAACAGAATTTATTAGAAATAGAAATATTTTGTAACAAATGTCTTTACTGCCATTTTTCTTCATTTTATAGTGTCAATTTCTTTAAGTGTCAAAGATGTCATGATTCCCTGTGCTTTTCTTATCATGGACTCTTATTTTGATATTATTTTGTCTTGTTGTGCCTGTCTATTTAGTCTATATTCAGTTCCTGTTTTTTTAGTTTCCGTTTCCTGTGTTTCCATTATCCTGCTAGTTTCCATAGATACCCTGGTTAATGTCAACTAATCAACTTCATCTGTCTATCATCAGCCCCTTGTTATCCAGTGTATTTAAACCCTCAGTCATCCTCTATTCTCTTGTGGTTCTCTTTATTTTCCTTAGTGTTTTTATTAAATGTGATTTCATCGTTCATCTGCATCAAGCCTCTTGAATCTGGATTATCAATCCAGTACATGACAAAGTCTTACTGATCCAAAACTTTTAAATGCTAGTGTCTTAGTTTTGTTTTCCAGTTTAATAAATAAACAAACAAACAAATATTTAAAAGAAGATACATTTATTTGAGAAGCAAATTGCTAAATATTTTACGTGTTGTTTTCAGAGAATCATTAATTGGAATATTTTTTCTTCCCCATTAGCAAATTTATTATTTTAAACACATCAAATTCAATTTTAAGTTTTTGCTTAAAAAGTACAATGGGATCTTTGTCTTTCTTTTTGTTAATCAGCGTCTCTAGGCTTGTTTTAATAATGTTCAGATATGTTTTGGGAAACAAGACTAAAATACTGATTAGAAAAATAGATTTTATTTTATCTGTTTATATTAAATTAGCCATCTTAGAAGGCAGCATTTTGTTGCTGCCCACCTTTTGGATAAATCTTTGCATTGGGAGCATGTCTATGATGACTCCTTCTTCCATGCCTCCTCCTCAGTCTCCTGCTTTTTTTCCATTGCTCCAACATCTCCATTGCCTGCTCCTCACTTCCTCCAGTATTTTCTCCCTGGCTGTCCCACTTCATCAGACCACCACAGTACATTACATCCCATATCTCATAATCTTGCCAGAATAATGCTGCTTTTCCACAGTAAATGGGTTGGTGGTTGCGGATTGCAATTGCCAGTTCCTTTTGCAAAGCATTAATAACCAGCTGTAATTTCCCCTGATGAATCACAGTGCAATGTTGTCATATTGTCTCATAAACAGGAGGAAGAAGAAGTAGGTCACCGTCTTTTCTCATCACAAGCCACATTCTGTGCAAGGGATTACTTGCAGCGATGCTTTCATGCATGGTCAGGATTGGGACCCTTGGCAGCTATAAGGCTGATTTTCCTTAATGTTTTCGGACGGTAACTGTATGTGCCATGACTTTGAGGGTCAGGACAGGAGTTGCCTTAAGTCTTTCTTTAGAGTCTGTCACATCGCAGTGCCTGGTCCTTAGATCAAGTGACGGTAATCTTGTATCTCCCAGCAAGACCAGACAGTGAGACTTAGGAATCAAGTTCAAGGAAACGAGACAGGGTCCATATTGCAGGCATTAGGAAGTGTCCGGAGGCATCCTTTGAGTTTGGTTAGTGCTCCATCCTGACCTCGGTTTGGTTGCCAAGATGATTCATAGCACCCAGCCACAGAAGAGAAGCATGCCACAGAAAGCTGCACTAACCCCATTCTACACCAGCTCTTCAGAAGAACAACCTCAAAGACTGTACAGGCTTCTCGCATGGCTTGGTGCCTACTAACACAGTAACAGTAATCCTCCTGGATCAGAGCAAGATAATCACATGCACAAGACAACAGAGTAAACACCAGAAGTGATGGATTTCTAGCTAAGCATCTCATATCTTTTCTCAAATGGAAACACGGCACATGCTCTGCACATGTTCGTCTGCATTAAACATTGTTTGTTTGCCCTCAACCCACAATTCAACCTAGTTCCATTTTCATGTTGTTAAATTACTTCTCCACACAGGAGCTGTAGCCTAGCAGTAAGCTCACATGCTTCGTCACATTGCGCTGTGGTACTCATGAAGGCATTGCGAGTTTAATTCTCTTTTCTTCTTGCTATTTCATGTGCTTTCTATTATCTCTATGAATTAAAATGGTGAAAATGACTTAGGAAGTCAAGGGTAGCTTTTTTGCGATAGGTGCAGTAATTAATATATTGCAAAAAAAGTCCTTCATAAATAAATCTTATCCTTTATTTTTCTTTCAGAATTCTATCAATCACTATGAAGAACAGTGCTCTCACATCCTTGAACTGATGTACTTACTTGCTTCATTGAAAACAAAACCACCGGTGTGCCTCAAGGGTCAATAATAGGCCCAATACTATTGTAAATTCTTTTTTTTTTTCATTTAGTGAATGCTCATTGTTGGCCCATGAATCTTTGAAGCATAACTACAAATCTCTCTGAATACATTTAGTTGATAAGCAAACTGTATATAATATATTTAATTTATGATATCTTTGTCAGAAATTGTATATTGAAATCTATTTAGAGATATCATGTTGAAAAAAAAATTCAAGTAATTTATTAACTTTTATGGTTATAGTTGAACCTCAAAAGAACAAGACATGCTTTATTCGGAATATTGTTACAGATTGACCAATTTTTAATACACTGCAAAAAGCCTGTATTAAAACTATTACGTATTAAAATGCACCTACTCTAATTATATATAAAATGGGTTGAACAGAAAACCCTTGGTAAAAAAAAAAAAAAAATATCTAGCCTTTAGTACCATCTAGATTATCATGGATCTTTAAACTAGACTGAAATGCCTAAAATGAATTTAGTTTAACCTTATATTATTTTTCTCGTAAGTTTAGCTTGTTTCAAAAGGAGCATTTGTTGCAGCTCATTTAACATTAACTGAGATTACAGCCTTTTGGGGAGCACTCGTTGTTTATGGATAATATATAATATAATAACCCAAGGAATGTGCTATCATGTCCATGCAGTGGAAATCAAGAACTTTTAGCCTATACGAAGCACATACTGTTCATGTTACATGACTGATGAGGCTGCAAACCCATGCCAGAACATAGCCCACACGCCATGTTTTCAAAGAAACTGCAAGTCCAAATCCTTCACGCCTCTCTTCGTTTTTCTACCTTGCTTGGGCAAATGTGCAAAGACACTATTTCCAGATAGTATTTTCCTCTCCCCTTCTTCTCAGCAGGAGATTCTGTATAAAGGTACATTTTGTACACAGGAAGATGGTGCCACTTCGAAGTGGGCGATAGTGAGGACAAATAACTAGCCGCCTGCCGCACTGAAAAGCTGTGTGCCTTTTTGCAGATTGCTGCAGCCCAGGATTGCTCATGTGGAAAGAATCACTTTTTTCTCTTGCTCTAGAGGTTGGTAAACTGGAAAGCGCTTCCCGACTGTAGTTGAATTAGATGTAAATTGGTTAAAAACACTCTAGAGAGAAGCTCAATAAACTCAATTAAATAAATACAGTAAGTGTATTAGGATTTTGCATTGTTTTTCCTAAGTAGAATCCCATGATATATGTCTGTTATCTGTCTATTACATTTCCCAGTGCACCGAACTCTATGAGTGAAGCGTTACTAGGCAATTTATGTAATAATTAGGTAGCAAACGATGCTAAAGAGTTTGAGTTGTATGGCTCAATGTTGATAGCTATGTCTCCTACTTTCTGCCTACCTAGCCTCGTTCCATGATGCAAGTGTGTTGAAGCCTTGACACGGGTCATGTGAAAATGCTGAAATCAGATAGCAACTCAAACTATTAGCATGACAAAAGTATACAGCTAGAACAGCATTGTTCATTCAACAGAACTGTTCATTACACAGCAATTAACACAGCTTTTTTTTCTCAACAAATATGAGATGACCCAGAATTTCAGTATTATGAGGTAACACCTCAAAACTGGTGCTAAATGAATTACATTCTAAAGTGTAATCAATTCCTCTGTGCTCCCATTAGAAAGTATTGTTATCATGAAAAGCAACCACTGGATCGCATTAGGTATGGCTAATTATACCTGTCCAGCATCAAAGGTCCACTTTGAAATTAGCATAGACACTCTTAGAAAAAAAAAGGTACAAAATCTGTCACTGGGATGGTATCCTTTCCAAAGGTACTGATATGTACCATTTAGGTACTAATATGCACCATTTAGAAATAGGTAACCTTTTCAAAGGGTACTGTTCCCACCATTTTTACTCAAGTGTGAATACATATTTCTGTGGATGCGAATGTGAGTTTGCACAGTTTTGACATAAATAGCCTTAAATAGCTAAGTGAGAGAGTACATGCACAAGGTTAGCAAGTGGCGTAAAATATGCCCAAACCATATAAGGGCTTTCCACACAGCAATCCTCATCAGACGTACAACACTCTCTAAAGACATACTATTTTCTTATGAAATGTATTTAAGATTAAATATCTATGTATCAGTGGTGTTCATTACATTACATCAAAAAAAGAGAAACCACATACCATTATATTTTGAATTTTTATATTAACTATGTAATGTCTGCATCTATTCCAAAATAATAACCAAAAGCAGAAACTATTTAAACAATATATTTTATTTGTGAACTGATGTTCAGCTGTTTTTAATAGTCAACTTATTTTCTGATCATCAGTCATCAAGCTCGGTTATCATTGGTCACAAATGTACCTTTTGTTTCACCAAATTGATTGCTTGCTTAAAAAAACAAGCAAATACAAAAAAAACACAGCCATTGTGTTTTTAGGCAATTTCCATGTTTGATTTTAATGTGACATAAAACGGTGATATCTACAGTAAGTGGCTGAGTTGTTTACTTAGTTTGTAATTAGTCTTCCCATTAACGCCATAATGTTGTTCATTCAGACCGATTCACGAACATGCACGAAAACAAGAGTCAGGTTTTATCGCACTAACCAATCATATCCAATCTAACTAATCATATCCAATCATACTACAATACAGGCATTGCCTTCTTTTCCCCATGACTTTCCCCCATTCATTCTCAATTACCCCCACCAAACCCGCTGGGCTCAGGGGAGGCAAGAGAGCTGCGTTAGCTGCTGGTGTTGCTGTTGGACAGTGTTACTTTAGAAAAACAAGTGGTTTATATATTAAACCGCCCCTGCTATGTATAAAATTCCATCTTAACATATTTTATAAGGCTACCAAGAATATGTGATGTATGCATGGTTTCAGTTGTTCCTACATTTTTTGTTGTACTAAAAAATAGTATGAAATAGGGCTGAATGATACATCAAATTTTCATTGTCATCGCGATATGAACTCGCGCGATGAACACATCGCAACAGACAGCCTGACACGATGAATAAATGCCTGGTTCAGATTACAAGATTTTTGTGTCATGGTGTCAGATTACACGATTTTGACTCCTAAAATCTTGTCGTGTCGTTGACAAGAAACATGTCAGACTACACGTTGCTTTCCGACCAGCCATCGCATGCCGTCACACGCACACATTCACTCGCAAACACACGCACACTGTCCCTCGCTCACTCACTCACTCGCGTGCGCACACACACACCCAGATAGTACCGACTATTTGATGTGCATTTTACATCTGGAAGACGTATTTTTAAGAGTGTTTGCTCATCTGCAATACAGCTATAGGACGTTTCCTGTCAGATGTCAAATAGACGTTTAGAAGATGTCAGTTTAACATACATTCTAAATCATTACATCTTAAAGACATCTTCTAAACGTCTATTTGACATCTGACAGGAAATGTCCTGTAGACGTATTGCAGATGAGCAAACACTCCAGTCTTCCAGATGTACAGATGTTCCAGAATGCACATCAAATAGTTAGTGCTATCTGGGCACTCACTCACTCACTCGCGCGCACACACACACACACTCGCTCACTGGCGCACACACACACTCACTGTTGCTCGCACTCTCACTAACTCGCGCACACTCACTCTCACATACTCAACCTGTCGTGGAGGACCGTTAAAAAATTAAACATGCTTTCTGTCGTGATGTCTTGAAGCATCGCAGACGCGACGTAGGTTGTCGCCCACTATGACACACTATAGGAGATGAAACGATCGAATCTTGCGTCCCGACGCCCGTTGTCGTTTACGAATCCCCACGACACCCTACATCAAACGGATCGTTCCAAAATCGCGCTAAAATCGTGTAATCTGAACCAGGCTGGTAATAACACGCAAAGAACCTATTAAAGCACTAAGACATGGGAACAGTATAGCTAACATTCACATTTGAATATTTATCGCAAGTCATATCGTCATCGCAATATTAACCAATGTTATCGCACATCGCAGATTTTCCTCATATCATGCAGCCCTAGTATGAAAGTTATTGAATCATTATGATTTGTTCATGAAAACATTTGTACACAGATATCACACACATTTGTACATACGCATGGTCTGTGAATGAGACCACAGTGTTTGGCTACTTAGCATATCCACGTTATTCTCTAATGCTAGATGTTGTAAATTACTCCCTTCCCCATTCAAAATTGACCAAAATTGATTTAAAGTGTCTTTGCGACATGATAGTCACAGCCAGTCACCAATGATGTCTGCCATTCTCTGGAAAGACAGTGAGAAGTGTTGTGTTTTCAGTTAGCATCTAGCTACAGTTTGTGTCGGCTCAAGAAAAACAGATTGATGCGCATCTTGTCAACAAAGCCTTTCTGCCAAAGTAGCTGCCTCTCTCTCGAGAATAAATCACTGATCGATCCATCTTCCAGCAATTTGCAATTCTCATTTAAAATATGATTTATCAACAAATTGAGCTTTAAAAAGATGTTGGCAAGCGATTTAATGGTCGTAGTGGATTCATTTTCTTTTCATTATGTTATTACACGCTTGGGTAGTCGGCGGTATTGTGAGATATTCTAGTTGTCGTGATGAGGCATGACGTCTTGCGCTGTCTTCTGAGGCGTAGACACAGGTCGCAAGACTGGAGACGTTCCATTTGCCCCTATTTCCTGTGAGCTG
This sequence comes from Squalius cephalus, assembly GCF_949319135.1. Classification (NCBI taxonomy): domain Eukaryota; kingdom Metazoa; phylum Chordata; class Actinopteri; order Cypriniformes; family Leuciscidae; genus Squalius; species Squalius cephalus. Next base: position 38,328,613 of record NC_137125.1, read on the forward strand.
TCATTAGCATGCCCATCATAACTCTGAATGATAGGCTTTCAGGGTGGAAAGACACCAGGCTCTGGGGCTTGTCATTGTGTAGCTATTGACTGATAGATGATGAGAGATGATGTGAGTTTCATACACTGGTCACAACTTGATGACTGTGTAGGGCTCTGGTTGGTATTTTCCACAACTATTTGATGCCACCGTCTCAGGGGAGTGCGAATCTCTGCTGTCAGATGTGGTTTTTAAATTGGCTGAGTTGAATTTTGATTGCCGTGAACCGGCAGTTAGTAGGTCAGGTAATGGGTGAGAGTGCAACCGTTTCACATCAGCCAGTATTTGGACCAGTACAGGGGAAAGGAATTGTCTGTTGTTTGCTTCTAATATTGTATGGTCCTTCAGTTTATAAGAAGGGGGGAGCAGGTCATTTGAGTTAATAAGGTTTTGGAGGGTCAATGTGTTCAAAAATATCTTTTAAAATTGTAGTTTAAGACAAGTGCCTGTTCTTAGAATTATACTCTTAGTTTTCTTATTGGTTTCATATGGTTTTGAAAAACTTTTGTATCATTTTCCAAAAGTTTTATTGTAATTAATTAAATGTGATGATATCTAATGATATGGGGTTACCATAACAAAATGAAATGACGTTTTTTCTTACTTTCTTACTCAATGAATCATGTGACATTTTACAGCCTGAACATTACCTTGTCATAAAAAGGTTAATTTATTTGATATTTCAGATACTTGTTGAACTTTTAATAAAGCATATGCCAAATTTTACATGAGGTTTTCCTATCAAAAGCTTTTTTTATTCAATATGATAACATGATATTGCACAACCCTGACAATTTTTTTTTTTTTTTTACTTTATGCCCCTAACATAATATCAAAAAATATTTTTTATTCAGAAACTAAAACATTCTTATCACAGAAGAGAAATATTCAAATCATTATATGTTTAAACTGCATTTTTAATGTGTTTTTGAATAAATGAATAAAAAAATGAACGTCATTTCATTGACCCTGGAGTCAGGTGTTTACTGTTGGAATTCCCACAGTGATCTACCTTAACATGCGGAGTTTAGAAATACCCCAGTGCTTTCTCAGCTAGCAGCAATTAGCACAAACTGTGGAGCTCCTCGCTGGCTAATTACTGCTCTGCTATCCAGGACGCAGGAATACATTAACACTTCAGTTTAGCATTTTAACCCCTTGCTACATGTACATACACTTTAAACTGTTCGCATTGTAAACTCGGTGAGGAGTGGTGTTCATTTCTTTTTTTTAGCTGGGGTAGTTCGGCTGGTCGGCCAGCTGGTATCCTAGCCTGAGTAGCTAACAAGCACATTAACCCCTCTAAAACAATAGTAGCAAATCAGACCAACCAGCTTGAGGCTAGCTAAGACGTTGCATATCTGAGGCTAGTTTAGGTCTGCCAGTTATCAGGGCCGACGCCACGAGGGGGCAAAAGGGGATATTGCCCCCTCAGATCTGATTTGCATTTGATCTTAGTTTCCGCAGGACACAATGGTCCCCTCAAGAATTATGAATGCCCCCAAGTTCGTGTGTCCTGGTGTCGGCTCTGCCAATTATTGTCCTGGAGGTTCAATATTTTAGGAAGTTTAGCTCCAATCCAAATTAAATGCATCTTAACCAGGTGATCAAGGTCTTTTGGAGTGTTATAAACTTCTAGTGTTGGGGTAGGGTGCAGCTAGACTCTGAAACCCTGGGCTAGTTTTAGCTGTTTGCAGCATTCTGGTCTCAGAAGGTTTAATTCTCCAAAAACAAGAGTTAAATGGCTGCCGAACAGTGTTTTGGTGATGCTGCGTGATAAATGTCACTAGAGCATATTTTGTTATAAGACTTGAGTCCATATTTTGAAAGTCTAATCGTAGACTACCAGTCAAAAGTTTTGTTTTTTAAGAAGTTTCTTATACTCACCAAGACTGCATCAAAAATACAGTAAAAAAGAAAAAGAAAAAAACAGTATTATTGTCAAATACTATTACAATTTAAAATAATGGATTCTATTTTAATACATTTTAAAATGTAATTTATCATGGCAACCCTGAATTTTTTAAGCAGCCATTTTCCTTGTGGAAACTGTGATACGTTTTTTTTTTTTTTTTTTTTTTTTTTTTTCAGAATGTTTGATGAATTAAAGAGTTAACTGAACAGCATTCATTTGAAATAAAAATCTTTTGTAACATTATACATGTCTTTTGTCAAGTGTGTATAATGATGAATTCTTAAAATTTTAGAAAAGCTACATTTTCAAGGCTTGTACGTTTCCTTTTGTATGGGCAAGGTTGCATCATTATTTTCACCTTAGAACCTCAAAAGCCTCATGTTTTGTTTTTCTTTCTTCCCTGTTCTCTTTTTGTGTCTCTGACAGACTGTCAGACAGCATATGTGGCACTCTGTAAAAATTAAGTGAACCAGTTACCCGGGCACCTGTTCTGTTTGGCTCACGTTGAGCTTTGCTATAAAAACCTTCTTTTTTGTTGTTGGATGAGCTTTCTAGCTGCTGATTAAGCCCGTGGCTCAAACCCTTAGGGGGCTCGCTGACCTGAACTAACTCCCGCCTCTCTCTTTTCTCTGTAGGTACAACCAGGCAGCCTAGAGAAGGAGAGGTTCCCGGAGTAGACTACAACTTTGTGACCGTTGAGCGGTTTGTGGAATTGGAGAAAAGTGGAGCTTTGCTGGAAAGTGGAACTTATGAAGGTAAGTTGGCCGAGTTGCACAATCATATATCAGGTCATAGTTTTTGTCCCAATATCTCATTGCTGGGATTAGGGATTTGAGCAAGCCCTAACCTAACTAACCAACTGCTAGCCAAGTATTAAACTTTGGTGCATAACTCAATGTGCTACGGACATGAGTGATACCTCAAATCATGGAGATTCTTGAGGCGAAGTGTGCTATTACTGTACTTCTCTAAGTGGTGAGCAATACAGTCAGCTAAAAAAGTCCATAGATTTTCATTAAAGGAGGAAACTGTACCCTATCTGGGATCAAAATATCAGTAGCTGGGTTTCTATCCATGTATCCAAGTTTTGGGATGCTGCATAAAAATGATAGATTGAAACAAACATTTGTTAGAGATTAAAAACTCGCAATGGAAATGAGAAAATTCCTAGATGTGACTCTTCCTCAACCAAGGTATATGACTGAATAATTATCTCAGAGAACAAAAGAAAACATCTCGCTCTGGTCAAAGTCTGTCATCAAAATGATTGGCTATACTGTTACCTCCTAGAAGTGATTGACGCGCTCTCGCCTCCAAGACAAAGGGATCTGCTGCTGATTGCTAGCAAACATGAAGTTCATCAGAGCATTTTGTTTGTGCGCTCTAAACCGCAAGTAATTTATTACAATTAATAATGAGCCACAGTGGCATCCCCAGTGGCTACAACTTCTATTTCCAATTATATTATATGACATTTTCCCTGGAAGTGACTATTTTATGTTTGTAAGCTTATGGGATGGCAATGCTCCTTTATTAACAATTTGTTTTGTGATATTCTGTTTTTCGAGACCCTCTGTGAATAAAAGAGGACAGACCATGGGAAAGTATTTAATTGGCAGAAACTCTAGTTAATTCACAATGTGATATAAAAATACCGTAAAGGGAATCTGATTATCTGGGGTCTTGTGAGCTTAGCCTTTCTTAACTTCAAAAGTCCAACAACTCCATCTCTTGAATAAATATCCATTTCCCTCTCTCTCCTTTAGTCCATTGTCACTTTTCCCTCTGAGTTGACTGTGAACTAGCAACTGAAAGGGACAGAAGAGAATTTCTATATGTGAAAGACATCAACTCTTCGCTTATACTCTATTTCTTTCTCATTAAATCTTCCTTAGTGTTCATATGGTGATTTTGATTTTCAGCATGTTTTAAAGATTGTGACTGTAACTCAGCTCAGCTTTAATAATGTAACGTCAGGTATATAAGTGGAATATGTGATGGGTTTACAAAGGGTTTTGAAATCTAATATATTAAATAGTGTTTAAATAAATAAAAATGAATGTCCTGACTGACTCAAGTATGCAAATAAATAATATTTTTACACTTTTTGCATAATTTGACATACATTGTGTGATATTCACACATCGTATGGCTCATATTTCAAGCACGCTCTGATTATCTTCTTTGCAACCAAGTAAACTAACTTTTGAGAAAATATTATTGGGGCAAATTTGTGTAAAAATTGCTATAAATCATTTCACACAATAACAATTGTGGTGGTTCAAACTTTCAAACTTATGATAGTTTCTTTATATTAAAATCTGTTAAAATTTCAAACTCTGGTTCTGTTAATGTATATATACTTTTGTTCAAATGATTTCTTTAAACAAAATACTTCTGTTCAGCAAGAATATATTTAAAATATATTAAAATATAAAACAGTTATTTTAAATTGTAATAATATTTTACTGTATTTTTTATGAAATAAACGAAAAGAAAAGAGGAAACACTCATATTAACATAGAAATGTATTTATATTTCTTCTTTTTCATTACTTTATTATAATAAAATGATATATAGAATTTTTATTTAAGACTACAGTCAGCTGGTCATTATCACAATAATAACGAGTAATACAAAATGGACGTGAAATATTGCATTTAAAATATTAATATTAAAGAAAGAGGTTGTGGAAAGACATAAGAGATGTGAAATTATCACAGTCATGTAAGAAGTCGGACAGTTAAAGTGTAGTTGTTTAGTTGTCCAAAAATAATTAAATAAATAAATCAGAATCAAGTATTTCAGACTTGATAGACTTAGCTGCAAAGAAACACTTACATTTGTGATTCATTTATGCTTTATTCCAATGTTTTTTGTTTTTTAAATCCATTTTTATGAGTTACAGCTGTTGTGCGCTGTAGCATCATGTCAGGTAGTGACCCAGGGAGAATTGAAGGCACACTCAACCAGATGCCCTGCTCTCCTCAAGAGCCTGTTCATCCCAGGGGAGCCATGGCACTATTACTGAGTCTGTAAACATAGAACAGCTCTCCCTCACACACTGATCGTTTTAGAAACAGTTTGTGTGGGATTGTACAGGTGTCGGACTTTTGTGGTTTTTTGGTTTATTTGCAGAGACATGATTTTCACTGACCGAGCAATGCAAAAAACACAGTTATTTCAAACACATTGAGTTCATATCATGACATATTTTTATATAAAGCTAATAATTACTACTATGTGTGTAGATTAGGATATTGACTGCAGGGGCATGTTCCTATTAAATAATTATTAATTAAAATTAATTATTAAAAACGATTAAATTAACACTTACACAGTATTTAGCCTTAACATCAGCTTAAAGGGTTAGTTCACCCAAAAATTTGAATTACCACATGGTTTACTCACCCTCAAGCCATCCCAGGTGTATATGACTTTCTTCTTTCAGATGAACACAATCTGAGTTTTATTAAAAAAAATCCTGGCTCTTTCAAGATTTCTCTTTGGAGATTTTGAAGCCCCAAAAAGCGCATCCATCCATATTTAAAACTTCATCATCTAAAATAACTAGCTTCCGACAGACGGCCGTACGCATCGATATACGGCGAAAGAGTGACCTCTGACCTGAAGCATGATGTATTGACGAAAGCGCAGAGGATAGAGCAAAACAAAACACCGGTCACGAATTAGAAGTCTAAAACGAGAATTTTTAAAGAGAGATGTCAGAGGATTTCGATATAAGAGAAGATAAGCTTGAATTTTTTGCCCAGCCCTATTTGTTTGCATGGCTTCACTATCAGAGACCTTTCGCTAAAAGGATCCTCAAACTACATTACACTGCCATTGTGCTGCATTTACTCACAAAAATAAATGTTTTACATATTTATGGTAGGAAATTTACAAAATATCTTCATGGAACATGATCTTTACTTAATATCCTAAAGAAAAATCGATAATTTTGACCCACACAATGTTTTGTTGGCTATTGCCACAAATATACCCGTGCGACGTGACTGGTTTTGTGATCCAGGGTCACATATGCATACTGGCAGCACTACTCTCCATCTATTGAGATGTCCATGGCACGGTGTTTCCTGTCTGGTTTGCTCCGCTGGAGCCCTATAGGAGACAATTAAGAGGCCACTTTTTCTAACCCGTTCTCATACAGTGCTATGCATAAGTTTAGACACCCATGCTAAAGTTGACTAAAAAGAGGAATAAAAAATCATCTTTTGGAAATTTAACTTAATGCCTTAATTAAAAAAATTAGGAAAAATCCAACCTTTAAGGACACCAATTTTCTTTGTGAATGAATAATGTATCATAAATAAATAAATGTTCTTCCTTAAAATACAGGGTGCATAAGTTTGGACACCCCTATGTTAAATTCCCATAGAGGCAGGCAGATTTTTATTTTTAAAGGCCAGTTACTTCATGGATCCAGGATACTATGCATCCTGATAAAGTTCCCTTGGCCTTTGGAATTAAAATAGCCCCACATCATCACATAGCCTTCACCATACCTAGAGATTGGCATGGTTTTATTTCAGTTAGCCTAATAGCTAGTTTGATTTGCATTGAGAGATGATCTTATGGAAAGTACTCCATGCCAATCTCTAGGTATGGTGAAGGCTATGTGATGATGTGGGGCTATTTTAATTCCAAAGGCCGAGGGAACTTTATCAGGATGCATAGTATCCTGGATCCATGAAATAACTAGTCTTTAAAAATAAAAATCTGCCTGCCTCTATGGGAATTTAACATAGGGGTGTCCAAACTTATGCACCCTGTATTTTAAGGAAGAACATTTATTTATTTATGATACATTATTCATTCACAAAGAAAATTGGTGTCCTTAAAGGTTGGATTTTTCCTCATTTTTTAAATTAAGGCATTAAGTTTAGTTTCCAAAAGATGATTTTTTATTCCTCTTTTTAGTCAACTTTAGTATGGGTGTCTAAACTTATGCATAGCACTGTAAATGTCGCATGTCAAAGACTTTTGGGCAAAAAGCGCCCTTGCGTCTTTTGCGTCTACATGCAGGTAAACTCAAGGCAATTATAAGAGAAGTCACAGAGAATTCTACTGTATCTTTATTTCTTTTTTTCTTTTATTTGAATGGTACAGTGATCACGAACAGTGATTGACTGTCATAAAGCTGAAAGCAATACAATAATTCAGAATCAGATTTAATAATAAATTGGCTATATTTAAATCTTAGCTTGTGACATTGATAATCTGGTTTAGTTCTGATTATTTTGTTTTGACTGGTTGAAGTTTTGAATGGCCGATAACCTAAAAATTGAGCAAATTGGCTGGTGAGTGAAAAAGTTCATTTCAAGCCCTGATACTACAGTACATCATACATCGGGTCAGGGGTTACTCTTTTGACGCAAGTCGACTTGCATAAGCCGTCTGCCGGAAGCTAGTTATTTTAGTTTTAAAGTTTTAAAAATGGATTTTTTTCTTGCAAAAATCCATCACTTTGCTTCAAAAGGCCTTTATTAACCCCCTGGAGCCATATCGATTACTTTTATGATGGATGGATGGATGCACTTTTTTGGACTTCAAAATCAGGACGGCCATTCACTCCCTTTATAAAGCTTGAAAGAGCCAGGATATTTTTCAATATAACTCTGATTGTGTTCATCTGAAAGAAGAATGTCATATAAACCTAGGATGGCTTGAGGGTGAGTAAATCATGGGGTAATTTTCATTTTTGGGTGAACTATCCCTTTAATCATTTGTTTCTTTGATTCCAAAGTTTGCTTTTATGTTCACTTTCGCAGTTATTTTCTTTTGTATTATTTAATTAAGTATATTTAAACGTTAAAATACGTTAAGGTTTTTATGTATAGTTGTACATTTATTGATAATGCTGTTCTTTTGAACTTTGTATTTATAGATAGACAGACATATATAGACAGACATAGATAGATAGATAGATAGATAGATAGATAGATAGATAGATAGATAGATAGATAGATAGATAGATAGATAGATAGATAGATAGATACATACATACATACATACATACATAGATACATACACACATACATACATACATACATACACAGATACACAGATACATAGATACATAGATAGATACACAAATAGACAGATACATAGATACATAGATACTAGGGCTGTCAAACGATTAATCGCGATTAATCGCATCCAAAATAAAAGTTTGTGTTTACATAATATATGTGTGTGTATGGAGTATAATTATTTTCTATATATAAATACACACACATGCATATATATTTAAGAAAAATGTGTTATTTATATATAAAATATTTATATATAATATAAATTATATATAATATAAATATATATACACAGTATATACATGCAAATATTTCTTAAATATATACATGCATGTGTGTGTATTTATATATAGAAAATAATTATACACCGTACACACACATATATTATGTAAAAACAAACTTTTATTTTGGATGCGATTAATCGTTTGACAGCCCTAATAGATACATAACATCATGGTGACAGAGCTTGCATTATAAAAAAATGTCAGTTATACACCAAATGTCTGATCGATTTCAGATAACTTTTACGGCACCCCGAAGCCCCCGGCAGAGCCCAGCCCACTGCTGCTGAATGTAGCTGAGCAACTGTTGCCAGGCGCCACACCGAGATCACAGGGCAAACGTAGACGCAACAAGTCCGTCAGCAACATGGAGAAGGCTGGCATCGAGCCACCTGAGGAGGAAGAGGAGGAGAGGCCCGTCATCAACGGCAACGGAGTGGCCATCACCCCAGGTTAGGAGCTCTTAATCAATTTAAGAAGAAGAGAGATCTTTCATACCATCTTGTCATGTACGGGCTCACCGGTGTAGTAAATTCAGTTACTGCTGTGACCTCAGATCAGGGTTACTAGCGTAGAGATGATTACCGTGGGGCCACTAGGTGCATCATGTATCATAGCAACCGCCTCCTCTCTAAATTACCTCATAGTATCCACTGTTGTCAGGGCAATAGCCTAGCAACTGTCGTGCCAGCATGTTATCACACATTGCCTGTTTTTCGCTCCATAGGAGCAGCTCTGTGGGGCGGAAACGTGCATCGAGTGTGGATGTACTGAAAAAAACTTTTGTTTTGTTTTGGCTCTAATACACCTACATGACATGGTGATGTAGAATCTAACACAGTTAGATTATTGTTCATATCCAGTAATATAAAAAAACGCCAGAGGAATTTGTTTTTCTCTGAGCTCTTTAATAGCTCTTTAATAGCTCACTTAAAAACATGAATTCAAAATTGACCCTATTTACTTTCTTAGTTCCTGGCCTTACTGTGCATGATTCATCCGTCCATGTTATCCGAAAGAGGAAAATCTTTCGCTCCAAAAATTTTTTTTTTAATAATTTATCTGTTTTTAATCTGTTATTAATGTTATAATTTACTCAACCTATGTCATCCAAACCCATAAGACACAATTTATATAGTATAGTAGTTTTTTGCTATAGTAGTTATAGTAGTTAATTAATATTAGTATTAGTATATTAATATTAGTAATCTTAGTTAGTATAGTAAAGTATTGTTTGAAGCGGATGTCATAAATATTTTAAAACAAGTGGTTCATTTATAAATCCATAAGATCTTACCTTCATGCTGTGGAAATACAACGCGGAAGACAGAACACAATGAGCACAGAACTGAAAGGGGGCGGGGCTACATAAGGTCTATATATGATAAACTGATTTCATTTAGGCTTTTATTCACATAGAAACTTTGATCAATACACATACGTAGAGCACATCATATATTGTAATTGGAAGCTCAACTGTTCTCGGTTCTCATTAGAGGACAACCCTAATTGGTTCTCGTGCCTCAGGCATGTATGGTTGAGCTTTTCCATTTAACTTTCATTTGTGTTTAGAAGATAAGCTAAAGTCTTATGGGTTTGGAAAAACATGAAGACAAGGGTGAGCAAGTAATGACAATGTTCAACACTTCGGCCTCCATTTCCTAGTCAAGTTGCCTAACTTAATTCCCACCCAATTTATTTATTGTTAAATATATTGTTTCACTCAGAAATGCATCACATTAATGACATAAAATAGTTTGTGAAATGTGTTTAATGTTGACTTTAATGGAGTTCTGAATGATTCAGTAAAGTTTGTCTTCAAAGTTATTCTTAAAATCTTTGGGAAATCGAAACCAATAAGACAATTTTTGACAGCAAGTAAGAGTATATAATAAATGTATAATATTAAGATGAATAGCTCAGATAATTTGGCGCTGACATTTTATGTGAAACGTTTGAGTTCATATTGAAATCTCTGACTTTTCATTGCATGTTTGGTATCTTGCGAGATCTGAGCACAGTTTTAGACCTTGATGAAATCTCTGAAGAGACGCATGAGGTTACTATGAGATATTTTCGATTTATCTTAGATAGAAGTACTTTTTCAGGATTTTCAGTGTATAAAACAAATATATGGTTATTATATGGCTGGAAAATATTCGTAATTCATTCACCAAGTGTGACAAAAGACTACTCCTTGATGCCTTGAAATGATGTCTAGATAGGCCGCTCACAAGGTTGTGTGTGTGTGTTTATGTGAGTGTGATTGAGTGAAGCTGTCCTCTCATTTCTCAGTTGATTAAAACATCAGTACTGGTGAATGTTATGGGATTCAGTGTCTTTTTCTTTCGTCTCTCCCTCTCTCTTCCCCTCGATCTGTCTTTTGCGCCTCTCCTTTGGGACCTCCAACCTCCATAACTCAAACTAGGACACGTTCAGTTCTCTTCTGCTTTCTCTCTCTCTCTCTCTCTCTCTCTCTCTCTCTCTCTCTCTCTCTCTCTCTCTCTCTCGCTTTATCACCACAGACTCCATTTTAATCACTCCACTCTTATTTCACCGTTTTAGTCCAGCTAACTCTATCTCTGACTGTTCTTCTTTGTCTTACAGTCTTCTGTTTTTCTCTTTCTAACATGCTCCTCTTATAGTGACCTGCTTTTCAATTCTCTCAGAAACTCTCAAACTCAAATCTCAGTTACATCTCTCTCTCTCTCTCTCTCTCTCTCTCTCTCATAAATATTTTCTCTGTCTGTCTCACTCACATTCACCGGTTTTTTCTGTAGTCTTGGACTCAGAGTTGCACCAGCCGCGCTGTTAAAAGTTGGAGACGTCTCCCAAAATATTGGATTCTTGTAAATTGACAGTTTTCTTTTTATAAGCGTTAGCTCTTGGTGGTGATTATTCAGCTGAATTCAGATACACTATTCATCATGTTTATCCACTTCTATTGTCTGGTTCTTTTTGATTGATAAAGGTGTTTGAATCTGAGATGTAGATCTGCAGTTGTTAAAAGGGTTATAGATTTAGTTTAAACAATTTTGCAGTACATTTTTCTTCTGTTTTCTTCTTCTGCTTTTTTTTTTTTTTTTTTTTTGCATTTTTTTTTTGCATTTTTTTAGAGTCCAGTGAACATGAAGACAAGAGTACAGATGCCTCAGGAGAGATGCCCACCACATGCCCCTCTGAGACCTCCACAGATGCCCCTAAAGAAGAGACAGAACCTCCAAAATCGCCTCCCAAACTGGATGAGAATGACGAGCTGGGTCCTCTGCCAGATAACTGGGAGATGGCTTACACTGAAAAAGGAGAAGTGTACTTCATTGAGTGAGTATCTCTATCCATCTGTATAATTTCAAATTATTTAGAATTAGAAGTTATAATCAGCATATTTTAACCCTTAGATGCGTGAATGTTTCGCCAATCAGTACGCCAATATTCTGGTCTTTAGCGACCCGGATCTATATCTAACACGGATGGATCTCTACCTGTCGCGATAATATAAAACTCTCCTGATATTAGAGTTACAATTACAGAATAATAAAGTAAAGCATATTTTGTTACCTTTTGGAGCTTGGAAGGGTTCAGTTTGAGCAGATGTTTTACTGTATACCATCATCACTGTCCTCATCAGAGCTCATTTCCCAGTGCATTCAGCATCTGGCTTATATTTGCCATCTCAAACATATTCTCAAAACTATCATCTTCAAAATTAACATTTTGATCACTGACAGCTTCTTCACCAGATCCACCATCAAGTGACACTAATATTTGATTGCGTTCAGTACTTGCTCTGCAGTAAAATCACTGAGCCATTTCAAGTTTTGCTGATGATACTTCCTATTCTTTTGTTTTCTGCCTGCGGTAACTATGAGTGAAACGTCACTTCATCATTGTGTATCAGACGTTGCCACCTTATAGAATAAAGGTGAATTGCACTTATTCACTCATCAAAGATTCAATTATTGTTGTGTGGGAAAAATATACTTAAACTGTTACACACCTAGGCTCGTTAGTGACCCTATACAAAATATTAATGGGAAAACAGGCATTCTTTAATACATTGAGGAATACTAAGAAGGTTGATGTCTATTTTTAAAAAATGAATGAGGAGGAGGGTTGTGAAGGACATTCCGGGTCACTAAAGACCCGAGTGTGCATTTAAGGGTTAAAGGTGCGTTCAGTATTTTTCCCATCCAAAAAACGTTTTTACATGGAGCAGGAGCAGAATGGGGAAGAAAGGTGATTTAAGTAAATTTGAACGTGGCATGGTTGTTGGTGCCAGACAGGCTGGGTATTTCAGAAACTGCTGATCTACTGGTATTTTCAAGCACAACCATCTCTAGGGTTTGCAGAGAGCAGTCAGAAAAAAGAGAAAATATCCAGTGAGCAGCAGTTCTGTGGGTGAAAATGCCTTGTTGATGCCAGAGGTCAGAGGTGAATGGCCAATTGGTTCGAGCTGATAGAAAGGCAACAGTAACCTAAATAAGCACTCGTTGCAACCCAGGTCTGCAGAAGAGCATCTCTGAACACACAACACGTCGAACATAAGCATAAGACACACCAGGTGCCACTCCTGTCAGCTAAGAACAGAAAACTTAGGATACAATTCGCACAGGCTCAACAATAGAAGTTTGGAAAAACGTTGAGTCTCGATTTCTGCTGTGACATTCAGATGTTAGGGTCAGAATTTAGTGTAAACAACATGAAAACATGGATCCATTCTGTCTTGTCTCAAGGGTTAAGTCTGCTGCTGGTGGTGTAATGGTGTGAGGGATATTTTCTTGGCACACTTTGTGTGTATTGTTGTTGGCCATGTCCATCCGGTTATGTGTCTCTCTTCTGATGGCTATTTCCAGCAGGATAACTCACCATGTCTCAAAGCTTAGTGCATTCCTCCCTGAGAAACATTTTTGTCTACAGTAGCAGGAGAAACAGCTCTGAGATCAGTGGCAGAAAGGTAGACTCGCTTGTCTCAGTGATGGGACTCGACTGACGGCACTCTGCCAAGCGACTGGCCAGAGAAATTGCAGCCTGGGGCAAAAAGATGGTGCTCCTTTGATGTGCTCACTGTCTATGACACTCCACACTTCTACCCTTGTGTGTCTTCCTCCCTGGTTTCTCTTACTTTTTCATCCCCCTTACAGAAAAGAAAATTAATTTCATATAAAAGCGTATCAAAGGACAATCTATTGGCACAGTGCATTTCCACAGCTTATGTTCGGTTGCTTTGGGAGTTTGAATGTGACTGAATGCATGTACAGAGACATTTTATCATGATTAATATGGTCCAGTATGAGTGTGTGTGTGCGTGGTGAGAGATAGACATATGGAGAAGTGTCTACAGTTTGAGAATTAAAGACGCTCCGTCTGTGAGGGAGATCGAGAAAAACAAGGCGCCATTGGCTGCTTGACAACTCCATTAAATCCTCAATAGTCACACTGTGTGGGGCAGTTCAAACTGTGTGTGTGAGTGTGCATGTTGTGTCGTGTTACATGAAGCAGTGACAGACTGTCCTCGCGTCATTCGGAGTCAATCATATTTAGCTTATGTCATGAACGATACAACAGAAAATAAGTACTATCCCTGTGGAAAAGAAGTACTGTACAGTCACAGTTTGAAGATTGAACACACACATTTCTAGCTATCAACAAGGGACAAATATCAAATATATGGAAAAGCAATTGAAGTGTATAAATACATGAGCAATATCACACGAGTAGGAGTGCAAAAATAATTCTCAGGGAGGAATTTAGCAATTGTATGCCCTAAACAAGCTTCCGTTATCACCGCTTGACGTTTTTAAATCTTTGATTTTAATGATTTTAGTGTATTGCATTTTTTGGTATTTATAGAATGTTATATTGTGATTTAATGTGGACTGTAAAGCAAATTAAAAAAGTAAAGGTTCAACTCCTGTTGTTTTTTAAATGTGCTCTATAAATAAAGGCTGAGTTGAGTTGTGTTGAGTTTTTGAGTTGAGTTGAGTTGAGTTGAGTAAATGCATAGTATGCATGAACAAAAATGCTTCTTGCTAAATGTGTCAGCATTTCATAAATGTATAATACAATATAAGAATGGGAAGCATTTTTAGCGTTGCTGTTGAGCATCTTGCCAAGTTGGAGTATGATCAGATATTTATTTAAATGTTATTATTCATTTGTGTTTACGTCACTCAAATAGCACGATTAGTGAGCTATACAGTGAAACCGGTATCCAAGCAACAGACAAGTACCCAATCATGAGTGGGGACGTCAATGCACGCATTCTACCAATACGGTTCGGTACGGTTAGCCAACCGTGCTGAGAATTCTAGGCCGAGGACAGTTTGTAATCGTGCCGTGTTCTACCAGGCTCAAGTGGAAACCGTTCCTTAACATTCTTAGAACCGTTCAGCCCGACGGTGGAACAGCAGCTTGAGTTGAGCTTTTGCAAGAGATGCAGGTTGTAACCTGACCTGCAACATCTTCCGATTCCATTCTTTTTTTTACATCAAAACATTTTGATCAAAATCTGGCATCCACTTTGACAAACGAAAATAAAAAACAAACTTTCCCTTTTGCTAATGTAAACAATGTTTTGCCTGGGAAACAAAAAAAAAAATTGAACTGTCTGCTGTCATGGCTGGGTAAAAGAGGGAATATGTGGACTGCTTATACTTCACAGCCAACTCAACGAAACTGTAACATTAATTAGTCTAATTGGCTAATTATCAAGATGTTGTGTGAACATCTAATGTTGAATGAAATAGAGAACGTAGTATCAAAAATTTAATTAGAATGTCTCTCACATTTGCGTCATCAGTTGCCGTAGTCTTATTGGTTCTTCTTAGATGGCCGTCATAGTCACGCCTCAGGACTATGACTCAACATTTCAGATACTGTCTGAACTTTGTTGGAAGCTAAGAGTCATTGCAAAGGCAATTAGCTGTCGGTGAGCATGTGACACTAAAATCTGCCAGTTTTGCCAATTTTTAAAAATTGTATGATTCCTGAAATTGGTCTCAGATGACAAAAAACATTGTGTACTAAACTGTTTAATTAAATCGCTGCTCATGTTCAGTTCTCCTCCCTCATACAGTAAGTCAGTCAGTCTTCCTCGCCATCTCTCTCCTCCTCCTCTCTTTCTTGCTGTGCTAATGAGATGCTTACAGCTAATTAAAAGTATTGATTGCCGTTTTGTTAAGCTAAACTTTTTTTAGAGATGAGGTCTCCTGAGACTTCATTTCAGTCTCTCTCGTCTCCTCAGTGTGATGATTTACAGTAGCAGTTTGCAGCAGTCTCTTCTCCCTCTCTTCCTCTTCATCTCTTTTCCCTTTCTGCTCCATTTCTCTCCTCTCCAGCCACAATACGAAGACGACGTCCTGGTTGGACCCCCGGCTTGCGAAGAAAGCGAAGCCCCCTGAAGAATGCAAAGAGAACGGTTAGTGTTTGTCTTTCATTTCTCTATGTATATTATGACTCTGTTTGCTTTACTCTCCACATGGTGCAAGCCAAAGACAAACGTTTAAATCTACTGAAATAAAGCATGTGAAATTGACCACAGTTATGAAGTGTTATTAAATAAGGTGTGAAGCAGAAATGGGTTGTTGATTTTATAAAAGTCTGATCTGATAAAAAATGCTTCCATCAAGTTCATTAGTCTAACTGCAGGTGGTTTATGATTGCTAAGCAATGTAACAGCCAATGATTTTTTTTATAACTTGGTGTATTTATGCACAGTTCAGTGGGATTATCTGTAACTACAGTTTAGAATACAGTATGTCAGTGTGTTTCTCTCATTTACTTCATTCATAGGTCAAGCATCTCTATTATTATTGATTATAGGTAAAATCATGCAGCTTTTTGAGGAGATAAGTGCTATTGGTTTTCAAAGCAATTGGACAATTGTGTTTGGCAGACAAAAAAACAAGTTAAACAATCCTGTAGAAATTGAAGATGGGACCTGTATCTAGAGACAAGAATATTGTGAAGCAGGAGTAGCCAACATTGATATTAGCCAACCCTAATCAAACACACCTGAACCAGCTAATAAACGTGTTCAGGATTACTTAAAAATAACAAGCAGGTGTGTTGGAGCAGAGTTGGAGCTGAAGTATACAGAACCCTGCTCTTGGTTGGCTACCTTTTTTATAGAGACTTTGACTGCGCCCGAAAGCTTAAAAATGCCTTCGGGAAGATGCGTTCCTAGGTAGGAAGCCATCAAGGCACATCCAAATCCAATGTTAGCTTCACTTCCTGTCTCCTGAGATACCTTCATCTGATAGATTTTTGAAGGCAGCATAGATGTATCCTTCTCTTTCTTTGATATCCCACAACCCTGTGCGTTTTAATTCTGTGACAGTTGAGCTAAAAAATAAAGATGGCATCTGAAAGTTGTGGTGGTTGTTGGTCAGTTTGTGTGTAAATGTACGTTTTTGACCAACGTTTTCCTCTTCTGATGTCATTTCTAGCAAGAAATTTCTATTGTAGTAATTAAATATTTGCTTAGTTATTACCAAAACTGCCTCAGAAGTCTGTCTGAAATCAGTTTTGTAAGGTACCTTTGTGCGCAAATGCTGCAAAGTCATTGCCTGATAGGGCAGCGAGGCAACAAGTCACTGCCTAAGCTTTCGGACGCAGCCTTTAGGTTAAGGCTGCCTTAATGTGCTATTGGAAATATCGTAATTACGAGTTTCCTAGTCGGAAATTGGACGCCATCTCAAGTCGTATTTACTACTGGAAAATTCTGAGATCATTTTGATACCTGACTTTCAAAAGTTGGGCGTACCATAAACTTTAGATAAGGCGGAGGAAAGAATGATTGCTGTATATTCAGAAGTGACACAGCAAACATAGCACGTATTTGTCTGAAATTACAAAATAGCGTGGTGAATGTTTATATGGTTGTCAATGAATGGGACTCTACAATTTATTCAAAATGAAATCTCTTCAATACATTTTGGCTTTAATAAGATTTACCCAAGAAATAAATAGGCAAGAATAATCCTGGTGTCCTTCGTGATCATTATTCTTTCCGACAACAAAGCACTTGAATGCGACAAGTTCAAAATTGAATTGGTTCAAGTTCAAAAAGAGTGAAGTAGGAAACCACATGAAGACAGCATAAATTCATTGATGATGACTGGCAAGCAACCACCTATGAATTACCTAGAACACACAACCATTGCTTTAACCACCCAGAACACCCTAGAAATCAGTTAGCAATGTCCTAGCTACCAACCACAACACCCTTACTACCACCTAGCTGTGCTGTAGAAATCACTCAGAACACCCTAATAACCAGTTACCAGTACCTTAGTAGCCACCCACAGCACTCTAACAAATGCGGTACACTTAGCAACCACATTGCAATGCCTTGTAGTGGCAAGTTTTGCCTACCTAGCAGTGTACTAGAATCCACCCTTATTTTAACTAGAAACTGAACACTTTTTATGGGTTTTGGCCCTTATTTACACAACAATGGCATTTTGGGGGCCTGAAAACACAAACTTTTTAAAACGGATTCAAAGTGCAAGTGTTTGAAAACTATACCATTAATGTCTCCGTGTAAACTACAAAAACGTGAATTTGAAAAACTGTAATGTCATGCGTATTACCTGTTCAGTCTGTATAGGCACGTAGTGTTTCTTTACAAAGTGATATCGCCAAACAACAGAATTGTTTGTCGTTTTCGCAGATCCTTGTGAACTGGGATCGTTTTGACAACGTTCACAAAGGAAAAACTTTTCCGTTTTTAGTGCATCGTTGTCAATCTCACAATGTCCTGCCAACCCCCTAGAACACCCTAGAAGCTGTATAACAACACCCTAGCAACCATCTACCAATGCCTACCAACCACTGTAACTGCAACTGTATATCAACACCACCCAGAACACCCTATTAACCATAAGGCAATGCCCCAAAACATTCTAGCATCAAGGCGGTGAATTTTACACTGGCAAACACCACTCACATATTCTTTAGCAAGTGTAACAATCCAATTTTTCTTTTGGTTACTCTCTTCACACTCTACTTCTAGGACTTATGAGTGTGTTTGAAATGATCTTGAGCTGAAGTATCTCAAAGTGAATATGATGTTAAATTCATCATGTCTGCAAGGTATTCACCGCTGTTATAGTTGCCGTAAGATGATTTATTCATTGCTATCTTCCTCTCAGTTCACACATTTGTGCACTAAAAGCTAACTTTGTGTTTGCTGTATAATCAACTGTGCCAGTGCAAGGTGCTGCTTGTTAGAATGCATGTGCGAAACAACGCGTTTCACGTGTCAGCGGATTCCCGCAGTTCAAAGGCCTGTCAGCCAGCTTTGTGAAAACACTCATCACTGCGGATTTGCACGGACGCGTGCGTTGTTGCGTAACTCGGCCGCCCTCTTTTGTTTTGGAAAATGAAGGGAAGACACAGACACAGCTCTGGATGCAAATCAAAGTCGTCTGCTGTTTTCTTTAATACTGTCACCCTCATGTTCCTAGACTGTTTGTTTCCCCGCGTATATTTGCCGCAGCACGGAGTGAAGTTTCCGTAGATATGCCACAGTGTCTCTCCTGTTTACCTGTCATCTCGCCTCTCTCCCCGTGTCGATGTTTCTCTCTGATGGTACGAATTCCCTGGGTTTGCGAGTGAATGAATAAGCACAACTAACATGTCTCTCTGTGTCTGTCGCTCGTGTTTCATTGCATTTCATCATTTCTGAAGCCGTCACTGTCAGCGAGCACCCCCGAAAAAATATAACACGCTCACACTTGCTGGGAACAGGTGGAGATATGATTACAGAAACAGATGCATGGATGGATTGATGGATGGATGCGGCTTTATCACTTGACAGCTGTGTCAATACAGGAGTGATTTTTGTTTTCTCAGTGATATTGTACAAATTAGCTAAATTAATGAACAAAATGTACACGCAAAAGCCCAACAGCGTCGCATTACAACACGCAGCGGTGTGATTTTTCACTGAGATGTTTATTCATGCAAGTTGTTGCATGAGGTGTCACAGCAATTTTGGGCTATTGTGCATTCTTAGAACGACAAAAAGCCTAATTTTCCTCTAGCTGTAACAACTGAGATTGGATCTGAAATGGAATATTCTGGTTCATAAACATCCCCTGATAACAGCTTTTTTTTTTAGCAGATATTGCTTTCACTTTCTTGCATTTTTTCATGAGTAATTAGTTTAGTTGCCGTCAGAAGTGGTTTTATCTTTCATAAACGCTTAGAGTCACATAACACATAAATGTTCATTTGAAGGAACGCTGGGTTTTAGGCAAATCTATGTCTCCCTTTATCTCTCAAAAATGCTTCTAATGCTGAAGAAAGTAATCCGTTCCCATTCATCTCAGTGGCAGTCGTTCGCCTTTAGTACGCAAGATGATGCCATTTTTGCTTCACAGACACTTCTGGAGACCATATTTGGTGAGAAGAATTCCTGGGGAAAAATTACCCATTATTCTGCAAAGAAATCTCCACCAATCAGAGAATAATGACGAGCAAGTCAGATTTCAAATAGCCTACTCAAATGTGTGCGTCTATGTGTTTCTATATACTTAATCAACAACTTTAAATCAATTGTTTTATTTTTCTCCATTATTTTTAATTTGATTATATAATTCACAATGCTTCATTGGATAATAGTTGTTTCACTCATTTAAATTAAAGTGCACAGTCTTGTATCTTTATCTTTTCAAATGCTTTTTTGCTCCAAATCAAAGTTTATAATATTGTGATTCACCTCGTAGCTGGTTGGTTCAGTACATATCATTACCCTTTATCAAATACTTTTTTAAAATCCCTATGGGAAAAATGCCTCCTGAACCAAAGCCACTGAAAAGTGGGAAAGTCTCTATTATTGCACTCTAATAGTTGAACTCTACTCCAAATAAACAGGAGTAGATAAATTCATATTTATTTCTCACTTTTAAGAGTCCTGAGTCCTCCGTAAAATTGTGCCACTTGTAAAACAGCTACTATAATATAATAGGAATATTTGCGGTTATATGTTCCTTTTTTTTTTTTTTTTTTTTGCAATACATGGCTACTTTTAAATGGCCATCAATTCAAAACAAAATCACAACCGTTCACACTAACAGCGAGTTTATTGTGCTGTATGCCCTGACATTATTGAAAGACTGCAAAACTGACAACTTTTGATAACAAATCAGTTTTTTTGCAGCAAAAACAAAAAAACAACTATTTATCGAAGAATCCTGGAGAACAAATTACATTTTAAAATATATTAAAAAACATTTAAATTAATGTTTCACTGTATTTTTTGATCAAATAAATGCATCTAATTTTTTCCCTATGAAAATGACTAAGGCACATAATGATTTTGTCCCTCAAAAAAAAAAAAAAGCTTGTTTCTTTATTTTTTCTGTCAATAAAAGAAAACTATCTTACCTGTTAATCAATGGCAATTACTAAAACAGTTTCCAATCTATTCCCTAGTAAATTCTTTCAAATATTTCCACCAAAGCCACTTTTTGCTCTCAAGTGGCATTTGATTTTATTTTATTTTATTTTTGTCGAGCCTGTAAACATTGATTCAGCAATAAAGCTTTAGTTCATATTGTTTTTCCCTCATACTTTCTTTTGTTTCCTTCCTCTCCTCCCTTCTCTTCTCCACCCCCCTCATTTCCGTAAAGGTCAAAGCTTTTAACAAAAAGATACTGCTGCCTGTTTTCACTGCAAAGGGCAGGCAGGTTTTTAAATAGCAAGATTATTTAAATATTGTGCAAACAAAATGCAAATATTGAAGAAGGTAATTAGCTTGAGCTCACGATTCTCAAGGGCTAAATAGGGTGGGCTACTCTATATTTGGAGGCTATGAGATTAGTCCAAACTCTAAAATTCAGTTTTTAACATATCACTTTTACTTTGTAAAAGTCCTCAGTTGATCCCACAGACCTCCATGGCAACAGTTTGTGTGACGTGAAAGGAGAAAGGTTTTTATCTAATGATCTTTTCTGTCAATGTGCTAATTTGTTTGTTTTGTGTATTTTGCCTTTTCTGTTCTTTTCTAAACACATTTAGTTCAGCTCTATGCTCTGTTTGTGTCAAGATCAATTGGTTCAGATTTCAATTAAACTGACAATGAGGCAGAGAGCTGATCTGAGAACAGCAGAATGCCTGTGGTGTCTCGCATAGTCAAGTAGACTTGTTAAACTATCAGTATGAAGTCTGGTCCACTTAGCAGCTTTTCCTGGCCAAGCACTGCCCACTTAGACAGAAAAAGACAACCTACAGTAACTGACGTGCAGTGGACACACCAAGCCGATGTCAAAGGACTGGCGGCAAAAGCTGACTGTGCTGTCGCCTTTCATCGGATGTGTCTCGGCCAATAGCTGCGCTCGAACACGCCAAAAGGACTAAAGGTGATTGTCAACTAGCTGTGCGTTCTGCGTCTGCGTGTAAGTAAATATCTGTCTATATCAGCAGATATCAATGGTCTATTTTCGTCATTCAAAAAGGGAATCCGAAACTTGGACTGCAGATATGCAAACCGTTAACAAAGCAGCGCGTGCTTACCATTTTGAATATCAATCACACTGATCACTTTCTCACTCCACTCAGTTATTATGAAAATATTTGCGCATTCGAATGCTCAGGTAAGATTATGTAAAATTATAACAGGCTTCCGTCTGTACCGTCTTGACTTCTTTGCTCGCTGTTTTGCTATTATTCTCGTGCAGTGATTCGTTCGCTAAACTGAACAGCCAATCAGATTTCTCTCTCACACAAACGGCCCAACATCGATTCTATATGCTGAATCAGCCACAAAAAAAACCCCAGACGGAGTCCGACTAGAGCCAACGGTGCCCAACATTGCCCAACATTGCCCAACGGCCGACCGTCGGCTTGGTGTCCCGGCCTAAAATGTTGCATTTCTGCTAACTTAACTACATTTTTCAGTGGCATGACAGCAGTTAGTGAAGCCTTTACAGCAGAGCCAACTGAGGCAACAAATCAAACATCTTTTCTCCTTCAAACAAAACATTAGGAAATGTAATTAATTTGAGTGAATTGGTTTGTTCGCACGGTTCATGTGATTCAACTATCAATTCACTGATTAATTTACAGTTGTTCATCACTGTTTTTTCGGCTCAGTTAGAATAAATTCTATTTTATTACTTCATTTATTAATTTATTGGTGTGCATAATGTTTGAATGGTGTGTTTTTGTAATTAAATGAATAAAACAGAATCATCTGATAGCTGTATATTTATAAAAAATGCTGTCTCTTTAAAGGAGTCATGACCTGTAATTTTCACTTTTCCACGAGAATCAATGTATGTTATGATTGCCTAACGATTATACACTGGCCGGGAAGCCGATATTTAAAAGTGAAGCGTTTGTTTACCCCTGGGTTCGTAAACCAGCCCACGTGCACGCGCACTCAAATACAAGATTTTAATTTCTGCCCCGACTTGACGTCAAGACGGGGCAGGATATACCATATATGGACACCGCAGACCTATGCTGCAGGAAGCCCGCCCTGCCCCTCTCCCCCTCATATTCAGTCGCGAAAGATGCAGAAACGTAGTGCACACGTGAGTTGCTCTGTTGTTGACTGCCAGAATCAACATGTAAATGTGTTTTCTCTCTCAAGAACGGACCAAGCTGTCAGGGACCAGTGGATTAAATTCATTTTCAAACAGACAAGAAAATGATACAGCTTATAGAATTGTATATTATATAACTATGACAAAATATAATTGTATTGATTTTTTTATAGAATAGATAAGGATAGATAAATAAAACAAACAGTCAAGTAATAATAAACATAAAGAAAAAGATCACGTTACATGTCTGTAGAAGAAAAATATTGAATGTCTAAAAAACCACAACGTGAAACAAGGCAAAAACACCACATGATAGCAAACGTTGATCTCAATAACCGCTGTAAGCTGATAAAAAAAGTAGACTACATCTCCGTTAATGTAATCTACATTAAATAAAAGGTATAATGTATGTCTCAGTCAAAATGATTGTCTTTACCATTCAGAGACATCTTGATGTAGACGTCCTTCCATCGACTCTACATCTTCCCTTTCCAGCTCAGGTTCAGAGTCTGGCTCATACATATACTGTTGAATTCCGTAGGTCGCGGCCAGGTCGGGTTCATTCACAACTTGCGCCATGATGTCATTTTGGAATGATATGCTGAAGTTACCTGCGGTGTCAACCCCAATCCTTCCTGCCACCAATCAACGCGCCCCTCATTTGCATTATTAAAATGACCATCCACGACAGCCAAAATATCGCATCAGATCTCGCGAGACAATAATGCCTTCAGAAATAAGGGTCAGAGGAGCTCTGTGTTTATTTTTTTTCCACTTTTCTTTTTTAGAAGGGCCTGAAAGACTATAATAGAGCGTGGGTATCCAAGGTAATACTAGGTTATGACTCCTTTAAATAGTATAAATGTAATTAGCTACTTTTTGTAAGTAACTGGATAAGGATGCACTGAAAAAAATGGTAACTAATTGGTATCTAAATTAATAGATATTAGTATCTATTTTTGGTTTTCAAGTCAAAAATATGATTTAATATCACTATTTAAACCTAAATACATTAGTTTATACAAACAAAACTAATTAGTATGGGTTAAATCAGGTTAAAATGCCAGGTTTATGACTTTTTTTTTTACCATGTAGCTTGATTGTAGTTTAAATGCTTTAAATTATAAGTGCATGGCTTGGCTAGCTACAGTTTCCCTGTGCCCTCATGGGAATCCCTCTCTCTTTCAGTTCATTTCCTGTCAACTTTCTCTACTCTCCTGTCAAAATAAAGGCAAAACACACACACACACACATCCCATTACATAGTTGGCGCTATAAGAGGAGGCACCACAGAGAATAGACAGCATGTGACAGAAGCGAGATCATTTTCTCCACACTTTTTTTTTTTTGGAATACCAGAGAAAGACGTTATCTGTACATATTGTTTACCAAGCCATGTTATTTTTATATTGCGTTATCATTAATGGACTGTCTGTGTCTGTGTTCTTTAATTTGGGCATTGTCAGTAGATCACCCGCAGAATTTTCCACTCCCATCAGCACTTTTATGAAATTGCGGTCTTATGCTAATGTGTTTACTAAATCTGGCCCTATAGGTTGTTGCTGTAAAACGCTGCTCTAATATATTCTGGTCTCTAGATATGGCTTGGGTCTATCCTTCAATGTAAACCTATGGGATTTTTTTCACCAACTAGGAAAAAATAATAAAAACAATCATTTTGAAAAGTAATAATGCACTTCTCCTCAACAAGCTGCATGATTTGATATATTCATGCTCATAGCACAAATGAAAGTTTTATTGCACCCATTTAATACTTCCCTTTAAATCCTTATAAATGTTCATCCCAAAGATTGTTCTGTGCACTCGGTTCTTTACAAGTTCACTGCACAGCAGTAGAGTAATACCCAACAGCGCTTTGATCTGTGTGTGTGTGTGTGTGTGTGTGTGTGTGTGTGTGTGTGTGTGTGTGTGTGTGTGTGTGTGTGTGTGTGTGTGTGTGTGTGTGTGTGTGTGTGTGTGTGTGTGTGTGTTAGCCAGATTAAGTGAGAACATCACACACTTTCTGTCTCTTGTAATTTACAAAGTTGTGTGTGATGTACACAGAGACTGGTATTTCAGCCTGCTCGACGCTGCTGAATGTATGATTTGTGTGTGTGTGCTTGTAATTACGCTGTGTTTCCTTGACACTTTCGTCTGAAGCTCAGCGTGTGTGCATGCTATATGGAGCGTGTGTATTCGAGTGTGGAAGCGTATGTGTATGTTTTAGTCTAAATATTAATAATAAGATTTCAGCCGAATGACACAGTCTCTGTGACCAATGAATTGTAAGTCTTATTATATATGGAGTGACACTAACTCAGTGCACTTTATTAAGCAACTGCAGTGAAAACAGCATATTCTCAGGAAATGGTGATATTTAGCATAAATACATGGCAAGAATATTATTTGTTTTACTAAATTATTTATTTCATTTGAAAAGGTTACTTCAAAATTGTGGAAATATCTATCTGTGTCTGTCTATCTATTTGTATCACTGTCTGACTGTCTGTCTACTGTCTGTCTATTGACACAATTGTCAGTCTTAATTAGCATATAACATCACAAATATTATTGTATTTTGTATCAAGAATAATATTTCTCCTTTTCCCCCTAACTATTAAGCTGTCTGAAAATCAGACCATTATTTTTTAAAAGCAGGAATACCACATCTATAATAGAGGTGAACAAAAAATACAAGGACAAAGATCAATTCTGCAATTTTCAGAAATGTGTTTAGAAAAAAAAATGCATACAATGAAAGCACAATATTTTAATTTCAATAAAAGCAAAACATTTTTACTCTGTATAACCCATTAAAATGTCATGGTGATGAATGGGGCCCTGCAAATTAGAAGATATTATGAAAGACTGTGACAAATGTTTAAGAATAAAATGAATGCTTTGGTTTAAAAGTTATTTTGCATTTGCACACTAAATCTTTCAAATAATAATGTGAAGCTCAGTATTCTGTTAATTTCCTCAGTAAGTTATGGGGACACTTAAAGTCCAAATGGCACCCTTTTCAGATAAAGACCCAATATATAGTAATGAAACAAAATTTTGACTCTACTCTACTACAACATGTTTTAACTCTACTAAACATGTTCTACTCTACTAAACGTTTAAAGTGGAATTATTTATTGTTTGTTTTTCAGAGCTTCCTTATGGCTGGGAGAAAATCGATGACCCTATTTATGGAACCTACTATGTTGAGTAAGTTCAACTGCTTGAGTTAACACACACAGTTTAATGGCACTTTGGCTCATTTTCTCACAGCTCTGTGTTAAATGGTTATATAGCTTCTGCACCATGCTCAGGATGAAAAACAGCTGCTCCAGTGTTTCCTAATTCAGTTCGCAGTGTGTTTGTGTGTGTGTGCCATCATTTTTCTTTGCTTAATGCACAGTCTGGGGTGAGGTGGAACTATTTATAGTATGGCTTGCTTGGCTACTCTTCCTCCCAGGACAGAGGAGAACAGCAAGCCTAGAGCCAATAATGCAGCTGTAGTATCATGTGGATACACAATCACAAACTCTCTCCAACTGCATCATAAATGCAGCACTGCATCCTCGCCTGGTGTCCTCAGTTGGGATTATGGAACTTCATGGCATTGAACTGTAATTGTAAAGATTCAGTCCATCTACCAACCTGCTTTGTTGGGTATTTATTATCAATATTTATTATATATGATTTAAATTGTATATAATAAACATTGATTATATATATATATATATATATAATCGTTCTCCAGCAACGAAACCCAGTAAACTAATCAAGGATCTTGCCAGGACGTCACCAGTTTTACTATACAAAAGTTGGTGTTTTGAGGTGTAAACGACATGCCAGATAGTTGTGCGATTGGATGCACTAATCGCAGATGAGATAAGCAACCTTCACAGTATAACATTACACGTCTGTGCAGTGATCATTCCATCACTCCATCAAAGGTAATTTCAACATTTGTTTGAATACAATGGGTGTATGATCATGTAATCTGTCTTTAAGTTACCCTGTAGTTTCGTCAATCAACACCACCGGCTGGTTCGGCGTGTCAGCTGTTTGTGTTATGAGTCTAAGCTAGGCTAACTGTACGTTCACACCGGCGCCGGCGAGAGCGGCAAAATTCATTGACAACAAATGACTTCCGGGCACTTTGACGCTCCTGCCGGTGGCGGTGTGAACACACAGTAACAGCTGTAATCTTTTGCTAACAACAACAAAAGTGTGTGATACAGTAGGTTGTTTTGAGGTTTGTGATATCTATGGTTTTCAATGAGAACCAGAGATGACCCAACAGTAGAGCTAGATTATTTACGGAGGAGTTATTACTGCTCGATTATCTTAAAAAACCTTGTCTGCTTTACACAATTTAGCTACCTTGGAGTTAATCCTAGTCCATAGTTAAGCAGCTAGCTCGCTAACAGACTTGATAGCTACTAGAAAGACCTGCAACTACAGGACTCTACGTTGAAAATACCCGTTTGTTGCCCGCCAGGTATCCATGGTAGTCACGTGACTGCAAAGTATGAATATTTGCTTGGAAATTGTATATGATACATTGAGCAGATTGATTGATTGATTGATTGATTGATTTAAACTTCATAATTATTCTATCTGTCTATCTATCTGTCTATCTATCTATCTATCTATCATCTATCCGTCTGTCTATCTGTCTGTCTGTCCTGTTTCCATAAAGCATTTTGTATTCGGTAATCTTTTTTTTTTTTTTTTTTTACTTATTTCACTTATTTTACTTATTTCTTAAGTAAGAAGAGCTATTATTTAAATACTTTTTTGTCTATCTACGAAAAGGAAGAAAGGCCCATCCTCAGTAGTAATTGTACAATTGTGGGTTTTATGTTGTGGAAGATAACAGCTGAGCAGATCAGAAGCTGCATCTGGTGTGAAATGACTGTAATTTACTATAAATTTGTGTCTAGTGGCTTTTTGGAGGAGACACTTAACAAGAACATTACGCAAAAAGCTTATCATTTGTATTTGTGTTGTGTGTGTATTTTCAGGTTTGACAGACATTACTTTACCCTCTACAGTTGGTATTTAAAGGAACACGCTGACTTTTTGGGACTTTTTGGGAGCTTATACACCGTATCCCCCAGAGTTAGATAAGTCCATATACAAACCCTTTTCATCTCCCTGCGTGCCGTAACTCTGTCTGACGCCGTTTACCTCCAGTCTTTGTGCTAAGCTAGGCTAGCGGTGGGTGCGTCAGACAGAGTTACGGCACGCACGGAGATGAAAAGGGTATGTATGGACTTATCTAACTCTGGGGGATAAGGTGAATAAGCTAAAGTCCCAAAAAGTGGGCGTGTTCCTTTAATAGGACCAAGCCAGAACCAATTCCAAGACTGGTTTCTACTTTGCCCAACCTTGGCTTAATGTGCTGTAAGAAAGTGTAGAACTGATGTCAGCTAAACTGAAAGGAACAGTACTAGGGACAAATTCCATTTGCTCATTATGCTTTGATCCGTTGATTTAATTTCAAGCTTTAGACCTCAAAAGAAATCTAAAACCAATGTTTTCAAAATTGACCTTGCATAGTCTTGGCACAAAGCTGTAATTACAAATGCCACGTCTTTACAAGAAAGCATTACCTCTTTTCAACAGAATGCCTTTTAATGGGGCCTAATTGTCTTTGTACTCTCAAATGGCATGGTTTTCAACAGTGCTTTTTAAAACAGATTGAATTAACTCTGACAGCAAGTGTTGTACAGACAGTCAAAAGAGCCATTTTTCTTCCAGATCAGAGGATGCTCTCATTACTGTCTGATCTCATTCTTACATCACTCTTTAACAAAGACAAAGACTAACTGGGTTTCTGTTCTACTCAATGACCACAGCTTGTTTGACTTTAAATTACTTCTTAAAAGGTATTTAAATTAACACTCATGTTTTTTTCTTGTATAGTGCATAACATTTAATGGCTTGTGTCAGGATTTGTTTGCTGGGGGTGGTCAATTCTTGGGTGGGCAAAATGATTTGCATTGATCAACCATTAGAAATTACATTGCAGGATTTGCAGAAAGAAGTTTTCAAAGTGCACAAAGCAAGGGACCAGTGCCATAACTTCATATATGCTTTAATAGCCAGTTACTGATATGGAACGTGCCATGTATGTATTGCATGCAAGCTCAGTTAAATAATTAATCCAAGATAATGTATAGAGTCAAGAGTGTTTATTATAAATATAGTTCATTCAGTACCAAATATCAATGGGTTTTGGGATGTATCCCAAATATCATGTGGTTTTGGTACAGTTTTTGCTCGCCATTTGGTGGCCAATATAAAATTTGGGTCCTGAAGCAAAATTAGTTGCGTTAGAGTACCTTTAGCGTAAGGCTGGAATACACTACATGGCTTTTGTGAATATTTTTGCCCTAATTTTCATCGACGAGTCAATGCTAGTTGCCGAAAGTCAGTGCCATTCTGCAGATATTGGGCAGTCAGAGTTGACAGATTTTATAAAATAGCTGCTTTCATAGGTATGCTGTAGCTGTGGCCTATAGTGTTCCAAATCAGTTACTTATGAGGTTCCATTTCAGTTCAAATGCTCCCTAAAAAGGCAGTAGTCAGTAAGGCAGAACGCTAGGTGGCACATATATTGAATAGTCATGTATTTTCAAGTATCCACTCAAGAAATAAACTTGAACGAATCTCTATTTCTGGTTTTCTGATTGCAGTCACATAAACCGAAGGACTCAGTTTGAGAACCCAGTTTTAGAGGCCAAGAGAAGACTGCAACAGCAGCAGCAGATGCAGAGTCAGGGCTTGTCCTCTCTCCCCCTACCTACAGTCTACAGAGGTAAAGTATTACTGATATCTTAAAAAATGACCTGAGGAATTTTAAGGTGTGGTACTTATGCAAATCTGGTTAAACCTTAGGCACACTGATGACATCATAATAACACGTATCTGCTCTCCATGCAATGGCATGTTTAACATCAAATCTGTTGGAATTGCTGATTGAGGCTTGGTGTTCATGACTATTATTATATTTCTCTTATGAGCACAGTGTCTGTCTCCATAGAAACACATCTAAGCTCAGACGTTGTCTTTGGTAGTGTACCATCTGTGAGTTAACTTATTGTTAAGCATATTACTTTCTTACAGCCAGACCTTTGGAATTATTAGTTTTACTTCACCCAAAAATGAAAATCCTGTCAATATTTACTTGAGCACATGTTGTTCCAAACCTGTATGGCTTTCTTGGGACACAAAAATGTATTTCCCCATGCACTTACATTGAGCTAAATTCAAGCTTCAAAAAAAACAAACAAATCAAAAAAACAAAGGCAAGACCAAATCATTCAAACTGGCTTTGTGTAATTATTATGCCCCTTTTTACAAGATGTAATATAAGTCTCTGGTGTCCCCAGAATGTGTCGGAGATGTTTCTGCTCAAAATACCCCACAGATAATTTATTAAAGCATGTCCAATTTGCCCCTATTTGAGTTTGAGCAAAATCACACCGTTTCGTGTGTGTACCTTAAAGGGTTTGTTCACCCAAAAATGAAAATGATCCCATAATTTACTCACCCTCAAGGCATCCTTGGTCTATTTGACTTTCTGCCAAACACAATCGGAGTTATATTAAAAAATACCCTGGCTCTTCCAAGCTTTACAATGGAAGTGAATAGTAACCTAGATTTTGAAGCCCAAAAAAGCACATCTATCTATCATAAAAGTAATCTTAAAAAGCATAAAAGCTCCAGGGGGTTATTAAAGTACTTTTTGTAAGAAAAATATCCATATTTATAACTTTATGAACTATAATCACTGGCTTCCGGTAATGGCAGTATGCGAGTCTAGTTTCAGCAGAAGTGTGACCTCTGACCCAACATATGAGGTAGGAGTAGCGAAAGCTTAGGTGAGAATAGTCTCCTCTCGAGGTTCAAACAAATAGGGCTTGGCAACAAATTCAAGCTCCTCTTCTCTTATATCGGAATCCTCCAACATTTCTCTGTAAAAATAATCGTTTTAGACTTCTAATTCATGACCGGTGTTTTGTTTTGCTCAATCCTCTGCGCTGTGTCTCTATTCTTTAAAGCCTTTGTCTCTATTCATTGTAAATGCATGAAAGGGATAAAACAGTACTTTATTCAAAATTTCTCCTTTTGTTTTCCATGGAAGAAAGAAGAACATTCAGGTTTGGATGGGCATGAGGATGAGTAAATAATGACAGAATTTTCCTTTTTGGTGAACTAATCCTGTAAATATAGCTGTACAGTCTCTTTGAGCTACGCCTGAATGCTTCCTGTTTTCTTTGAGACTCGGTTATCAAATGAGAATGTGTCTCCTTTCATAATATGACCTTGGACTGATTATGGTAAGTAATAATTCCTTTTTTAGTTTATCCATTCAGAATGGCCATGCTGCCACCCACATAAAGGTAAGGAGCAGAGTATGTTCAGCAAGAATGGGCGTTAACAAGAAGAACTTTCTTTAACTTGTTTCAATCCATCTTTTTGAGAGAGCAGGCTGCATTAGAAACCTCCAGCATACCTACACTATATGGCCAAAAGTACTGTATGTGGACAGCAGAACACCACATTTAATTTCAAAACCATTCGCCATTAATGTTTGGGAGTTGGTCCTCCCTAACAGCTCTCGCTCCTCTTGGAAGGCTTTCCACTAGATGTTGTATCATGTTTGGAGGGATTTGCTCCCGTCTAGACACAATAGCATCAGTGATGTAACTCTGTGTTACAATTCATCACTAAGTTTTTCTATAGGACATTCTATATTTTTAGATATGTCTGGACTTTGTGCAGGCCAGTCAAGTTCTTCCATACCAGAATAATTTAAATGTGGACTAATATGGTCATACTAGAGTAGAAAATAGCCTTCCACAAAAAAGTACTGTGTATACTGTTAATGTAATTACTGTTTTCACTTGTAGAATTAAGATTTGTTTTATTATCCTCTTGTCAGACTGGTTCATTACAAGTTCATTACCGTGTGTCCACAAGAGAGAAGTACAGTACCTTGAGATTTAAGCAAAGATGGATCATAGAGGAATGAGAAATCATTTACTTGATCTGGATGCTCAGTCTCTCAGATGCTCAAATGTTAAATGACCAATACAGACCATACTCCTTTAATCCATAGGAACACCTCCTCTTTCTTTAGTAGATCGATTTTGTGGTGACCGCAATTTGCCAAGTAGGACATGTTCCTGAATCAACATCTTTTGTTGGTCAAACCATAGACACAAACCTTAACCATAACTACCCATAAACCAAAGAAAGAATTATAGGATGATTATATTCGTGAGACTTCAACTCCAACCCTATCCCTAACCCTAAATTTAGCCGTAAAAACTGATTGTTGGGAACGTTCTTCCAGGACCAACAAGGATGTTCAACTTGGCAAAATCAACCTAGATTTCCTGTTAAAATGTAACACTTTTATGTCCATAGTAGGCCAACTTTGTGTCCTTCAATGCCATTTACAGATTTCGTGTGTGAGTTGAGGATGCAACCCCAGTCCTACTGTATGTCTAGCCTTTAACTCTAAATTGGATTATTCGCAATGGGTGGACCAACAAGGGTGTTCAACTTGGCAAACTCACCCTAGAATTTCCTGTTGAAATGTAACTCTTCTATGTCCATAGTAGACCTACCTTAGATCTTTCAATGACATTTCTTGATTTCCTGTGTGAGTTGAGGGTTTTTGTTCTCTGTAACAGTGGAGGAGAGCCCCTCCTCTGCCACCCTACCAAGGGCCAGACTGGCATATGTGGGTCCCGCTCCCGAGCGCTCTCACAGTCTCACTGACCTCTCCGAGGCCCCCCTGTACCGGGCCGGTGTGTTTGGACTGCATGGTACGTCCCTAGACCGGTGCCCCCTTTGTGCAAGGGGAGACTACAGCAAGTCTATTCGCCTGGCCTGTTTTTGCATAGTCCTTAAGTTCCTATAAGGAACATTCTCTCATTGGAACATTCAATTTCATTGGAACCAGTGGAGACTTTTTGTTGGCTTTTAATTTTTTTGGTTTTGTATTTTACTTTTTGCCTGCGCTTCCAGGATTTTTATGAGTACACCTACCCTGCTGAATAGACCAGCATAACTGGACGCCATCATATGTTTGGGATGCTGGTTTATAACAAATGGCTATAGTTTCCATAAGCCAAGTAACCAACAACTACCAACTAGTCGATTTGTGAGAGTAGACTAGTCAGTTTAGCTTTAAAATTCAAGCTTTAATATTTTGCCAAAGTTCATTTTAATGTAACTTAAATTGTTCATATCATTATTCCTATTAGAATTAAGATTAATATAATGTTATATTAATAACTTGGGGTTTACATCACATACTTCGAAAGCAATATACACAGATATATCCCTACTGAGTGTTAGGGCCCCAAAATTTTCTCTGAAGACATCATGCAAGCATGATACATTGAGCTTTTCATGATCCGAACAACTCCCGAAAGACAAAATCAAGTGCTGCTCTTAATAAAAATAAAAATACATCAGATTACAGGTAAAATGAGGAACGAATGCCATTTTGTGTGGAATTTATAACCATCCAGAAAACCTGCCAACTTTACCCATATCTATCTTAACCAACAAGGCTACCTTGGTCAACCAGCTGCTCCAGCTACGTATTGCTGGTGCTTGTACATCAGGAAGACCAGCACCAAACAAGCATGGATCAGCACGGAAATTCATGCTGGTCTTTCAGCAGGGTATCTGGACCAGCTATTGTCCCTAACAAACGCATGGCAGAAACTGCTAAAAGACTAGATTTGGCCTAGATGATGGTGAAAAAAGACTTAAGAACCTCTCAACTAAGAAAATAAGATGGAGTGACTAAGGCTGGCATATTGTAACTCCATACTGTGTACTGAAGTAGGCATCTCTTCAGTTTGAAGAAGCAGCTCTTCAGTACAAATGTCCTTACAGCGAAACGGCTTCTCCAGAACAGTTTTCGAGATTGCTTTTCTCCACTCTGAGAAAGCAGAAGAACCGCTTTGCCTGTGTTGGTTCTTCTCTTGGCTTTTTTTTTTTTGCTTAAGTCTTGGCTGTCCTGAGAGATGTCCCTGGACAGGGCTAAACACTGTTGAGTGTAACATTGGAGTATGCCTAAAGAGCCAAAAGTGAGGCTTGAGCAAAAAACAAGCCATCGTGTCCCACTCTGCTCTTGTATGTTTGGCTGTAAGCTGAGCGCTTGGCCTTCTACCCACAATTCCCCAGTGTGATGTGATCTGCTGCTTTTGATGGGTTTGGAGTGGCTTTTACAAAGTAACCCATTAATTTCTGGATATCTTTTGCTTGATTAATATCTCATGTTTCGATCTGCATTTCTTCGCCCTGGCAGAGAAGCCTCTGTTCACGCGGGACCCTACGCAGCTGAAGGGCAGCTTTCTGTCTACAGCCCTACAGAAAAGCAACATGGGATTTGGCTTCACTATCATCGGCGGTGACGAACCGGATGAGTTTCTACAGGTCAAAAGCGTCATACCGGACGGGCCTGCTGCACAAGATGGGAAAATGGCTACAGGTAAACACACACACACACACACACACACTTGCAGGTCAATGTTTGACCTGCACTAATGTGCTATTCTCACTCAAACAGAGCTCCCAGCTGGTCAGTCTCTCTCAATCTCTGTTTGTGCCCACACTACTGACAAGGTTATGGTGTGAATTTGTCATTTTTTGGGGTTGATAGTGTGTTAGGAACATCCAGGGGTTAAATGCATTTACGGACAGTGTATTTATGGGCTTTGTGCATTATCCACAGCAGGGCATGTGTCCATTAATCACAGTGGGACTTTATAAACCCTGTACCTCCATTCCAGCCTAGTGGAAGTGTGACTGGGGCAGCATTACTCACACACACACATTCATCAGCATTGAAATATCTTGTACATTCAGAGGGACCCACAGTGCAGAGTTCAGAATATAGTCAATGCGTCTCCCATGATGACACTTTATTGTAATATTGTTGTTGGTAGTTGTGGAAATGATCCTCTCTGCTGCTTTCCTCTCCTTTCTGCTCCTCTCTTCCACCCTTCACGCTCCCTCTGGACTCCTTGTCCTACTTGTGCTGTTTCACAGTCATACACACACACACACACACACACACACACATACACACACTGACTGTGTTCTGGAGGAGCTTCAGGTCTACGCCAGTTTGAAATCTTCAGGTTTGCTGGATTAAAGTAATCGGTGAGGAAACGTGTCCTGCGGTGGACATACATACAGTTCATAACCATCACCAGTGTTGGGGAATGTATCTTTTGAAGACCCCATGTATCAAAATATGATTTTTTTTTTGTTGTTGATTTTAGTCAGTCTTTGTTAGCATTGAGGCTAATCTGTTTGCTAATGTGCCTGTAAATTAAAACACACCTTTAGCTGATTAAAATATTAATGACTCATCCTCCACTACACAGATCAGATCCAAGTCCAATCAGATGGTTTCTAGAATGAGAATGTCCCTCTAGCAAGTTGCAGCCGACTAGCTGGTAGCAAATTTTGGCACATTAAGCAATTTCAGATTATTCACACTAATTTATCAGTATTGCTCACTAATTATATTTTCAGAATTATCCTTACTAATATATTCCTGACTTGCATAACTGAAATTAAATATGATCATATAAATGTTAAATGTTAAGATAAGAAATTTCCCTAAAAAAAAAAATAAAAAAAAAACTTGTGGCCATGAGAAAAGGAAGTCGTTGCTTCAACATTTTCTTTTAACATATTTTTTTTACATCGACAAAATTATCTTGTGGCCACAACATATTATCACAACAAAACTAAATGAACAGAACCGGTCCGTTGCCAGGCACCATAGATATTGAATATTTAATTGTGAATGGTCCTTTAGCATCATAACACTCACTTCAGTCCTTAATAAACATGGATAATTTAACACCATTGAATGTAACCTTAAGAAAATGTAAAAATGAACATCTATTTTTCTCACTGCACATTTTAGGCATAAATAGACCTTCAGCATGTAAAATAATTGATTTAGGGTTTTATTTTTAATTTATTTAGACAAAAAATAATGTTGAAATTTAATATTGGCCATT
Organism: Squalius cephalus; assembly: GCF_949319135.1. Taxonomy (NCBI): domain Eukaryota; kingdom Metazoa; phylum Chordata; class Actinopteri; order Cypriniformes; family Leuciscidae; genus Squalius; species Squalius cephalus. The sequence goes on from NC_137125.1 coordinate 38,364,529, forward strand.
GTTCCTTGACTTGAAAAGAATTATTGGTTAATCGTGATTGGTTTTTACACCATTATACAAGAGTTACATTTCCAAACAATTAATGTGCTATTTTTCTATTCGTTAGTGGTGTTTGCTAAGGCAAATCACACTATTAATATTACTCATATTTTTGATACTTACAAAATGTAATGTGATTATGGAACACATTGTGTTACTCCAACACTAACCACCACAATAATCTGTTTAACACCTCATCCACAAATTAGCGTTAATGTGACGTACACATGACATGACACTTTCTCTCTCTCCTGTACTCCTGGCTAAGTGCTTCCTTGATAAATGCAGAGTGCTGGGATTTTCTGCGTGACATGCTTCACGTCCTGCCATCCACTCCCACTATAGATGCCTCTGCTGTGCTGATGTTTACTCTGCCCCTCACAGCTGTGCCTGAGTCCTCTCATAAAGAACTTAACTAGCAGATAATGAGTTGAATCAGGTGCACCAGTGTGCTGATGAGGGACAGGAAGCACACAAGTCACATGCCTGCTGGAGGATCTCTGCATTTGGTATTTAGAGCTTCATTTGTGTAGGATCTCTATTGTGTCTCAGCAGCGACGTTTAGGGGATTGTGAATTGATTGTGTTTGTTTAGAATGCCAGTCACAGAGCAGTGCTCCTTTGGGTTTCCATGCATGCACAGACATAAGATGTCTCAGACGCTGGTTCCCAAAACACCTCTTATGTTGTCTTGCTGTCATTAGTTTTACGCAGCCTCTTTAGAACAAGACTGTAGTTCAATTGCTCGGTTTATGTATATTATATTATATAGACAATATTATATAGTAGTTCAGGTGCTCGGTTTAATGAGGTTATACATTATATATCATTATACAACAGTTAATGTGTATATAATGTGTATATATACAGTATATATATATATATATATATACTGTATATAAATCGAGCAGCTGAACTACTATATAATGTTGTCTATAGACACAGTATTATATATTCATACATGATATTTGTTGATATTTGTTGATTGCTATATTGCTATTTTCAAATGAAAACCTTCTATTATCATCATAACAATTAGTGAAAAGTTGAATACAAATAATAAGAGGAATTTCATGTCATAGAAGGATAATTATAAGTTAAAAAAAAGTGTAGTTTCAACCAAACAGACATTTTTGCCTTGTAAAAATGTTAGGGCTGTCAAACGATTAATCGCGATTAATCGCATCCAAAATAAAAGTTTGTTTTTACATAATATATGTGTGTGTAAGGTGTATAATTATTTTCTATATATAAATACACACATATGCATATATATATTTAAGAAAATGTGTTATTTATATATAAAATATTTATATATAATATAAATTATATATAATATAAATATATATACACAGTATATACATGCAAATATTTCTTAAATATATACATGCATGTGTGTGTATTTATATATAGAAAATAATTATACACCGTACACGCACATATATTATGTAAAAACAAACTTTTATTTTGGATGCGATTAATCGCGATTAATCGTTTGACAGCCCTAAAAAATTTAAAATGTTTTAAGAACTAAAACACTGAAAATCTAGTTAAAAACACTCAAGGCACGTTTTCCACACTGCTTTTTACAACAGCAACAAAAAAGAAAATAAATAAATAATATTTAATCATTTTAATTTAAATGCCCCAATATAACAATAAGCAGCAATAAACAAAAAATATGTACTTATATAATGATTATTTTAAATGAAATATCTTAATAAATAAATATAATTCAATCTGTGAACACTTTTGAGTGATTAATGAATCATTTCATTCGATTAATTAAAACTGATTATATTATCTGATTCATTGAACATAATCAAACTTACTCTATATTTTTGCTATTAGTGTCAGATGCCCTATTAATACATCTCTATTTAAATGCTCTCATACAAGTCACTAAAAAGTTGATAGATATAAACCAGTCCTAGTTTGTCCTAACTTTTACAGGCTTTTATTACCCGGTGTCATCATACACAAGCATATTGTAAAGCAGAACAGCACACACAAGAATATGACCAAATGTTTCATGTTCTTTTTTAAGCTTTAATCTGGAAGCTGTTAAAAATATACTTGATACTTAAGAATTTTAAGTGGATGATAATGTTTCGTTTGTAGGAATGTTGTGATCTGGTTTGCCCTGTGGGGCTTTGGCCCAGATTGATGCTGACATAAAGTTAGGTGTGAAACAGTGAGGTCACACCGATATCATTTGCTCTCTAGAAGCATGTGAAATTATTGATTGGAACACCAGAGGCTCTAGGCAAATGTCGAACGTATTTACCGAGATTAATTAAAATTTCTGCACACAACAGTCAGGAGGGGACAAGCCCATCGATAGACGCGTACAGCCCTGCATGAAATGTCTCCAGGAAACCAGTAACACAACAGACACGCTGTGTGAGACCTCGTGATCTTGTTTATCCCACAAATACATTTGCCACACGCCACATTTGCTGGAATCATCTCATTTCCATAATAATTGCATTTCTAATTATTCATTCTTTGCCAGCGTTGAAAGATGGAAGGAAAAGCCAAAATTAGGCCTGAAAACATAAGTCCAACGGTGTCAAACGTTAAATCAAATGCTTTTCACAACACAAGCTCGATTTCACATTCCGGTCAAATTGAATGAGTGAAAAAGAGAAGTGAAGATCACACTTAAGGCTTGAAGCATAGCGACACTTTGGGGATTTGGGGAAGTATTGAGTAGAGGTCCCTCGGATTGTTCCTTCAAACTGGTGCGCTGTAATTGTCACAGTTACCAGGGGAGACGACATGAATAAATATTGGATGACTAAAATCATTGCAAATTGGGGAACGTTTTTCACCCCGATTAAAGAAACTATTCTTATTGGGGGTTTTTTCGTTTTGTTTTCCCTTATAGCTCTGTTCCAAAACCAGTTTGGTCTACCATTTCTTTAGCTGTTTAGCCCTCGGGTTCCTTTGGAACATTCTACACAGGCATCAAGCCACACAAATGGCATTTCTCATGTAAAGCACACAGGAGATTTGACTTCTCTAGTCAAAAAAAAAATGTTAATGAAAAAATAATTTAACGATAAGTTGGAACCAATCCTGACCAGTCCTAATGAGATATTACCACAAGACTCAAATTATTATTTTTTTTTAAAAAGGACAACCTAACATTCTGAGGGGAAAAATACACTGAAATAAAATTAAATTGGAACTTCAGTGTATCCAGTTGGATCTTATATCCAGATAGATCATCGTTAAAGGGTTCATACTGAGCCCACTAGAATGAGTTCCAAATTATGATTATTATGAAACATCAGCATTTCAGTTGTGTAGCCATAGTGAAGATTTATAGTTTGACTTTAGCACATTGCTAAACTAATGACTTATCACTCTCATAAGCACAAAATCTACAGCACACACAAATAATAGAGCAGATAGTCAAAAAAGATTGTTGACATTAGCATGTTGCTAAGCTAATAACTCTAAAGCACTCCATTAGCACAAAAATACACAGCACACACCAATAGTGGAGCAGAAAGTAAAAAATGATAGTTTTACATTAGCATATAGTTAAGCAATGACTTATCACTTTCATAAGCACAAAATAGGCTACACATCACAAACACATAATGGAACAAACAGTCAAAACTGATAGTTTGATATTAGTGTGTTGCTAAGCTAACGAATTAGCAATCTCATAAGCGCAATACACAGCACAGACAATTAATAGAGCAGATAAGCTAGTCAACTGATAGTTTGACAGTAGCATGATGCTAAGCTAATGTCTAAACCAGGGTTCACCAATCTCGGTCCTGGAGGGCCGCTGTCCTGCAGAGTTTAGCTCCAACCAGCTCCAACACACCTGTTTGAAAGTTTCTAGTATGCCTAGTGAGACTTGATTAGCTGGTTCAGGTGTGTTTAATTGGGGTTGGAGCTAAACTCTGCAGGACAGCGGCCCTCCAGGACCGAGATTGGTGAACCCTGGTCTAAGCTGTCATAAGCACAAAAATGCACAAATAATCAACATATTATTTGTAATTATCAATGCTTTTTTTTATTTGAATCAAAAAAATTTTGACTCGTATACCAACTTGGATGCATTTAGTCTCTGTGCTCATTGCAATGCGTTCTGGGAATGAGGTATCTTTTAAAGAAGCATAATTATTTTTAAGGTAACTACGCCCACCTTTTGGAACAGCCTTTGCTTCTGGGCCGCATATACCATATCCGCCAGAGCTAATATATGCTAATATATCTTTCTTTCTGTCTAACTGTTTTCCAGGAGACGTGATTGTCTACATTAATGACGTCTGCGTCCTGGGCACCACCCACGCTGATGTGGTGAAACTTTTCCAATCTGTGCCAATCGGACAAAGCGTAACCCTCGTCCTTTGCAGGGGTTACCCTCTTCCTTATGACCCGGAGGACGCAGCCAGCACCTTGCTGTCCCCCCTCGGCCTCATTGATCGCCCTCTGCTGGTCAACGGACAGAATAGCTACGACAGCTACATGGAGTACATCTCCCGCACCGCTCGATTCATTGACCCCCCCCATACTACGTTGCCTCATCCCCATCCTGGAGACACCCACCTGGATGCCGGACCGCTGGAGGACAGCGTCTCAATGGCATCGTCAGGAGCGGCCGGTGGAGAGCTGCTAACAGTTAACATGGTGAAAGGTGCGGATGGGTTTGGATTCACCATAGCAGACAGTAATGGAGGACAGAGGGTGAAGCAGATTCTGGAGGCGCAGGGATGCCCGGGGCTGTGTGAGGGCGATCTGATTGTGGAAATTAACCAGCAACCCGCACTAACCCTGCCACACACGCAGGTGGTGGAGCTGCTAAAAGAGTGTCCTGTTGGGGCAGAGGCCACGTTGGTCGTACAGAGAGGAGTGGCAGGTAAGAAGGCTTATCTTTGTGGTGGTGTAGGTGGGTGTTTTGGGTTTTGTGTGTATTTTCGCGGCCTAACATACGGAAAGGCCTCTTAATTGGTTGATTGGTCCATTTTGTCCTTTTTAGCAGTTTTATAATTCACTCCTCGGCTTTCTCAAAGCGCTGAGTCACACTGAAGAACGAGCTGTTTCTGGCATTGACCTTCACTGTGAGGAAAAGCACTATGGGTAAAAATAGACCCTGACACATAATTACAATAGTGTACAAATATGCATACACCTTACCTGTGTGCTTAGTATATTAATATCCTGCCTTCCGTACAATTCTGTTACATAACATGCTTTCACAAACACACACACACCTAAAATTCACAAACCAGCACACTTAAAGATCCTATGAAATCAGTTCTGTCATGACAACTCTCGGGAGATTGTTATGGTAATAGATATGGCGATGTTAATGTACAGTATTTGGTCTTGGCAGGAATAGATCTGCTACGCTGCTGATGCAGAGCAAGTACCAAGACTTGCTTCTGCCAATAGATTCACAGACATTGCTGTGAGCATGTAAGATATGTAGATAATGATGTGATTGCTACCAAATGAGTTAAAGACCTAACAGCCTGCGCCATCTAGCATGTCATGCCAGAATGAGGTAATATTGGAGTTTTGAGGCTTTTAGCACGTCTGTAAGCTTTGAGGATAATCTGTATGCTTGGCCTTGCGGTCACATTTACTATTGCTCGTCATAATTTTGTGAGCACAATCCTGTCATTTCAGTAGGCTCAGCATGTTGCTAAGCTAAAGACCTCTCATAAGCAAGTTACTCACACAAATTTGCAGCACTGACCAATTGAAAGCTGCATGGTTTGAAATTTACTTTGGTGTGCTTTATAGATTGCTATGCTATCCTATTGAGAATAGAAAGTGGACCTTTATGCTCTCAAAATTTCACCTAAATTACACTTAAGTGATTGCACCTTAAAGTTGACAAGATGTACTGTAGACCTTTAAAATGTACTGTCTCGAAGTTATGGTAAAATGGAGGAAAGGCTAAAAGCTATTGACACCTTGGATATGTTCCACCTTCAATCCAGGAAAGAAAACTGCAGTCGTCAAGCCATTTCATGGAGTCTTTAAAGTTAAACTGAATTCAAAATTGATCCCAAAACTGATGCCAAAAAGCTATTTTAAGCTTCACGCGTGGCAATGTGCAGTGATGTGCTTTCCAGCACACAAGCACTCCCTACACTCACGAACACCGTGTCCCAGACACCTACACTGTCTTACATACAAATTATGGTTTGCTGGTTCAGTGTCTAGCTCTGGAGGTGCAGTGAATCAATACTGGTTATTTTGCAGTGCTGTTGATTATTGCTGGTGATAACTTGTTTCTCACCCGAGACTGATTTTAAATTCTCCCCAATTAATTAAGTAATTGATTACTTCAGCTATTCAATAAAAAAAAAGCCAGCTCTGCAGTCATTTTCTGTATATCACTGATTCTTGAGACCTGGGACAAAATTTTATCTGCCGTAGTTTTAAAATATATATGATAGTTTGACAGTTTGGATGGTAACTACATTTGTACATTTATTTAATTTGTTCCTTTTTTTATTTAAAATAAATTATAAATATAAAAAAATAAATACAATTTCATTAAATTAATTTATTTTATCATTGTTTTATTTTATTTTTTCACTCACTTCCCCTAAAACAACTGCCCTCAGACCATAACTCTAATATTTCAAATATGTATTTTTTCACAGATGTGTCCCTACTTTTTTGTTTTGTTTTGTTTTGTTTGTGAGAGGTTTGTTTGTTTTTTACAGACTGACTGACATTTATGATTATTAAAGTCAGCCCTCAACCTGGAGGTCTTATTTTGATATTTATTTTTTATATTTTGAATTGAGCAAGGTCATATAGACACTGTTGGGTTATATTGTTTTTTTAATCATTTTAAATAATACTTTTTTTCCTTATTTATTTCAAAAGCTTGAGCTGAAAAGTATTAATATATTCTTTTTTGGTGTGAATTTAAGGTCCATATTCATATGAAGTATTTGGCACAATAATATCTCACAGTGATATTGGTTGAAAGGTAAAAAAACAAACATGCATACTGTATATGAAAAAAATGGAAGCAAAATGTTGCATGATTTTTTTTTTGTTTGTTTTTTTTTTGTTTGTTTCAAGAATCAGTGGTATGAGCGCAGCCTGTCCAGCATGTCAGAACCCAGAAAGCATATAATTTGAGCATTAATTGCAGTTGGAAGCACTCACCGTTGATTTTTTTTAAGCCTGCGGTTTTAGGCCGAAATTAATTGTGAGTCATTCATGTTAGGAAATGAAAAGGCAGCAAAAGCTGATCCACATGCACCTGTCTATACTGCAGAAAAGCAGCTCGTTCAATACGTTTTAGTATTCATTACAAAAGGAAAAAAGTACTTCAATGGCTTTAGCTCTAACTGACACCCTTACTGAGAACATATAAGCTCTTTTTAAAAGCTGCTTGAGTCAGAGTGATTTATGACCCGTAGCAATCAGAGAGTCTGATGTAACACATAGAGAAAGAAAGAGAGGGGACATACTGTATAGAATAAAGATTCAGGACAGAAGGAAAGAATAAAGATCTTAACTCTCAGAGACCCACTGTGGCAAAACTGCAACATTTGTTCAAAGCAAAAATAATGTTGCACACTCCAAAATGCACAACACATTTTGAATGAAAATATTTGGGAGAATCTCAAAACCTTTAAAGAAATGTTCAGGTCACATTTCAGCCCAATACCAAAAGGAAGAAAATAATATTTTTGGAATAAATAAAGTGTAATTTACTATTGCACTACAAGGTCCCATAGACATATTACAATTGGATATGTAAAATGAGTATAATTTTCTTGAATATAATGTCACAATTCGTCTTTGAGGGTTAATCATAAGAAAGTGGGAAAGAGGAGGTGAAGGAAATAGAGTGTTAGAGAGACATTTTGAGAGCTTATTTGAATTGAATGTCTCCTCTGTGTCAGTGTAGGTCAAAGGTTAACGAGAGAGACATTAAATCCTCGTTAAGCCCCAGTGATCAGTATGCTCGATTACAGCCTCAATGCGCTTTACATACAGTATGAAGAGCGAACGCACTCCAAAGCACACACTCTCATTAGTACACATGCATAATTAAGGTTAAGGACATTTTATGAACTTTTAAAAATGTGTGAATATCATTGCATTATACTAACAAAATATCAATCAAAGATTTTGTTGTTTTAAATGATAGGATTTTTAAAGGAAAACATTTCATTAAATATTTCACAGTTTTTCTGAGATTTCGATTAGTAAGAAACCTAGATTTTCTGCAATTTCAAATATGAAATTAATGGGAAATATACCTTTGAGAACCAGGCTGCTTCAAAAGTGGGCATTCAGCTCTATTGTCAGTCAGTTCGTTTGAAACGATGAGGGGTACAGAAGTCACCTTGATTAATCCTGATCGCAGAGAGGTTATTGGTATTCATTCCTTACTTCATTTATCTTAATGTATTGAGATTTGTGCCTCACCAAAGTGAAGTGTAATGTAATTACATTCTGTGTGTTTGCAAGGGCACTGACCACAACTAGAGTGTATGTTTTGTTTCGAGTGCATGTGGGTAGATCCACTTAGGTGCCACCAACAGAATCAGCGTGCTTGAAGGTCATTATGGTCACTTGAATCCGAATATGGCCTAATGTCCCGTACATCAGCAATCTGTCGCATTCTCATCCTCATCATCCTTGTGTGCAGACAGACTGAACAGTGAGCCCTGAAACACTAGACAGCCTGTTGCATCACGCTATCACCCGAGTTTAACATCCGTCTGTTCAAACATACCATGACTGACATAAGGAGGACAGAAGATGATTTGCACAAACCAACAGTTTCTGTCAAGCCAAGTTGCAGGGTCAGTTTTATTCCATGCTACTTCCATCTGTATTTATCTGCACCTCTTCCCTTCTATTCTTCCTTTTAAAGCATTATATTCCAGGTCTTCTGAAGCCATACGATAGCTTTTATGGGCGTAAAATCCAGATTTACGCCATTCTTCTCTAGAAATCATAACTTCCGAGTTTGTGAGAGAAGATCTTTTCAATGAATTGGTTTATCCTATTCACAAAATCAGATGATTCATTGACAAATCAGATCCAATAGCTAGTCAATAGCTAAAGACCTCTAAACTTCGTGTGGCCTTCAGATTAGTTCAAGAAAAGTTCATAGAGAGCTTCATAGAATCACCAAGTGCAATGAAAAGTGTCAGATGCAGTGGTGTAAAGCACTCCGCCACTGGACTCTAGAGCAGTGGAGACGTGTTCTCTGGAGTGACGAATCACGCTTCTCTGTCTGGCAATCCGATGGACTAGTCTGGGTTTGACGGTTGCCAGGAGAACGGTATTGCCTGACTGCATTGTGCCAAGTGTAAAGTTTAGTGGAGGGGGGATCATGGTGTGGAAATGTTTTCAGGGGTTGGGCTTTGCCTCTTAGTTCCAGTGAAAGGAACTCTTAATGCTTCAGCATGCCAAGACATTTTGGACAATTTCATGCTCCCAACTTTGTAGGAACAGTTTGAGGATGGCCCCTTCCTGTTCCATCATGACTGCGCACCAGTGCACAAAGCAAGGTCCATAAAGACATGGATGAGTAAATTTGGTGTGGAGGAATTGACTGGCCTGCACAGAGTCCTGACCTCAACCCGATAGAACACCGTTGGGATGAATTAGAGGGGAGACTGCGAGCCAGGCCTTCTCATCCAACATCAGTGCCTGACCTCACAAATGCGCTTCTAGAAGAATGGTAAAACAATTCCCATAAACACACTCCTAAATCTTGCGGAAAGCTTTCCCAGAAGAGATGAAGCTGTTATAGCTGCAAAGGGTGGGCCAACTCCATATTAAACCCTACGGATTAAGAATGGGAAGTCATTAAAGTTCATGTGCATGTAAAGGCAGACATCCCAAATCTTTTGGCAAAATAGTGTATACATGCAGTTTACCAAGTAACAAACAGGCCTTCTCCGTTTTACTGATCCTGTGTCCTAAGTCAGTGACATGAGTCGTAGCTAACTCACACAGAGAGATGCGTAATGCCAACACTTAAAGGCTTCTCTACAAATCCAATCTGTGGAACAGTCCAGGAGCGTTTAGACAGCCTATTATACACCCTAATAAAACTGTCAGTGTTCCAGTGAAATGATGTGCTAGTTCTTAATGTGCTGCAATTTGGCCCCTCTGTCTCACCACTGGACACTGGCCATCCTTTCTAATTACACTAGTGCAAATGTGAGTGTCTCTTGTGAACAGTTTGGTTCACTCTCTCTGTTTCTCTTTTTTTATGCCTTTTCTCCATCCCTACAGATTGCTTCTCCTCTTTTCTTTATATCTTCGAAGCGGGAGTCTAAAGCTAAATCTCAAGGCTTGTCCATTGAATAACAGTGGGTTGATTGTTTCTAAATGTCTCATTCATAATGTCCAGATGGTGATGTGGTTTTTTCTGCCAGATCTTTTTGTCTCTGCAATAATTTCACTGCCCCACATGTCTAGCACTCTTCACTTGTGAAAATGCCCTTGGCTTCTGATTTAAGTGCATTTTGGCATGTTCCCCTGGAATGGTTATTGGTTGGATCTGTCTTTGAAGAGCTGCTCTAGGATCTCTAACCGGAATCCACTGATTAACACACACCCCACCAGAGCGCCATCTGCCGTTTCCATGATTGGCTTATTTAGTGAAGATCTTATTGTTATCAGATAATTGTTGCAATGAAATGTCCCGTGGACCATAACTATGGCAGACAGCCCAACAGAACATTGATGATGATACCCAAAAGCAAGACAAAGGTTTCCAGAGGAAAACCATTAATTGAAGTTTAGTGGTTTGTGTCTGTTTGAGTTTGTCTTTATGCTATAGTTTTGTACTCCTTAAAACTAAATCATATTTTAGCAGATTTGAGAATTTTGATAATTACAGTCTTCCGAGAAAACAAACCAAAAATGTTTATGACTCACTCACATGCATATCCAAACTTCTGTCCAATAAAATGCTATCTAATGAGAAAGTCCCTCCCCTTAATACCCAAGTCTGATTAGCATTATCAAGGAGCTAATCGTGGTTCATGGCTGTGAAGTAAACTTAAAGCCTTTCGATATGCATCACCAAAACTTTGTTTAAATAGAACATACGTCAATACAGGAGAGAAAAGTAGCCATTTCATGGCTTTTTAAAGGAACAGTTCACCAAAAAACTAAATATTTGTCATGGTATGCTACTTCTACAAAGGTTTGTAGAGTTTCCCATCGTAGCACCACCAGAGTATATCAAACTTTTTTTTAAGCTTTGCCATTATGTAATATTTGCAGTGAGTTCTAGAGTTTAGGGTAATACTTTAGTTTGTGGACCAATTCTCACTATTAACTTGTTGCTTATTAGCATGCATATCACTAGCATATTTGCTGTTATTAGTATTTATAAAGCACATATCAATGCCTTAATCTGCATGACCATATTCTACATCCCTTAATCCTATACTTAACTGAACCACTACAACCACTGCCTTTCTAACTATTAATATGCAGTAAATTAGGAGTTTATAAAGGCAAATAGCCTAGTTAATAGTGAATATAATGTTCCCCAAACTAGAGTGTTGCCAAGTTCAGCTTTTTGGCTTGCTTTGTGATAACCAGAACTATAACGGCTATTTTAGTGTCTGTTGCTAATGGTGACAAGCAGAAGTGTGTAATTTCTGTCCCATTACTATATTGTTGCTAAAGATTCTCAGATATCAATCTTCAAAAAGCTCTGCATATTAAGCTGTGAAGAAGTATTTTAGTGTAGAAAGACCTACACATTTAAGCTTTATATTATTGTCGTAAGTTCTTATTTTGGTCACGTTTGTCAAGTTGTTTTTCCAGAGCCCTGAGAGAGCATTTATGTATTTGAGTCATTTAGACATGTGGAACCAAAAGGTGATGGATATCACTCAGGCTTGTGTTTCCAGTCTCACTGTTGTCATGGCCACCAGTTAAAGCATCTGCTATTTTGGTTGTATTTGGTGTTTAGAGGAAATGTGCCGTCTAGCTTATGTGCATGTTTGAGAGAGTATGTGTGCACTGTTTAAATTACTTTTCAAAGCTTGCATTAATATCTCATATGGTGTGATCAATTCAGCTTATCAATTATCTTCATTACTAGCAGCTTCGTCCATCCTGAAGTGTGTGTGTGTGTGTGTGTGTGTGTGTGCGCGCAGAAGCAGATGACTCTTAGCTGGTTGAGAAAAAACAAACGCCTCTCAGAGTCTCATCAAAGAGGTAATTAGCTCCAGCTCTACTGATATACTCATTAGCTGATTTATACCCATTAGCTGAGATATAGGCATGGGACCATTAGCTTACCAGACACATGCTTCACAAATTCAAAAGGAGCTTATGGGGAATTGACAGTGGATATTAATGCGCACACACATAGACATCTCACATAACATATAATCTGTTAAAAACACTGACTAGCTTCTCAATGAGGACAGTTTGGGTCAATTTGATTATGGATTTAACCCACAATATTCTTTTGAGTTGCTGTATTGAACATATTCAGTATATTGCATGTGGAATCTATTTAATATATTCTACTCGCAGCTTCATACCGTGGTGTATTCAGCAGTCAGACAGTTGCCCGCTGGGTCTGTGTGTATATTATGAATAAATGAAGATTAATGCCCCCCATCTGATCTCTGTGCTGCTCAAATCTTATTTGGTTAATGAAATGTGCCTCAGCCATAAATCGAGCACTAGACAGTAAGCAAGCCGTTGATTTGCGGCAAAGTGGACATCAGATGTCCTGACTGCGTGCAAAGTGTACCCGATTTTAGTATTGTTGTTGTTATTTTTATTTGGTTTAATACATTTCTAATAATAATTCATGAAAAATTAATACATGTATTAATATTATTAGAATTCAATTTGATCATTACTAACAGTTTGCCTTTATGAGAGTTCTTTGTGGCCCGGTTTACACCTAATATCTTAAGTAGATGAGAAAAACACCCATTTACACCTGGTGTTTTAATCCGTCTCTTTTGTCCACTTTCAACCACTTCTGTCCTGATGTCTTCAAGGGGAGGGTCTATGGGCGGCTAAATGTATGGGCTTTTTCAGATCTTTCGATCTAATGGACAAAATAAGCTCACGCAATTTACATATGAACTTGACTGGAGACAACTGGAGTACATAAACTGCTGGAGAGCATTTCTGCTCTGACAGACGCAAAACCACACCGAACGCTGTGAGTGTGTGTTAGAAATCAGTAATGGTAAGAGAACATTGCGCTTGGTACGTTTTTCGTCTTCAAACTAAACTTGGGTCTCCAGCTGACAAAGTTTAAATCCCGTCTGGCTATCGCGCTTCCCATAATGTTTACGCATTTGGTCAGGAGGTGAAGAGTAGGTCTTTTGTGGTTGTTGAACGCATTCGGCCACAAAGCAATCCGGTCGAATGTGTTTTCGACTACCTCTGGAAGTGCTTGAAAGTGAACAAGCTTTAGACCCCGTTTACACCTGTATTTAGCGTCGTCCACTTGTGATCCGATCGACCAAAACGCATCTTAATACCAGGTGTAAACAGGCCCTGTGACTGCTCTCTTCTAAATAGCTATAATGTAAAGAATAGTTCCTGTATGTTGTCCACACCCAACCTGAAAAGAAATCTATACTGTGGGATATTCTCTCGACTCTTTCCGTCCTCCACTCATGTGATCACCAATTAGTCGATTGCAAATATGGACAAGTGGGCAACACTTCCATAATTGCCAGATGGCAGGATCTACTCCAGAACACAATTTCTGATAGAAGCTTGCCTGGATTAGGTTTACCCCTCACCTGCATCCTACAGATTTACGGTGTTTGATGGTTTTTATTAGCATAATCTGCTTAATATGCATCAAGGGTGTTGCAGAATCTAGGACGTGTTTATTTTAATGTGTCATACAGTGTGTTTACCAGCGCTTTGATATTCAGGTTCAAATGGGGGGGGGGGGGGGGGTATTTAACAACTGCATCCATGAGCTGATTAAGTCTTGTGAAGCGATGTGAACTATATTACAAATTAAAATATGAGCGTTGTTGTCCATTTATTGTGATTATAGCCATCAGCAAAAGTTTTTGTTTTGCAAAGCTCTACTTTAAGCAAATATTTATAAGTAAGTATGTTTTTATAACTGTCATTTGATTTACATCTACTGATGAGGCTTTATATCCGTATTTTCCAGAGCACGCCTTCCATTCGTTTCTCTATCCATATATGAAGCACAATCAAGCCACTTTCCCTCCCTTTCAGCTGTCCTGCCCGAGTGTCACTGATTTCTTGCTCGGTCTTGCTCACTGAAGCTGCCCAGTCTTTTCTCGCCGCTCCTTATTTGATGACGCATTCCCAGCCGACTGCAACACGCTGCACTTCTTAATCAGCCGGTTGCGTGGTGCTTGTGTTGTAAAAGTGGCTTAATGTAAGAAAGTGTTAAATTTGAATTCAGTGTACATTAAAATGCTTATTTTGTGTGAGGCAACTGCATGTAAAATTCTTTATGTAGGATGCACATCCAACTGCTGTTTAAACATGAGGAAATCACGATATAAATGTATCTAAATGTATTTATAGACATGTATTTTAGATTTCCAAAACATATTTCAAAAATGACACAGTTAGAAAACGCATCAAGAATTTTTGTAACAATGTACAATTACATAAATATTTTTGTGTCGCAAATCCTTCTCATCTCTAAACCTAACCCTAACCATTTCCTATAAAATATATACAGTTTAAAAAAGTAAGTGATAGACAAGTGTATTCCAAAAATGGTGACTTTCTTTTTTTTTTTTGTAATGAGTGCGGGATTTGAATGTTATGGTCACTACTGATGAAAATGAAGATTGTTGAATTTGGGCAATCATATGGATTCTGAAGATTTGAATTACAGAGCACAAATCAAATTGATTACTTGTGATCATAAGTATTAGATAAGTAATGGTTAAATTATTGTAGGTATCATTTATTTGAAGGTTTTAAAGTATTCTTGTATAGATTATGTAATCCTTAAAACGAGATGGCACTAGAAATCCCAGAATGGAAGAAAATATTATAATTTCAAATAACAGTGTTAAAGGGATACTTCTGTCATCATATACTCACCCTCATGTTGTTTCAATCCTTTATGAATTTCTTTCTTCTGCTGAACAGAAAGGAAGATTTTTAGAAGAATGTCAGTAACCAGACAGTTTCTGGTACCATTGACTTCCATAGTATATTTTTTTCCTACTATGGAAGTCAATGGTACGAGAAACTGTCTGGTTACTGACATTCTTCTAAAAATCTTCCTTTCTGTTCAGCAGAAGAAAGAAATTCATAAAGGATTGAAACAACATGAGGGTGAGTATGACAGAATTTTCATTTTAAAGTGGAGTATCCCTTTAAATGCGATCGAATCCCATTGATAATAAATGCAATTGAATCAACCAATTCATTTCATGAATTAAATCTTCATAGATAAATAAACGTTCACAAACATTTGAGCTAAAAAACAAAAAGAGCTAAAGACTATTTCTGACTTATTTTCCTGATGTTTTATACATTAGAAATCCAAGACTGACTAAAAGGTCACCATAACATAATCACCAAAGCATTTTATTCACAATCACAGTCAACCAGGAGCCTTAAAGAGCAAATACACTGCTCTGACAAGCCTATGATATCAATAAGTTTTTATCTCCAGAGAGCCATGGAGCAACTCAAGAACCCTATCCACCTTATTTTGCAGTTTTTTGCTAAATTAATCATCATAACAAGCTGTTTTGTACAGCTAAAAATAACTGAAAGCAAATGACACCAGAAGCCAAGCACATTCAATTTGCAAATTGGTGGATACAGGGAAAAAATGGTTCTTGATAAAAAAGTTAAGTTAATAACAATTAAAAGTTCATTAATTGTACGATACTTGCAATGCCTTAGCCGTTGAACGAGCGTGTGTTGTGTGTAGAATGTGTTGATGATTCAGTGGTCCGATAATGCTGAAGTCGCAATCTATTTCTTCACTGTTGAACGAAGAAATTATGATGAACTTGCGATGTTTGCCTGACTCAGTCGTTGTCGAGGAAGTTACAATAGTTGTAACGTGAGGCCCTGTCACCATGGCTGCGCCGACTCTGGGACAAAGGTCCAGTGGAACTTTAACTTTGGAGGGAAAGTTTGTGATCCTTTGTCTTCTAGCATTGTATTTTTCATATGTTACTGGATTGGGTGTTGATGGAGAAACTATTAAAGATTATTTTAATACTAATATGCTGCATATGTATCAACATATAATATACACAATCATTTTAGATCATCAAAATACAAATTTGTAGATGCCAAAAATAGTACAGATGAGGTTACATTATCTAATGGTTCTATCATAAAGCATGTATAAAACGTTATACAATACAAATACACTATACAAGACTTTTAATTATACACATAATGTACTGAAGATATGCATGTTCATTCATAGATTGAGTAATTTTGTTATGGGCATGTGTGTTTCAAATATAATTATTAATGTTGTCTGATTGGTCCAGACGCTACAAAACTTTTGTGGGTAAATAAGGTTCAAAGATGTCCCTTTGAGGGTACTGCCTCAGTGACAAGCTGTATAAATATTTACAAAAATCATTTATTATTTAAAAAAGAAATATATATAATTATATTAACAATGAAAAAAAGTGTAAAAAAATGGAATTTTGCAATCAACCTTTTTTTACAGCCGCACTCTTTATGCTTTATTGGATAAACTGCAGTCCTAATATGTGTCTCTCTCGCTAATTCCAAACAGGTCATTTGCACTGCCTTGTTCATTCCTGAAGGTCATCTGTGGTAAGACATGAAAGACAGAGAGGCAGACAGAGGTTGAATGCAAGACACTGGACGGCCTGTGTGTATGCATGAGTTTGTTTTTGTACTCCAAGGCCGATTTAGGAGGAGTTTATAGAGAAAATATTCATGAATCTGCCGTTTGATGTCGGCGGGTATTGTTTAGCTCTTAATACCAGGAGAGGTGCTCTACAGTCTAGACTGACAGTACTTCCTGTTTGTTATGATTAGAGTTCGGAAGCCTCATGGCCTTTCGCCTCATCTAAGCCAATGTTTTTCCTCTAGAGGGAAAGTGAGCATTTGATGTGATGTGAAGATGCCGTTCAGCGCATTTTAAGTATATTTCTGTCTTTGGATTTGGGCATCCTTTCATTGATTGCAGCAGGGAGATAAAATTGTATATTTTTTGTCATCAAAAAAGGATCAACAAATACAGTCCTTAGGGTCAAATTTTACATTTAAAACTCTCTTTTACTTAGATACATGAAATATTCACCACTTGTCCTCAAAATGCAATTGCTTCCGAGAGGATTTTTTTTCTAGATTGAATAGATATTTGAATAGCTGCTGTTTGAATTGTGTCTTCAGTGTTAATTACTTATTAAATGGTTTCGATTTTAAGCACTGTTATTTTTGTAACTCCACACTGATCCTGTTAGAGTTGATTTTAAGCTATTTAAGGCTGTGAAACACCAAAACAACATCAAAGAACTAGTGGCGACGAAAGCCGTCTGTGGTGTCACCTTGCGTCACATGTGTCCGGGATAAAAAGTTGCGCTTGAACACAACGCAAAGACTACAGCCAGCGGCCAACTAGCAGCTACATTCTGGATCAGCAGAGGTCAATGGTCTATATTTGTCATTTAAAAATGGAAACCAAAACCGAAGACTGCGGATATACAAACCATAAACAAACGGGGAAAAAAGCGCTTGCTTACCATTTAGAATATCAATCATGTTGACTACTTTCTTCATTCCAGTCGGCTCATGTTGTATGGAATGCTGAGGTAAGATGACATAAATTAGAACAGACTGTCTGTCTTGACTTCTTTGGTCGCTTTCATCACGTCGTTTTCTTCTCGTGCACTGACTGGTTCACTAAGTTGAACAGCCAATCAAAGTTCTCTATCTCTCCGACAGCACTGACGCAGATGGATGGCTATTTAATATGCTCAATCTGCCAAAAAGCCACTGACGGGGTCCGTCTAGCGCAGATGGTACGGAACACACCACAAAACTAAGCTGACAGATGCTCAACGATGGCCCAACATTGGCTGATTGCCAACCATCAGCTTGGTGTTTCAGGGCCTTTAGGGACTTCATGGATATGTTTAGACTTTGATATTTGTTGAGACGAGTTTTCAAATTATGTTAAATATATGTTCCGAACTATTTCTAGGTCGCTCATCAAATTGGCAAATCTTTGTATGAACATCTTTGTATAAAAGTTGAGATTTCCTTCCTTCCATTGAATCTCAAATCATGCTGGATTATCCGCTTCTGCACAAAGTTGTATAAACATCTTGTGTTAAATTAGAATATTACAAAATAGAAATAATTTCAGAAATATCTTTTGGACTCCACTGTAGAAAAGAAAACTTTAATATTAGCTCAAATAAATACAATCCTCACCCTCAGATTGTACCCCAAGAAGGAACGGCTCTGGAGAAAACAAATTAAAATGCTAATAAGAGGTTGTCATCCAGGACTTTTCCAGTTTTTTTTTTTATTTCAAATTCCCACTTTGATTCTTATATTAAAGCTCCAGCAGGCTAAAAGTTTTGTTTGTTTTTACCATTGCAGGTCACTTTTCACCTTGGAAGACCTCTAAACAGGTAAACCGTATCGTATTTCAGCCTTCTGATTTAAATTAATAAACTAACAGTAACTGTGCACTCTCACTATTGACTGATTAAGTCATATTATACATTATGTAGAATATGTATGAATAACCTTGTCTATAGAGCTTTATTACTAAGCTGAATTGATAACAGATGCTTTATTAAATTGTTATAACATATTACCACTAATTGCATTCTACTAAGCTACTGCTTGTGCCTTGTGTTAATATACAGTACAGTAAGAATGACTAATTTTCTTCACAGATGAATCATCACAACACAAAACGCCAGCTATTTTTAAAATATTTTAAAATAAATCAAATTATTTTAATAGAGCTACTAATATTTTCTAGGTTGAAAGATGTATGTATAATTTGTTCTATTAAAAAATCTGTTGATAGGTTAGAAGTTGCATTGGTGTGAGTGCAAAGAATTAGGTTATGGAAATTCATTGTTAAAAGATGTGAAATAAACACTTAATATGTCATAATTTCACAGCTAACAACAAACTCTTAAGTCCACCGCACCTTCACTAATCTTTTCTCACTAACCAGTGCGCTGTGTAATGTGACAAGTAAAACATTGACCCTCAGCAGCAGTCTGTCCATGTCTTGTCCACTGTTTTTGATCCAATATTGTCTGCTTGACCACATCTTAAACTGTATATGAACTTGAACTGTATATGTGTAAAGATTTTTGAAAACAAATCAAATGATTTTAATAATTAGCAAATAATCTTTTCTAGTTAAAAAAAATCTGGCTAAATCTAGTTATGCTTAGGCGGCTGGCTAGAATTTGCAATGTTTTGCATACATAATATATGTATTTTATGTTTCCAAATCCAGTAATCGCAACTAAAAAGTTTATTATTAAAAATGGCGGCACCCTAGTTGAACACACTCACACACACAGTATATATATATATATATATATATATATATATATATATATACTGCCTTCCCATGCAGCCACACATCTATTTATTTTTGGTTTGAGAACCCTGCCTGCTTCATATAACAAAGGCTCGACTGGTCATAAATCGACTGATTTTTCTTCAGACTACAGAGAGTCAGTGGCACTGCCTTGAGCTGCTGCCGACTGTACTGTCATTTTTCAACACATATCTTTGTATCTATCTCTAGGGAACAGAACTGGGACAGAGTGAAAGTAGTACCCGCTGCTCCAGTACAGTAGAGAGCTGCTTGGTCTTTATCATCTCGCTCCCTCCCTAACGCTGGGGTTTAATTAGACATCATTTGCTTTAAGAATATCTCCACAGCCAGAAAAAGTTTCATTACTTGAAAATGTTAAAGCAGTCCATCTTTTTTCACAATTATCCATGTCTGAAGAACCAACGCTGAGTCACAGCACTGCATCATTTAATCGACTGAAATTATGAAATGCCATTAAAAGATATTATGGCTTTTGCTACAGACTGCCCAATGGTTACAGCTGTCAAAATACAGAAATGTTGTAATGCATATGAGAACTGCCTAAATGAATACGGTTTATAATAGGGATGGGACGATACAGCTGAAATATGTTAATATCTGTGGCAAGCCGTGGGAATGGAGCGAGTCGTCTGTTGTCACTCCTCCTTTTATCCTTCCGCTCATTAGCACTCGCACCACCGGCCTCGCTCCGTTCCCACGGCACTCTGCCCCGCCCTGCTTACCACAATATCTTTCAGGCTTCTGGCAATAGTTCTGTTATTGATATTTGTTCTGAAATGGCTCGGCGGTACCATCATTTTGACCAAATAGCCATTATTGCAAAGTAGATATGCAAAAAATTAGCTTTACTAAATGAACTGAATCGTTTGAATCATGATTGAGTGGAAAAGAGTGTAAAAGCTCCAATTTCCACAGAAACTTAAAGGCCAAATTTAAAGTACATTAAAGTACATTAAAAGTACATTAAAGTACATGTATTTAATGTATTTTTAAAGTACATTAAAAATACCACAATATTAATTGTTTGGTTAATTTTATATAACCAATCAAATAGAATCAACTTTATCCTAAATGTCTGATATAATGCCCAGCACCAGTTTACATTGAATACATACACAATGTACAAAAGAATCTGATCATTTAAATCTGATGTTTACAAACCCCATCTAAACCACATTGTCCAGATACTTTAAAGGAACACTATGTAGCTTTTCAACCTTCATAATATATTTCCAAGACCCTTGTGATGGTACATCGACTTACAATAGGTTGAATGACACGTCTGCCATAGCCTGACGGGGTCTGTATCGCTTTTACTGGCACTATGTAACTTCGGGGTTCGGGTAGTAACCCGAGCACAAAAAGAACTACAAAATTCGACCGCTTTACGGCATACGTCACTTCCACCACTTCCTCAAATTTGGATGTGAGAGGCCAACCAGCGTTTGTTTTCGGCTTTCGTGCGTATGTTTTTGTCATGGGGGCTGTTTACACCTGGCCACTTCATGCGTTTTCTCAGATCGGATAGCTATCCGAACGTGAAAAGACCAGGTGTAAATGCCCTCCGAAACGCATTCAAGACGGATTTGAATCCGATCGCTCAAACCACTTCAGGAGGAGGTCTGTGACGCATTCCAGACGAAACTGGACAAGTGTAAATGCATCTGGTTGTTGAAACCACATATGTAAATTGTACTTCTCCCAAAAATGCTAAAAAAAAAAAAAAAAAAAAAAAAAAAAACGTGTGAGAGCGTGTTATAGGCTATATGTTATAGCCAGATATGATGACGCTACTGGAACACGCATCACCGCAGATGAGCAGCTGAGCATCTAACGTTATTCATCAAGCCAACGTGCAAACTTTCGCAAATCAAAGTGAAAGTAAGTCGCAGACGCTTAACACACAATCATCATCATTAAAAGTAAAGAAATGAAATGATCTTACCAGGGCTGTTGCCGCTCTCTCTTATTGCGGTCTTTGATTTTGAAATTTTAGCTGATGATCAATAAAATGCAGTTCATATCTGTTGCTTTCGGTGACGTGCACTCCATTAAATCTGCATATAACGCGAGAATTGAAGATCGGATTTAAATCCGTTTCGCAAAAACACATTTATGTGACCAGGTGTAAATGGAATCCTTTTGATAAATCAGATAGCTATCCGATCTGAGAAAACGCATGAAGTGGCCAGTAAATAAATCTCTTATTTGTAAACTTGTTTGCATATATGTTGTATGTTGTTGCGCTTGCTTGCTTGCTTGTAGTATGTCAATTTTTACATGCTGTTCATCCATTGCTGATAATTAGACCAGTCCAATAATTTCCACATATGTCTAGCTAGCTTTCGATTATCAGAGCTGTTAACAGACTTGCTAACAAACACTCATTTCTCTTAAGTTTTTTTTGCGTTATGTTTTATTGCCTAGCTTGCCTCACGAACTAGTTTGCCAGCTGAACTCAGGTGTTGTGAGGTGTATTTATCACGTAGTCCTGAGGGATATCAGACGACGCTGTTGACGTTGATTCTTGCGATTATCATGAGAACTGTTTTCAACATCTCATATAATTATCAGGACATAAATAAGCCTAATGTAGAGGTTGTAAATAGTGTAAACGAGCACAATTTGCAAACTATTATGATAAATTGCAATAATCATGTCTTCGGAGTCTATCTGTGCCTGTTCCATGCCCGACGCAGGTACCGGTGTACAGGGTGGGAGGTGGGGGGTGGAGGGGTATTTACGACAGTGCAAGTATTCCACAGCGACTCTAGGGGTCGCTGTTTGACAAAAACACAATTTCTACACAGTGTGCCTTTAAAGGAGACATATCATGCTTTTAAATCGTTCCTTTTTACACATAAATCATACATTTGTAGTCTATATAAAGCGGAACTGCAATGCTTGGGTCTGAATTCCTCATTATTATAGCTCCACAGGCCCCTTTTTCTGATGTGCGTCTGAGAGCAACTCGTTTTGGTGCGGTCTCTTTAAATACAACTGAGACACTTCATTCCCCGCCCCCTCTCCAGGATGCAGAGGTGACACTCGGTTCAACTCCACCCCGTTCGGCCATTTTTGTAGTTTGATAGCAGAGATACGATTATCTAGCCGCACAGAAACTTTTTATTCACACGTTATTAACAAAATGTCAACAACGGAAGACTTGTCCAGCCAGCCTTACATGTTCGAGCCAGAGTCGGAGCCGGAGCGAGATGAAAATGAAGACGACGAACCTGCAGAACAACGTCTTCATATGGATGTATCGCAATGGTGTGTTACTGTATTTACACATGAAACTTTGGTCTTCCGACCTTTTACCACCGTGTCGATTTATTTTGATTAATATGTGCGAGGGAGAGAGAGCAAGACAGCGTCTAGTTTGGAGACGATGTCTTGTTTACATTTTCGCCTGGCTCCGAAGAGAGAGAGAGAGTGCGTGCGCGCGACCGGGTCTCTCTCTCTCTGCTCGTTCTTTCAGTTAAACATGCGCCCTGTCACAAGCGCGGCAGTTCATCTACATTAGACGGTGTAATGAAGCGTGTGGGTTACTACATCCAACAACCGAACATTTTAACTTACCTTCTCGTAACTTCTGCATCCTTTAGCTTGGACTACAAAATTGCAGCGAGAAATAAAAATGGCGGATTGCTCGAAGTGTTGGGCTGGAAGTCAATGTCCTTATTTGTCAGTTCCGCTGCAAATACTGTGACGTAATAGTTCACAAAACGTCATAGAGAACAGAAAAATCGGAACAGGTTGAAAAATAAGGCCAAAACAGAATATAAAGATATCAACGAAGCACCTGAAGAGAATAATTTCAACTTTTCTGTACTTCTAAACACTCCAAATATACAACAAAATGCATTTAAGGGCTAAAAAAGTGGATTTAGCATGATATGTCCCCTTTAATGTTTGCTCACTCTTTCCTCATAAAGCGAACTATGTGACATTCATTATATAGTGAAGGAGTGAACAAGTCAGCAGAATGTGTGAGATGTGTAAAATGCCAACCTGACCAGCACTACTAATAAGACTAAACCCAATATCGGTCTATTTCCATTTCATCTCCGGATGATTAAACTCATATGACCCATTTTCACAGACTCTGACTCAAAGATGAAGAGTGTCTAAGCAAATAAAAGTTAAGTTAAAACATAAAATATTTATAATAAAACTGTATTTTTTATTCATCAAAAACCTGAACCAAGCACAAACCTGAAGTTATATGAAAAACCAGCCCGTTCTCATCCCAAGGCGTCATATACTGTACTGACGCTTTTGACATTTTGTCTACATCGAACGCACATGGCACCCTTTAGTGTCAATATGAGACGCAGATAGATATGGGCCAGAAGGCGCCTCCTAGCGGTCTAACCCTAACCCTACACCAGACCTAAACCTACCCATAACCGAACAAAGCTCTGTGCGTGTTATATTGACGCTAAAGGGTGCCATGTGTGTTCGATGTAGACGAAATGTCAAAAGCGTCAGTATATGACGCCCTAGGATGAGAATGCGTTGGAAAAACTGATGTGAACCCACCCAAAACAGCTGGTCCTTTAGCAGACCTAGCGTGAGCGGCAAAACATTTCCAATGGATGTTGATTCTTTAAGGGAACGTTTACCGTGAGCAAAAGCCATTTGCTGGAGTGTGTGTCACAGCGCTTTGCTCTGGCAATATTAATATCATCTATGAGCTAATGTGCGCGTGCGTATAAGTTTGCTTGGCAGTGACATGTTATAATCTGTTTGTTTCCCATCTGCACACAGCAGCCCAGAGGCATTTGCCTTCATCCTCTAGAGCTCCTCCAGATTAGCATGCTAACACAGACCTCCTTTAATAAGCCCTGGCATCTTTCTCATCCTGGCATCTACTTTCTTTCTTTGTTGACTATTCCCCCCTCTCATCCAATCAGGCCTTTTGTTTGGCTTTGCTTTTATAGGGTGCTTTTACACTAGAGCTTTTGGCGTGAACCCGAATCCATTTGTTGTATAAATTTGGTTAGTTTAGTTCACTTTAAAGAGGACCTATTATGCCCCTTTTTACAAGATGTAATATAAGTCTCATATGTGCCCAGAATGTGCCTGTGAAGTTTCAGCTGGTGCCTTGGATACTCTGCCAAAAACTAAAACATCTGTTTGGCTTTATCGTCTCTATCACGGTCACACTCATGTGACATTGCAGTACTTCATCATCATGAAAGTCTATTATCTGCATGTGTTTTAAAGCCATATCAGTCTAAACTTCTGATATGTGGTTTTCTGAGCGCACACATCCGAACCACTCGCACAGAAAGTCAGACTGGGCATCCCGTGAGTATTAAACTAAGTTCTCTTTCATGTCTAATTGTGCTTATACTGTCAAATACATAGAAGGTTATGTCAAAAACACTCAAAGTTCACATAAACACAGTCGGTTTTGTCTGTGAATGTAGACAGCAAGTAAAGAAATCCCATGTGTATATTAGATTTGTGTAAAAAGCAGCATATTACACAGTACCTACTGCTATATATGCTGTTAATATGAATCAAACAACAAAAGAAAAAAAGAAAATCACTTGCTGCACCTGATTGAATAACTTAGTTGCTTTAAACAGAATACATTTATGTTCAAACACCATGTAAAAGTGATTTATGCATAATAGGTGGCCTTTAAAGCTTTTTTTTTTTTTTTTTTTTTTTCTGTAACGCAGTGTGTTACTTGGGTTGGGCAAAATAGAATTCAATCGCCTCTCTTACGATTCATGAGCTGGAATTGAACTGGCCACGACCCCACAGGAAGTTGAATGAGAAAATGAAGTAGAATTTACTTAACTAAAATTGTTGTTCAGTATATAGTAGACAGTTATTGAATTGAAAAAATTGAAAAAGTCATTAAATCATCTGTGTAAACTGTTTTTGGGAGAATAGTTTTTAAATGTATTTATTGATATCTCATAATTTGGTAAAAAAAAAAAAAAAAAAAAAAAAAAAATATATATATATATATATATATATATTAGGGCTGGGAATCGATTAAAAAAAATAACTAATTAATTGCACAATTTGCTGTAATTAATTGCAATTAATTGCATTTTCCCCAAGTTTGTAATCGTCAATATTTAAACTTAGAATCACCTAATTAAATTAAACAACACATGAAAAAAATAGCCCTATTAAAATAATATGAATAATAAAATCATAATCAAAATAATAATCAATCAACATAATCAATTTAACAGATTATTTTTATTTATTTTTTTTATTTTTTTTGGACTAATTATCAATAAATGATAGTCCTACAAAGCTATTATTACCAGAGCATGTGATCAGAGCAGGTCATTTTACCATTGTTGCCCAGCATACCAGCTCAGCAAACAGAAGTCTATTACCCAGAAATTTCACGATATTTGAGCGGACTTTGCTTTTCCAATGCGTGATCAGTACATGATTCGAGCGTTTGGGCCGTTAACTACAGAGCAGAACATTGAGCAGAGCGCGCGACGCGCCGACACACACACACACACACACACACACAGAACGGAGATCGCGTCGCACACACGGAGCGGAAAAGACCCGCTCATGAAAGCCGCGCGAGAATGAAACCTGATCGCCGATCACGGAGGGACGGGGCGGCATATTTTCGGCCCTTTCAATAGCAGCCGCAACAGGAAATCATTAAAAAAAAGTGCTGCGTTAATTGCGTTATTTTTTTTTTTAACGCGTTAAACATCTCAAATTAATCGCAAAGATTAACGCGTTAATTCCCCCAGCCCTAATATATATATATATATATATATATATATATATATATATATATATATATATATATATATATATATATATATATATATACAGTCATGCTCAGAATTAATCATACCCCTGGTAAATATGATAAAAAATGGCTGTAAAAAATAAATCTGCATTGTTTATCCTTTTGATCTTTCATTCAAAAAATTGGCAAAAATCTAACCTTTCATTGAAGTAAAAGAATTGAAAGTGGGGGGGAAATCACATTATGAAATAAATGTTTTTCTCCAAAACACGTTGGCCACAATTATTACTACTAAAAGAATCATGAATGAAACCATTAAGAAGCTGATTCAGAACCAGTATCAATATATCCTTTATCATTCCCATCCCTAACAGCGATACTCACCTTAATGACACAAACGTACAAAAGCACAAACTGACTAGCAGGACCTGGGGGGTGGAATTGAACTTGAGTTCAGGCCAAGCAATCGAATCTTGTGTGAAAACAGGCTTCTGTGTCTGCTTGCTGTTCTTTGTGCATTCTGTTTGCATAACCTAATTTTGGGTGTCGTGCGAGAGCCCGGTGCAGTGAAGTGGTTTGGGAGCGTTTCACCCACAGCTGCATTAGCATGAGAAAACACAAAGATTACATTCAGTATCGTCAGCAATAGAGAAACGCATCAGCGTCCTTGATGAACCCTTGATGCCGCCTTATTTTGCTGATCTAGAACTAACTTGCCATGCATTGTGTGTACACTTCATTTAAAAACGAATTGCCGCAAAAGCGAGTTCATTGTTAAACACCTTCCTATCCCACGGCCAGTGAAATTCCAGGCGGAAGTTGCCTGGTAGAGCACAGTTTGCTTACTCAGTTTAGCATTTTAATAAACTCAGCGCTGGGAGATGATTGGGTGCTTTACTGAATGCCGGTGTATTTGCAGGTCTTGGAACATTGGGATCCTCACAGCAGTCCCACAACCAGTCTTTCTATCCATGCTCTCCCTCACAGCACTCCATATCTGCACTGGCCCTCAGGTCCAGAGTTTGACTTGACCAAACCTGACCCCTATGACCTGTATGAGAAGTCCAGGGCTATCTATGAGAATAGGCGTAAGTAACTGAAGCAACATCTTGCTAGCACCTATAGCTATTGATGTCTACTTAGCCTGCTGCTAATCTGTGCTGTTTACCTACTGTGTTTTTCCACTCTGAAATTTGCACACATGCGCATACACACCAAACATATGGAATAAATGTTGTGCTTATACATTTTCTGCTGTTCTTCCAACAAAACAAAACAAAAAATGTAGCACTGTGTCCTAATGAAGCGCAATGCTCTAAAATAGCTAGCGTAGCGATTAAAGCTATCTTGTCTATGGTATGTTTTTCTGAGACTGGGATGGTGATTAGGTTATTATACTCTCTCAGACTCACAAAATACCTTTTCATTATTGTAACTTACAGCCTATCTTATCCTCCATGGTAAGTGTTTTGCGGTTATCGTGTCTTGTCTATTTGGAATGACAATATCATTTGGAATGAAACCCGTAGAGCTGCTCTGGAGTCTGGAAGAACTTCAGTTGACTTAGTGATTTCAACGTTATCTAACACTTTACATTATTAATGCAGGTACTTTCTTAACCAAATTTAGAGACATTATCACACATACAGAACTTTTCGAGGTCCCCCTGTGAACCAACATTCATAGCATTTTAAGTAGTAACATATGTTTAATTCAACAATAATTTTAAATACTTTCATTCGTACAAATATGAATATACTTATAAATGAATGAAACTGCATGCATAGTGAACAAAGGCGTCTGAACTGTCAATAGAGTTGATGTTGCATTTCTAAAAGTGCATTTAGACTGACAGCAATTAAATCAGCGGAGGTCAACATGTCGTTTTGTTGTTGCATGCATATTCAACTGCTATATATTCTCTCCTATTACTGGTCACTTCATCCTTTCACTGTGCATTTGCATAAAGTTGAACTGCTATTCTGTACTTTCTATGGTATTAAATCAGCAGGGAGTTGGTGTGCTCTCCCTCATTACTGTTTTCTATTCTATACCTCATCCTTTATGTTGTATATCGTGTTCTCTTTAGTATTCACAGCTGGCAATGACAGCTTGGCAAATGGCAATGGAGATGTTGGTTAATATAGTGAGTTGTTGTTGTTTGATAATGTCATTATCTTGTCATGTACAAGGATCCTCCATAGAATTATACAAGGTTTCTGCTTTATAGTTATAGATCTTATTATATCGGAGACACTTTAGCATCTATGATATAGATATTAGATATGCTGTGCGCAAACCGTTCAGTTTCTCTTCCAGGTAAGTATGCTTGCTTCCTGAAGGTTGATTACATTTTGTATATTTTTCTGTGAGCCTCATTTTATTTTATGAGCAAGATGTTTTAAACAGCCTCATTTTGAGAAATTACACTTCTTTCTAAATTGACAGTGGCAATGTTTCAGTACGTTCAGTCATAAGACTGTTAATGTTTTTTATAGCTTTCTGAATGTGCACTTGATGATGCAAAGATGATGTAAAGATGTCCATTTGACGAATAGATGGCTGTTTTTCAGACTCTTAAAATCTTACTCATATTCACTTTAAAAAGAAGAAAAAAGTTGCTGCCTTAAATTTTTAAGTTCAATCAACTTGGGTGTGTAAGTCATTTGAACTTAAATTACATTAAACTGATTTTAAAAATTAGTTGAATCTTGTAAAACTTATTTTAAAAGTTGTAATTGCTTAACTTATTTTATAGTGTACAGGAGCTCAAGTTTTCACAACAAGGACACACATTCTGTTTAATGCATAGCATATCTTATGTGATCTTTGATACATGTTTAAAGGGATAGTTCACTTTGAAATTAAATTTTGGTATGTTTTAGCTTACCTCAAGGGCATCCAAGAAGTTGATGTCTTTGTTTCCGCAGTAGTTTCAATTTTGATATTTTTAGGTCAAACCGTTCTTGTCTGTCAGTCATATAATGCAGGTCTATGGTCACTGTCTCAAAGAGCATGCACAGAGTCCAAATTAAACAGCCTTACCCCATCGTAAGTACACATTGATGGACTAAGACACGAAACGAGCGGTTTGTGTGAGAAAACGAACAATATTTATATCGTTTTTACCTCTTGTACAATCACGTCCAAGTGATCTGAGGGCGCGCGCGCTTCCTGGTGTGTGACGTGTGCGCGCGTTCTGGCTTAGTCTGCGCAAGCGCCGGAAAGTATACAAGAGGTAAAAACGATATAAATACTGTTCGTTTTCTCACACAAACCGCTCGTTTCGTGTCTTAGGCCATCAATGTGTACTTACAATGGGGAATTGTTTAATTTGGACTTCTCTGTGCATGCTCTTTGAGGTGGTGACCATAGACCTGCATTATATGACTGACAGACAAGAACGGTTTGACCTAAAAATATCAAAATTGAAACTACTGCGGAAACAAAGACACCTACATCTTGGATGCCCTTGAGGTAAGCTAAAACATACCAAAATTTAATTTCAAAGTGAACTATCCCTTTAAATGAATAAATCTTAATTTTTTTTTTTTTTTTTTATGTTTAATATTTGGTAAAGTGTGGTCATCTGCAGTTGGAGGTTTTTTCACTTATCATTGTATAGATGTTATTTTCATCACCTAAAATCATATGGCATGTAATGTAAAAATATGACATGATGAAATTTAGACAGAATTTTAGGACATTTTCTCTCTACAAAAACAACAACAAAAAATTTAAATCACCACCTCATTGAACAATATTTGACATATCATGTAAAAAGGCTGAAAATAATATTTCAGTTTTTATGTATTTGCTCTGAAATGACTTTACAGGGTAATTTTTCAGTCATAGCAATATATATATATATATTTTAAAGTTAATCTATCCAATGTAGGTTTATCATGCTGCTCTTAATGATCCCAAATGAGAATATTTAATCTTTTCAAACGCACTAATTTAATAATAAATAACAGACAGCAACATTAAAACATTTTAAAGCATGCAAAATGTCACTCAAAGACCTCCATGAACACTAAGAAGTAATTTAATTCTGAGCTGATTCTTTTCAAAAGAGGTCATTTGCGTTAATGAATCAAACTCTAATGCAATTGATTTAAATTAGATGCGCTAAATATTCTCATGAAATAAAACAAGAGGGCTCAAAACATAAAACCAGCCTACTGCTACAGTCAAATGAAAAGCATGTAAATCATCACAAAACCAATATGTTGGTTTAATATAGAGGTTGTACATATCGACCAGCTCTAGCAGAGAGGCAGATGAGGTTGCAGGAATGATGCAGTTGAAGATCTGACTCCCTCTCAGAATCAGAATAAGGCTCAAGCTCCATCTGGAACCTATTTTAAATGTGAAGTACATACAGAATGGCCGTGTCTAAGTTTGCAGGCAGAAATGCGCCGCTAATGCTGATCTCAGTTCCTGCTGCTCTAAAACAGAAGATGAACTTCTGTTTGACATACTGTAAAATCAAGAACTGACTTCATACATCCACTAAAAAAAGAACACCATTTGATTAAAATTGTGAAAGTACTTGGGGGCACTGTATAATATCTTCATTGCTCTGTAGTCACTGGACATTATTTTTGCAGTGAGACAGGTTATGCATATATTGTCGTTAGTATATTTCCAGGTGTGTATGTTTATATAAGCATTGATTTATGGGCTGTCCTTGTATCTCTCCCTTTCTTAGAGCCAGGGCTTCCTCGAGCAGCCATTCCAGCTGACCTCTCCGGTGAGTAAATATATCTGCACCCAAAACAGAAACAGTCTGACAGAAACAGTTCTGCATAAAGTCTGAAATTCATATATGTCCAGTGACCTCTGTACATTTTTTGAATGCTAAGTAAAGTTTTTCGGTAACACTATACTATACGGTTCATTAGTCAACATTAGTTAATTAGGTAACTTTAAACAATAGGTAACCTTAGTTAACATGAACTAAGAATGAACAACACTTCTACAGCATTAATTAATCTTAGTTAATATTAATTTCAACATTTACTAATACATTATTAAAATCAAAGGTTGTGTTTGTTAGCATTAGTTCATGCACTGTGAACTAACGTGAACAAACAATGAACAGCTGGATTTTAATTAACTAACATTAACACAGATTAATAAATACTGTGACAATTGTATTGCTCATTGTTAGTTCGTGTTAGTTAATACATTAACTAATGTTAACAAATGAGACCCTGTTGTAAAGTGTTACCAATTTTTCCTTCTGTGATTTGACTTTTTTTTTGTATCCTCAAATAAACTGTTATTTATGTCACCTAAAATCATATGCCATTTAATTAAAAAATATGACTAACCCCAACCTAAAAAATGTTCATGGCTGCGTTTCCCGATAACGTTGTCTCTTAGCGCGCTACGAAGACTCTAAAGGTATAACTTAACTAAAGGTATACCATTTCTAGGCGTGTTCCCCGAACCATACCTTAGGAAGCTGCTTAAGATCTACCTTCTTATAAAAGAAGCACTTCTGAAATAGTTGAGATTGCATTTATTAGGACTCATGGGATTTTATAAAAAATAATCCAAATTATAATAGTCTATAATAGCCTAGCCTACATATTTTAAAATTGTATCATAAAATGCTGCCAAAATAACCATTTCAAATGTTTACGTGCTTTCTTCTCTTTCCCATTTTTGTTCGCTGAGGTGGAGCTGCGATGAAATATTGTTCTTGTAAATACTTTCCAGCATTTCAGTTGAAAAAGTGAACATCTTACGTACGGTGCTTGGCAGTGATCAAAAGGATTTAAACAGTGAAATTGTAACCTCTTCTTGTAAACTCAGACGGCAATTAAATGACCACACGACCTGTTTGTCAAAAAACAGTAGGTATAACTTGGCCAGGGATTTTTACGCAGGTTGGGTGAGAAAAAACACTGACATTATGGATTCGGACGGCAATAAAATCACAGACTTAACCCTGTATACCGGATGAGCCCATGAGAAACAATTAGCGTACAAATAGGACTTAACTGACAGTATGCTTTCACTGGCTTTTAAAAGCACTCCGCAGAGGGCGCCATCTTTTAGAACAACTATTCGCTGTATCGCTGCCATAGTTTGAGCAAACTCCTCACCACAATCATTCGCAGTTAAATACTGCGACTATTAAGCCTTTAATGGTTTGCCAGCTGATGTACCTTTGGATAATATAATTAAAAATCTAACAACAATCAGTGTAATGACAGTTTAATTATTTGCATGGAAACACTTGAATTCGCCTAATTGAACACTGTCTGTGTGTATTAAAACTTCAGAATTATATTCGTATAGACCTGCAACAGTGATAAGGTAAAGCTAAGAGTGGTCCACACCAACCTTCCGAACGTATGACTTACAGAAGGTATACTTAAATAGCTTTACATGTTAACAAAACTAAAGTTTGAAAGTCTGTTCAAATTTTCACATCCTGTTATTGTGTCCTGTTATTGTGTCGAATATTTGGTATA
This sequence comes from Squalius cephalus, assembly GCF_949319135.1. Lineage (NCBI taxonomy): Eukaryota > Metazoa > Chordata > Actinopteri > Cypriniformes > Leuciscidae > Squalius > Squalius cephalus. The sequence goes on from NC_137125.1 coordinate 38,397,400, forward strand.
AATAAAAATATAAGTTTGGTCTGTTACAATTAGATTTCTATCAAATCAAATAAATCATATTTTTGTCACCTAAAATCATATGATATGATACATGATGACATTTAGACAAAATTTTAAAGACATGTTTCATAAAAAGATGAAAATAAAACACTTCTTTGACAATATAAAATTTAGTATCATCAAATAAATATTATTTTTGTCACCTACAATCATATGATATTTAAAACATGATGACATGTAGACTATATCATTACAACAAAACACTGTTTTAAAAAAATATATTTTATATATATTGTAAAATGGCTGAAAATAGTATCTCAGTATTAATGAAAACTCTGAAATATATATTTTTTTCATATCCAGTTATTGTGACCTCTGTGAAACAGTACCTGGAGATTCCTGGAATTTAATTTTAGTCACTTGTCATTCTCTGCCTTGAGAATGAACCTGCCAATACAGGTTCAGGAACATAAAACGAATGAATTTACAAATTAAGTACTCACTGAACAGTAATGGGGGTCTTAAATGTCAACTAGAACAGTAAATTACACTTGAAGGATGAGAATAATCTGGAGAAATTGATGAATGTGTGTCTCTCTTCGATGCCAGCATCAGAGTTCCAGGAGGTGGAGGTGCATCTGCGCAGACAGAAGTCCGGTTTCGGCTTCAGGATCCTGGGCGGAGAGGAACCAGGACAGCCTGTGAGTCCGGAGGCTCAGGAGAAGGCTCGTACTTTAGAACTAACGCACACGCTTCCTAAAACAGAGTTCACTGCCATTGGCTAACATGATAACATGTCTGTTCATCTGCTTTCGTTTCCATACAAAGCTGAAAGAGAGACAATAGTAACCGTGCTGTGCCTGCACAGATCCTGATTGGTGCAATCATCGAGAAGAGCCCAGCAGATAAAGACGGGCGTCTCCGGCCAGGAGACGAGCTGATGTCAGTCGATGGGATCCCTGTGGCCGGAAAACCCCACCGTTACGTCATTGACCTCATGCATGGGGCGGCCCGGACTGGCCAGGTTAAACTCACTGTACGGCGGAGAGTTCAGCCCACAGGTGAGAATTCGCTTGTTTGTTTAATTAGTCTTACTAACAATGTCCAACAGTGAACGTACATTTATTGAACATACATGCTATTTCCACCCAATATCAAATCATGTATTGTGTTTAATAGCATTCTGTGTTGGAAATGACATGTAAAATAGTCTTGCTAAGGCTACCATTTTATGTATCCTAAATTTACACAGTAAAACAATATAATAATCATACAGCTCCATTGGAAATTACACAAATTCAAAATACTCTGTTAACAAGTTATATTTACCTTCTTCGCCATCCCATGTTTCATATTTCATCTCAAGCATGCAATTCACTGTTTTCGCCATGGTAAACAAGTACTAACATTTGATTTTTATTATGAACAGGGTTCCCACGGGTCCTTGAAATCCTTGAAAGTTTGTGAATCTGAAAAGAAAAATTCAAGGCCCTGGAAAGTTTTTGAAAATAAACACACACAGATACAGGTCCTTTAAAAGTTAAAAGTTAAGTTTTCTAGATAAAATTCCATATTATTCCCTCTGGTCCGCTAATGTGTTATTTCGCCAACACTTCGTGGCCTATGCGCACTAGCTTGCTTGATTTACGTTAGTTACACGCATTTTACGCGTTACGTAAGTGTTTTCCGCGTGAGGTACTTCACGAGCGCACGAAACTACTACGATGGAACCTCAACGTTTTTTGTTGGACACAATAAGTGTGTCCCCACATGAAGTCCTTGAATTTGAGGGTATTGGACCTGGAAAGTCCTCGAAAGGTCCTTGAATTTGAAGTTAACCGAGGTGTGGGAACCCTGCATGAAAGATGAACTTTATTAGAGGCAAAATTGTTTGTTGTGGTGGAATGTTCGTCATTTTTGCAAGAAGTAAATCATTGTCTCACAATAAATATTGAAATGGTTCATGTTTATTTCACTCTCTTTTTTAGATTATCATAGTTTTAAACGTAATAATATTTCAAAATGGATATTCATAGTTTAAGATAATAGTCTGGGTCAAGGACATGATTAAAACAATAAATTCTATACATAAAAAAATGCCGAAAAAATTATGGTGGCATGATGCAAAGTTTTCAACAGATTTAATGTGACCTTCACATATCAAAAGAAAGAAAAACTTTTTTTTTTTTTTTAAATAAACCCTTGGGACATAAAACTGCCTGAAATGGAATAAAAGGCAAAAGCTTGTTATTTCCTGACAGTTACAGCAATTATAGGTTGTTGTGAAGTATATATTATGTGAAGAAGGTAATGGAGGTAATGAAGCAGGTTCTGTTATACTGTTCCTCTGCAGCTTATTATGTGTCTATTATGTGTTTATTCTCTCTCTCTCTCTCTCTCTCTCTCTCTCTCTCTCTCTCTCTCTCTCTCTCTCTCTCTCAATTTTTTCAATTTTTCAATTTCAATTTTTTCAATTTCATGTTGCTTTATTGGCATGACAAAAAAAATGCATCTGTGTTGCCAAAGCATAAGAACAAATATAAACAACAACAAGGAGTTAATACATCTGATATAGTACAAGTAAACAGGATAATTATGATGTAGATGCAGATACTAAACACATTCTGTGCATGTCCCTCAAAGGGTACATTGAAACAATAATATATATATATATATATATATATACACACATACACATACACATACATATATATATATATACACAAACATACATACATACATATACACATATGTATTATGTATACTCTCTCTCTCTCTCTCTCTCTCTCTCTCTCTCTCTCTCTCTCTCTCTCTCTCTCTCTCTCTCTCTCTCTCTCTCTCTCTCTCGTCCTCCCTGTCTAATAATTCTTGGTGTAGCTGAGGCTCAGATTGTGTGCCCTTTCAGTCTCTGCCTCCCTCATCCTTCTCGCTGTCTGACTCATCCTCACATTCTTATCTTCCCTGGACAATCGTTTCTCCCACCCTTGCATCTCAGTGGAGCAGTTGGGAAATGTCTGGCTTCTGGCTTTTTTAAGCTTAATGTTTGATCGCAGAGGGACTTCAGACCAGCTTTAGCCAAACTATAGCATCTCTCTTTCGCTCATTCTCGCACACTTGTATTAATTGTTGTTGAGACCTGTTTCTAAATCTAAAAATCTTATGTAATGTTTTTAATGTAAGTGTTAGAGAGAGAAAAAATCAAGGAAAACTGATAGAAAATCGTGGAAAAGTAATAGGGTCAGTTTTTGAAAGATGTTTCTTATGCTCACCAAAGCTGCATTATTGATCTAAATACAGTAACAATAATATTTTGAAGTTTTAAAAACGGTTTTCTATTTTATTGTACTTTAAAGTCTAATTCCTGTGAATCCCATTCTAATATGCATTTCTTATATTTATAACATATTGTAACATTTCTTGTTCAAGAAATTTAATCTTTTGTAACATTATACATGTCTTTATACATGCATTTTTGATCAATTTAATTAATCCTTGCAGAATAAAAGTATGAATTTCTTTCCAAAAATATCTTACTCACCCCAAACCTTTGAATGGTAGTGTGCTATGTAAAAATAATGTAATTTTTACAACTCAAACCCTTCTTCCCAGTTCAAAAAGATATAATTATCTTGCTTTGACTGGAAACTCTTGTGAACTTGTGAAATATACATTTTAGTGGCCATAATATAGAGATATTCAACTGCTCAATGCAAACAATTAACCAATGAGAATCAAGTATTTGAGAGAACCTTATTCCTCTTAACCATGATATTTCCCATTTAAGTCTGATGAATCAGAATCAGAATGAGTTTAATTGCTAAGAATGTTTACATGTATGAGGAATTGTGATAGAAGCAACAGAATGGCAGCGACAAAACACAAATAATAAAAATGGAGTAATATAAGTGAATAAAAATACACAATATACAAAATAGACGATATGTGTATGTTATATACAAATGGTAGGAGATGTAAATAAGAGGTATGGTGTGCTAAATAATATATAAGCATACAAATTGCTCATGTCTATTGTCAGTGGTGGGGGCATTTAACTGTTCATGAGGAAGATTGCCTGAGGAAAGAAACTTTTCTTGTGCCTGGCTGTTCTGGTGCTCAGTGCTACAACTTTGCGGAAACAGTTCAAAGAGGAAGTGGCCTGGATGTGAGGAATCCAGAGTGATTTTGCCTGCCCTTTTACTCACTCTGGATGAGTACAGTTCTTGGAGAGTGGGGACAGGTGTACAGATGATTCTCTCAGCGGTCCGGACTATCCACTGTAGTCTTCTCGGGTCTGATTTGGTAGCTGAGCTGAACCAGACAGTTATTGAAGTGCAGAGGACAGACTCAATGACTGCAGAGTAGAACTGAATCAGCAGCTAATGTGGCAGGTTGAACTTCAGCTGGCGAAGGAAGTACAACCTCTGCTGGGCCTTTTTCACAATGGAGTCAGTCCCACTTCAGGTCCTGAGAGATGGTAATGACCAGGAACCTGAATGACTCCACTGTTTCAACAGTGCTGTTCATGATGGCGAGTGGGGGGAGTGCTGGGGTGTTCCTCCTGAAGTCCACTATCATCTCAACTGTTTTGAGTGTCCTGGATGAGGCCAACGAGTCTGGTGTTGTCTGGAAACAGGAGCAGTCATTGGTGTAGAGCAAAAAGAGTAGTGGGGAGAGGACGTAACCCTGGGGGGCGCCAGTGCTGATCGTGTGGGTGTTGGATGAAAATGTTCCCAGCCTCAACTACTGTAGCTCAACTGATCAACTGACAGATGGAGGAGGGAACAGAGAGCTGGGTTAATTTAGACAGGAGGAGGTTCGGAATGATACCGAGCTAAAGTTCACAAATGGGATCCTCATATAAGTTCCTAGTTTGTCCAGATGTTGCAGGATGTAGTGCAGTCCCATGTTGACCGCATTATCCACAGACCTGTTTTCTCGATAAGCAAGGGTCCAGTAATGTCCTTTAGGTGGGCTAACACCACTCTTTCAAATGACTTCATGACCACAGATGATAAAGGGAAATTAAATGAAAATTCCAAGTCAGTGGAAATGTTAGTTGAAAAGTCTATTTATTGTACTTTCTCTCTCGATCTGGTATCTTCAGGGGAACCCTTTCCAGAGAATGGTCGCAGTCCTGGATCTACCCAGCACAGTTCCCCCAGGAGTGACTTAACCTCCAGAATGTTTTGTAACAACTCCGCCCCCACACAAAACTCCGCCCCATCCACCACAGGCTCCTCCCCACCAGACACAGTAACCAATCAGAATCTTCAGCCTAGCGATGTCACCATTCAGCGCAAGGAGAGTGAAGGGTTTGGATTCGTTATTATCAGTTCACTGAACAGGCCTGAAACCGCGGCTGCTGCTGGTAAGGAATGATTGTTTTGTACACTTTGCACACTAAAACATATTTTCTATCTGGGACATTCCTTTACTGTAATAGCTCACTCAGGCTGGCTGATTCATAGGGGTCATAGTGATTTTAAAAGTGCAGCATGTCCTCATAAACCTATGTATTAATAATGGATGCACTTCTATTTGAGGGCTGAAGAAGCTAGTTAAAATGTTCTAATGCAGCGCCCACTCTCGTATATAAAAACAGCTCCACTAACAGGAGAGGACAGAGAGCAGAAAAAGAGCTCTCTCAATATATTACGTAAAAAGTATTTGTGCGTGTGTGTTATCAGCCGTGCCTCATAAGATTGGTCGCATCATTGAGGGAAGTCCAGCAGACCACTGTGGGAAGCTCAAGGTTGGAGATCGCATACTGGCCGTCAACCATCAGTCTATTGTCAACATGCCGCACGCAGACATCGTCAAACTGATCAAGGACGCTGGACTCACTGTCACACTCAGGATCATCCCTCAGGAGGGTGAGTGGACATCTGTGAACTCTAATTCTGCTGCTAATGTGACTTTGTAGGTCGACTTCCTGAACATTGCTCTGTCGTGTCAACTGGCTCAACCAATGGTTGAGGGGGGACATTATTTTTGCCATGTGCCTAGTGCTGCAGAAATTTCACACTGTTGCTTTATAATGACAATTATTTTAATCTAACTATACTTTTACAGTTCTTTTTATACATAATTTAAGTGTTTTTAGAAGTTGAAATGTGATTGGATGTTATTACTGTTTTTTTCTGAATGGTATTTTGTGATAAAAATGCAGGAGGTTCATGAGATTGTGACTGAAATGTCAGTGCTAATTTAAATAAGCAAAAAGGTTTTAAAAATAAGATAACAGTAAATATCCAAATAATATTTACAACATAATAAATAGCTAATATTGATAGCCGAATGATATGTGCAAACATACTTTTATACAGAAATGAAATGTGTCTCTGAAACACAAATATAAATCCGTTCTTAGGTAGAGTTCAGCCAAAAAGGAAAATTCTATCATAATTTACTCGCAAAAAAAGTCAGGTTTGTAGTGGTGAGTAAATGACAACAGAAAAAAATCACCAACCACCAGAAATTCAGTTTAACAACACACTGTCATTCTTTCCTTTCTATGTAAATTAGAATTATTATGGGGCCTATTTACACTGGTCACTGTTCCATTCGAACATGGCCACATAAATGTGTCTCCGAAACACAAATATTAATCCGATCTTCAATTTCTGTGCTACTGTATATGCAAATTAAATGTTACCGAAAGCAACAGATGTGTTGCATTTTATTTATCAGCTGATTTCAAGATCAAAGACCACAATAGGATAGAGAGCGGCATCAGCACTGGTAGGAGAATTTAATCTCGCTACTTTCAGTTTCATTTGCGGCAATTTGCGCTTCAGCTTGTTGAAGTGATATTCATATACAGCGGGCCATATCCGTGGGTTCACATGGCTACAATGACCAGATGCATTTATACTTGTCCAGTTGAATATGAAATGCGTCTCAAACCACCTCCTGAAGTGGTTTGAATGATTGGATTGCTATCTATCTCGAATGAGTTTCGGGGGGGGCATTTACACCTGGTCTTTTCACAATTTCATGAAAATGCATGAAGTGGCCAAGTATAAATAGGCCCATATTTTTTAAACTGTACAGATTAGTAAAGTATGCCAGATTATTGTAGACTGCATACTCCATTAACTAACACTCAGTTTTCCATCTTTTCTGCATTCACAGTTTGTCTGGGTGTGTTTGCACCGTTAATTTATTAGTGCTAAAACAACACAGACAGTACATGCAACAACAACAAAAAAATGCTATCAAGGGCCATAATTAATTTTGGGTACTAATGCAACGCTTAAACTGCCATTATAGAAGATGTGTTACAAAAAGAAGCTTAGCTTTTTGTCTTTTCTCCATTTTTCAGAGACGAACAGCACTCCTTCTGCAGGCAGCTCAGAGAAGCAGAGCCCTATGGCCCAGCCCAGTCCAGTTTGCCAAGCCAGCACTGTGAACCAGACTGGTGCTGCCCCTCTACCCAACTCCAACCCTCACACCAACTCTGCACCTCAACCCAGTCCCATAACGCAGCCTAGTTCAGAAGCACAACCAAGCCCTGTCAATCAAACCAGCCCAGCCAATCATCCCAGCTCAGTGACCCAACAGAACCCGCCCACCCAGCCCTCCACAGTGCCAGTACAGATCTACGGCCACGACAGCAGGTAAGACACCAACTCAAATTACTTAAATATTGGTTTAAGTATTAAAATTTTTGGTTAAGCTAAAAAATCTGAAGAAAATGTCCATGTCCGTGTTTGGCCATGGAGTGAATAAAGTGGTTGACAGGGCAGTTTCTTGGGCATTTGTAGAGATGCACCAGTATTAAAATGCACCGGTCACATTCACCATTACTCAGAGTAGGGGTGGGCGATATCTCGATATTTAAAATATATCGAGATATTTTTTAAACACGATATGGATTTTGACATATTGTATATATCGATATATTTTTTATATTTATAAAAATGTCGTTATTTCAAATGTAGGCGCGTTGCTCGTGGCAAGCGCGCTCATAATGTAAGAGACGCCGGCGCGACCACAACATTGCCCAACATCAAATGGCAAACGTAATGCAAGCGGAACGAAACTGCTCAGCAACATTCACCATGGATTTACTGTAGTAACACTTACTGCAACCATGGAGGTTTGGCAGGAATAGTAGGCTATAATGCCTTCAAGTAACATTACGTCGGTTTTATTTTGACATCATGAATCCAATTGCTGCCCTCAAATGTTAATCTGAACTAAAATAAACCTTTATTTATAACTACTACAATATTACATTACATTTTTTCCAAGGAGCTGTTTTGTTTTATATGCTCCTAGAGTCAATTATAGCTCCAGAATTGCTCAAAGTAAAAAAATATCATACTTGATGATGTTAGTTTTAATTATAAAAAAAAAAGAATAAAAAAAATATATTATTTAAAAATGTTGCAGAAGCACTTGTTCCTATGTGAACTGCCTACCTCTTTGCACTTCAATAAAAAAGACTTTGTGGTATTTGGCATATTTGTTTTTGCAGTAGTTTTTGGGGGGTTCTTTTTCCTGTAAAGATATCGAGATATATATCGTATATCGAGATATAGCAAAATATATCGAGATATATTTTTTGCTCCATATCGCCCAGCCCTAACTCAGAGGAATTTCACAGGTGAAACCAAGTCATTTCAATAGAAATGTGTGTGATTGGGAGTTTTGCATGAGGGCGGAAAATTTCCCCACACAGATTTCGCAATAAGTTCAAGTTGATCACATGATTTGCTGCGTTGACTAACAGAAAGCTGCTCGGTTTGAAAGTGACTTCTGTGTGAGCTGTGAATCATGCATTGTTACACTATTAACAATGGGAAAAAATTTGACTGCAAAACTTTGCTGAAATTTTTTGACCTCACCTTAAAGGCCCACTTAAGTGCCTTTAATGCGCAGCATTTTTCAGTGTGTTGATGTAATTTCCACTAAAACAGGAAGACAGGGCGGGACATATCGAACAGCTCCTCCCCTTTTTTAAAATAGCCAATAGCTTTTAGTTAATATCACAGCTCAGCCTGGGGTGCGTTTCCCGTACAACGACGTAACTCGCTGGTTCACTACCATAGTACGAAGCATCGTTGAAGAAACCAACTAGCTAGTCACGACTGTTTCCCGAAACTGTATTGTCGCGAATTGGTCGTTCAACCACGTTGATTAATGATGTCACGCAGGTGGTGGAGTAATAACTCCTTTTAATGAATCTGTTTGAGATTGAATTAATGCTAGATGTTTTGCTATAGATTACGAACATGGCATCTGAGGATTATTTCTCATCTTTCTCAGTTATTTAGCTTTATTTCCAGATTCAATCATAGTCTCGTTCTTATGTGGTAGAGCACGTTCGCACATGCACACTCTTCAAAATTCTATACTATTATGTCTAAATAAATGTAAAAACACAACACAAAAAACTAAAGTTTATTTACTATCATTTGTTTTAAATACTACAAGTAAATTTAGACATCACAACATGATAAGGCATACTATGAAAGATGGATATTGTGTGTCCCTAATCATTTGAATGGACACATTCAAGTCAAAAATGTCTTTACAACAAGTTAGAACTCTACTAAAGTTCACTATTACAGACTCTCTCACTATTAGGTTGTTGCGTAAAATCACTTATCTCTTACAGAACTGAATAATTTACCTGCATGGCTCTTTAAAACAGTTTTTAATCATTTATATAGCCTGCAGGGACCAATGATTTCACTTCCTCTTCATGCTCTAAAGTTTCAATATACACCCTAGAGCTCCTCA
>NC_137125.1:38409649-38509649 GCF_949319135.1 Squalius cephalus
TGAAACTATAATTAGTTTGTGGTGGAACAGACCTGTGGTATTTAAAAAGTCCATTAAGCATGAAGTCATATAGCCCCCAGCAGACACTGCTGCTGCTGTAGATTTCCAAACATATCCTAAACCGAAAACATAATCGAGCTGCTGACGCTGCTAGCTGTGATGCTTTTACTAACACTCTCCGCCCCAGAGGTCAGAGGAACCTGACCCAGACACAGTGCAGGAACAAAAAAACGAGAGACTCCTTGTCAATAATGAGAGAGTTGAGGTCATACTGCTCTCTGCCCCTAATTTAAACAAGATCTTAATGAGTCATAGAAAACTTGCCGCCCATCGCTGGCAGCGACCTGCTCAGACTTCCACATTATCCAGACCATTTGAGAGAAATTCTCCATTTGTTACTATAATTGGCTCGTTCATTTTCCTCAGCCCCTGGCCAATTAGTTCACAGACAGAAGATAAGTTCAATGCACCTACATGCTTAGCATCAGCATATATGTGGGCACATTTTCCTGTTATGGAGGCACCAATATATTCATAATTATGCAAATTTTTCTACATTATTTGTTTGTCTGTTAAGGGAAAATGTTATAGTATTTTTTAAGGATGTGAAAAACAAAGATTTTATTCAAATACTTTTATGTTTTATTGTCCAATAACCAACATGCAGAACTGAATTATTTATATTTATTAATTGGTATGTATTATGTACACTGTAAAAAATGATATGATCAATAAGTTTTTTGCACAAACACAACATACACTCACCTAAAGGATTATTATGAACACCTGTTCAATTTCTCATTAATGCAATTATCTAATCAACCAATCACATGGCAGTTGCTTCAATGAATTTAGGGGTGTGGTCCTGGTCAAGACAATCTCCTGAACTCCAAACTGAATGTCAGAATGGGAAAGAAAGGTGATTTAAGCAATTTTGAGCGTGGCATGGTTGTTGGTGCCAGACGGGCCGGTCTGAGTATTTCACAATCTGCTCAGTTACTGGGATTTTCACGCACAACCATTTCTAGGGTTTACAAAGAATGGTGTGAAAAGGGAAAAACATCCAGTATGCGGCAGTCCTGTGGGCGAAAATGCCTTGTTGATGCTAGAGGTCAGAGGAGAATGGGCCAACTGATTCAAGCTGATAGAAGAGCAACTTTGACTGAAATAACCACTCGTTACAACCGAGGTATTGCAGCAAAGCATTTGTGAAGCCACAACATGCACAACCTTGAGGCGGATGTGCTACAACAGCAGAAGACCTCACCGGGTACCACTCATCTCCACTACAAATAGGAAAAAGAGGCTACAATTTGCACAAGCTCACCAAAATTGGACAGTTGAAGACTGGAAAAATGTTGCCTGGTCTGATGAGTCTCGATTTCTGTTGAGACATTCAGATGGTAGAGTCAGAATTTGGCGTAAACAGAATGAGAACATGGATCCATCATGCCTTGTTACCACTGTGCAGGCTGGTGGTGGTGGTGTAATGGTGTGGGGGATGTTTTCTTGGCACACTTTAGGCCCCTTAGTGCCAATTGGGCATCGTTTAAATGCCACGGCCTACCTGAGCATTGTTTCTGACCATGTCCATCCCTTTATGACCACCATGTACCCATCCTCTGATGGCTACTTCCAGCAGGACAATGCACCATGTCACAAAGCTCGAATCATTTCAAATTGGTTTTTTGAACATGACAATGAGTTCACTGTACTAAAATGGCCCCCACAGTCACCAGATCGCAACCCAATAGAGCATCTTTGGGATGTGGTGGAACGGGAGCTTCGTGCCCTGGATGTGCATCCCACAAATCTCCATCAACTGCAAGATGCTATCCTATCAATATGGGCCAACATTTCTAAAGAATGCTTTCAGCACCTTGTTGAATCAATGCCACGTAGAATTAAGGCAGTTCTGAAGGCGAAAGGGGGTCAAACACAGTATTAGTATGGTGTTCCTAATAATCCTTTAGGTGAGTGTATGTTTACTTTCATCAAAATAAGTTAAGCAATTTTCAACTTTTTTTTAAGTTATACAAGATTCAACAAATGTTTTAAGTCAGTTTAATGTAATTTAAGTTGAAGTGACGTAAACATCCAAGTTGATTGTACTTAAAAATTTGTGTAGTTGTATGTAGTTTGTATTATGTCATATTACAGTAATATAAAAGCAATACACATTATTATGTAATGAAAATATATTATTTTACAGTAAATTATATTATTTATATTATAACAATTTATTGTGCTTTTTAAAAATATAATACATTATAAAATGTATATATATTTATATTACTCGTCTCTGTAATTCTGTAATTAAATTGTCAATGGGTTTTCCATAACCAAAAAGAACAGAATGTAAGGGTCTACAAACACATTTTTAAAAGTTGAACTATTTTAACTTTATTTTTCAAACTATTGTTAATTGAAACTTTTAAAAATGGCACGGTGGCAGACCAAGACATCTGCATGTGAACATAGAACCACTTTTAAAAAAATGCCAAAGACTGACAGATATTTCACAATTGAACAGGCTAAAAAATTTTATCGCACAAAACTATCTTAGCCCACCAAAAAAAAAAAAAAAAAAAAAAAGGAGCCTTACGGATGCATAATATGCATAATAACAGGAATATTGCTCACAGCAAATGATATGACAGTCTGACAGTAATTGTCTTGAAATGTATTGTTGAAGGCAGTGGATTCGTTACACAAGGCACTTTGATGGCTGTGCTTTAATGAACATGAATTTAGAGACAGCACCACAGCTAAAAATATTAAGATAAAACAAATGATACAAAATAAATCTAGACCCCACTGATTGACTAGTCACTTGGTGGCCAACTAATTATAGTATTGATTATACCGCCTTCCTTTATATCAAGAAAAGGCAATTAACCAGTCCCTTGTTATCCTCAATATCACACACCTTATTCACAGTTGATGAAGAGCATCAGTGTTGTACCTCATAGGACCCTCGTACCCATGATTCATTCATTTAGTGATGCTAATTCTGAAATTAATTGGCACTCTATCTCATTCATGGCTGCTAATGCTGATTAGAGCTTAACCAAAACAGCCGACATGAGTTATGGATCTATATTGATCCCACTGAATAATTATCCTTAATAAATGATAGTCATATTATCATTAAAACCAGAGAGGGTGCAATTCAAAGCTGTCGAAAAATAATCACTGCTGTTCTGAGCTCATCTATCTTCACAAACATGAGTATTTGAATACTAGCTAAACATTCTGTTGAATGTTTGTTTAGGTTGATTTTTCCATACAGAGATAATAGCCATATTTTGTTTGTTTGTTTTTTGCAGGTTGGTGATCAGATTATTGAAATAAATGGGGAGACCACGAGGGATATGACCCACGCTCGGGCTATTGAGCTCATCAAATCGGGTGGCCGTAGAGTTCGCCTGCTGCTCAAGAGAGGCACAGGGCAGGTCCCTGAGTATGGTAGGTTTACACGAACTGTCTGAACTCATACCTTACTGCTCAGAATTGCCAACAGTATTAGATCACTTTAGGTTACAGGGCCCCAAAGAGATGGAGTAACCATCAGCACAAGACAAATATTACCTCATCTTTGGAAGAGGTAATATTTTATTGGGTAACGCATAGAATGTGAATAGCATAACTTATTTAGCATACATTTCATATGTTGTGAAATAATGCATTGACTTATTCACACCAGGAGCGAAATTTAACTGGTTGACAGGTTTCATATGATATATTATTATCAATATTTTGCTCTCAATAGGAATTTATAGGTACTTTTCATCAGTTTCAGTTTTCCTCAATCGCTTTGACTTCTTTTTTGAAACAGTCTTAACATTCTCTAAACTGTAAGTGCAATTGTCAGGACTGTTCTACAAAATGTACACCACCCAAAACGTTTATTTCATGCTTGAAAACTAGTTAATGTGTCATTAAATTGGCCAATGACACCTAAATAAAATAAAAAATTGTCATCACGTGAGCCACACTGGTCATAATGTGTGTGTTTTTTTCACCATGGCAGTCAACTCTGGAAATGTTTGTTATCCTGTATATAAATTTCATTTTTGTTCTACTTTTTAGTTGACAAACTGTACTATATTATATAACTATACTATATTATTGCTTACTTTACTGTACAAGAATATCGGTTTTGTCTAGCTGAATGCTATTGTATATCAAACTCACGAATATATTTTTTAGATACAGGTTTAGGTAATATTTTACTGGGAGAATCAATACTGTAATAGACAGAAAAAGAATGCACATTAGTATGTATACAGTGCATTTATTTTGTATATTTTATACATGATGTCTGAGAATGGATCATTTTGCATGTGATGGCTCAATGTACTTACTCTTTTGCTAAAATGTGCCAAAACATGTACAAATGGAAGAAAGAAGAGGAAGAAAATTGTTTAGAGCTCTGAACTTATCGTTTTGAGAGAAAAAAATCCCATTTAAGAGCCAAAGCGATGGAGAAAAATCATTCTCTTGTACACTAATATTTAATAACCCCAAAATGATTTTTGTAATACATTAAACTCCTTCCATTTTCCTGCTAACACAACACTATGACAGCATGCTCTTGGTATTAATGCAGGTATAGCTAGGCTTCTTCTATTTCATCAATGTTATTGGCTGTTAGTGAATAATTCTCACTTCCTTTCTCAAGTTTCCTCACTGAATACTATCTCAGCACTGATCTTAATACTGTCTTAGCCTGTGGCTGCTGTTCTAACCCTAATGATTGGTCTAGGTTGTTACTTCACCTCTTATAGGAATGGTACCTTCCAGTCTCTCCATGTGCATGAAAAGTGACAACCATGGCTCCCCCTATTTCTTCCTAATGGGCCATCCTAAAGACACGGTTTGTAATAGAGTGCATGCGTTCTAACACATCAGTCCATCATTCTTTCTTGGAGTGCTGTGGTTTGGATTGGTTAGTTCTACTCGCTCTTGTGATTTGTGTGTGTGTGCGTGCATCTTTATATAGCTATTATTTTATTTATTTTGTAAATTATATGTAAATTATATTCACGGCAGTAGAGAATCACACACATTGTGTTGGTTTGCGTAAAAAATGGTCTGGAGAACATTTAGTAAAGTTTGTTTTTTCTAAAGTCTGCTTTATACTTTCAGTTAAGGGGCGATAAAGAAAAATATAATTTTTTGTCAAATTTGTTGTACATCTTATGTAGATATTTACAGAATGTATTGCTTTGCAATGGCTTAAACGTGGAATGTTTTTCTATTAGAGAAACCATCGTTTCCATTGGCCATTGTTGCCAGGTAATTACGGTAATTTGTTACACGGTAATTCTACATTTAAGTATTGAGGAATATTAAGTAACTACAAAAAACAAGTCATTTAGCAAATGAACAACACAATGAGGAATATTTTATTTTGCACTATAGATTTTGTTTTGCAATATAATTATAAATAGTAATAAACACCCATCTTACCTGCATATATTTTTACCACATTTTTTAAAAGGTTACAAAGGTTATTGTGTCTGTATTGGCTATGACTAGACAACAAATACCAGACTAAGACCCTCTTCTCCGCTCCTCAAATACATAAAACATTAGCCTTTACAAACATCGTGTTTTTTGAATAAATAACACGCTGTATTTATTCAAAGAACCAGTTCTTTATGTACCCTTGCACCGCAAAGAAACAGAGGTCGTCTCCAAAATGTGTGCAGTTAATTCTGAATGGATACAAGTGGAACTACTGAGGTTTTGCTGACAGTTTGAGGATCCACTAGAGTTACAAGGTTTAGTCACAAGCTCTTTAGTAGAAAAATCTATTCAAGCTATTGTATAAAGTACAGGCAAAAAGAAACGTTAAAAAATGATATATGATATATAATAATTAATGGTAATGTTACAGAAGGACATCAAGAACCGATTTTTTTGTTGACATTGTTTTTAAGCCCTGTTGAATATATGACAATATTCAAAATATGATCTAACCATACTCCGTTTGGGTCATACAATGAAAGCTCTAGGGTACAGTACATGTCTATTGAAATTCCCGCATTGAAAGAGAGGCAGCATATCCAACTCCTACATGCATACACTCTTAACAATCGTGTAACTGACTTTCCATTGTGATGAAAACTTGATGCCTATGAATTCCTAACAGCCACAGGAACAACCCTGTGCACACTTGCCATTGAATTCCACTTACACTCGGCCATCTCTTCTCATGCGTTTAGTATCCCACTGCGATCTCCGTGGCGCCACAAAAGCCTAGCTGAAATACAGTCATCATGAGACGGTTGTGTCAGCCTCTATGGTTTTATATTCCATACCTGTCTTCTATTTCACCGTGAAAAACCCTTTATGAGCTTGGATTCATCTTTTTCCTCTATAGGCCAGTGATTTCTGCTGCACCTGGGCCATATAAATGAGAGAAAATGTACCCCAGTAGAGTAAGAAAAGGCTAGCACAGAGATACAATGATACATAATTGTTCACTCTTGCTATATTTCCCTGTGCTTGAAGCTTGATGATAATAAGATATTGTTGTATGTTTGTTTTCTTCAGTTGAAATGAACTTCCAGCCAATTTGTTTGTTAGCACATGTTAAAATGGCCACCTGGGTGCATCTGTGCTGTGTAGGTTGGTTGAAACCTGAGCAGTCCTCAGTGTATCCTGCAATATATGTGGTGACAGGTAGGATTAGGGATGTATAATGAGAATATTAAGGTTGGTGACCCTCTTTCAGTTTGGGTTGTGGATTGTGGGCGTCACTCCAATATAAGCATCTGGGTATGAAGTGATGTGTGTGAGTGTATGTGTGGGGGGACGGATTATTCCACACCCTGTAGACATATGAAACTGGTTAACTGGCTGAAAACCATCCAATTTCCTGTCAGTAATGGAGGTTGGTTTTGTATGGTATGTAAACGATGTAATATATTGCTCTGTGTCAAACAGTAGCACTTTACAAAAAGTGGCAATTCCATTACATGCTATCAATTGTTAATACCATAGTACTTTGATATTTACCATGGTAATGTATTTATATGGTACTCCAACATACTTCAAACATACTTTGTAAAACTATCACAATAGGTCCCAAATCCGTAGCATTTTCATTGTACCATGTGCAAAATAATTATGGTAATACCATTGCACTTTATGGTAGTGTGGTGTGTGTGATTTTATTTTTTCCCTCCCAAACCAGTTCAGCGCAAACCCTGCTGCACAGCCGATTCTAATGCTTTTATTGGTCATGACAATCTCAGTGTCGACATAACACTGAAACAAATACTATCCCCTAACCCTAATCTAAACCCTAACCTTAACCTCATTGTAGCATTGGTAGATATCATTACTGTTTGTCACAATTGTATCCATGATATTTCTGAACTGTGAACTGAATCCAAGAAGTCTGAACTTTTCTTGACAGGTGACTGTGTGATTGAGTTGCGAAATGAAATTGGGGTTTGCCCTGAACTTGTTTTGTCATGCAATTTGTGTGGTTCATGTTGACTAGTTAGTGCTTCTTTGCCAGTGTTAGCTTTGCTTCCACTGTTGTTGTTTTTTATTCTGGTGTGTGAGAGTGTTTCAGTTTGTGCTTCTTTCTTTGGATGTAACTGGTTGCATTTTTCCCCAGCAGATAGTCCCGCCCCCTGGGATGCTCACACTACAGCCTCCCCAAGTCTGTCGGAAGTAGCACCACCCCTCGACAGCTTATCTAATCCATCAGCTTCTTCTCATGTGAACCCACCCACTGACCCACCTCATCCATTGTCCTTGGAAGCAGCAGGTCCAGACTGTTCCCAGGGTCCTAGAGGCCCAGAGAGTAGGGCTCTGGAGCAGGCCAGTGTGGGGAAGAGGTCAGCCATGGCAGGTGGAGTTGGGGGTGGGACCAAGCAGAGGGAGGGTAGCAGGACCAACCGTCGCTCTAGTGGAGGGAAGGTTCAGCAACAATATCTTGATGAACTTGCGGGAGAGCCCAAATCCCACAAAAGCAGCCGGGCGAAGTCCAAGGAGCGCAGGAGGGAACGGAGCAACACGCCATCTCGAAAGCGAGACTCGCCCAAAACTTCCCCAACTGACACCAATATGAATGGGGGAAACGGATGCCTAGATGGTGGCAACAACCAACCAGGAGCTCTGAATGTGCCATTCAAAGCCCTACCAAAGGAACCAGAGAAAGGGCAAATGAGCCAAGAGAGTCGTCCCAGCCACAACTCCAAGACCAGCAGCAGTGCATCAGGCAGGAAGGCCACGGTATCCCCTGGGCCCTGGAAGATCCCTGGTACGGACAAGCTACCCAGTACCCTACGCTCAGCCACCTCCACCATCAGCAGATAACATCTCACCCCAATCTCAGGCCCAAGTTTAGACCTTACTTTGGCTTTTACTTCTTTCAGCCAACTCTTGGACCAGCACTAGGCCATGATCTGCCTTTTTTGGGACTAGCTGGGCTTGGGCTCTGCTTGATTGCTTTTCACAGGCTTGCTCTACTTAGTAGAGATCTGTTTTAAAATTGACTAGGTACCACCCTCCCACAATCCTCACTAAAGATCTTTCCATGCATTTCTAGACAGAGCATTTTTTATTTATATTTTATTCTAAGTTATTTTAACAGATATGACACCCACCACCTTAAGAACTGGAAGCATTCACTCCAAAAATTGAACCACGGTAGAATGAGTGATGCATGTAGCGTGCTAAAAGAAACCCGGACTGGTTTGAACTGTTGGGGAAAAGCACTCAAGACTCAGAGATGTACATGCATAGAAAACCACTTACTGACTCTAAACCACCACTGGTGGCTACAGCAATTTTTATACACTTTCATAAAAAATGAAGAATACTGAAGGAGTTACCTGACATACAGTTTTTGTGTATTTGAAGAATGAATATGATTAAAAAGATTCTATATGAGCGGACACTCGACTATGGAACTCTGCCTTAAAGACTGACCTGCAGAAGTCTGTATAGGGTTGGTAAAATGAATATAGAAATAGATATATTATATGACTACATATATGTGAGACATATTGTAAATATGGTCTTTATACACCATTGTGACCCCATACTTGAGTATTGACATCATACATGGTGTAAGTTAGAAGAGTGTAATCTAGAATTCATTCCTACTCCACTCTAAGGTGCGTTCCCACTGACAGCGATTTAAACTCAAGTGGTTGCTAGTAGGTGTTCCTACTCAACTCATCGAACTGTAAAAGGAAACCGATCACATGACCTACACTGTCTACACTGACATTGGTAGTTGCCACCTCCAGTTCAAGATCGCAACGGTCGCTTGTGTCACTTAAAATCGCCAACCCTCACTGATGATTAATGACTTGCAGTTGCTGAAAATTGCTATCAGTGTGAGCACCCCTTGAGACCACTGATTGCTCAGCTGCTCTGTTAATTTCTGAAGGAGCCAGTGGGCTTTGACCTTCTCTTGACTCTGTCATCACTAGTTCAGTCTATTCTCTCTTTGCTTGTCTACATGAACAAAGCAATTTGAAGGATCCCAAGATGGTTTCGATGAAATATAGAAAGGATTTGATTAGGGCAGAGTGCCTTATGCCAGGGGTGTCCAATCCTGGAGGGCCACTGTCCTGCTAAGTTTAACTCCAATCCTAATTAAACACACCTGACCAGCTAATCAAGGTCTTCAGAATTACTAGAAATGTCCAGGTAAGTGTTTTGGGGAAGGTTTGAGATAAACTATTCAGTACATTGGCCCTCCAAGAGCAGGATTGGACACACCTGCCTTATGCCGACCACTTGATGCTTTATTTGAGCTCCGAATCCTAGGCAACGACATCAAGACAAAAAAAACACAAAAAAAAACGTAGCTATAAATTAATTTGACTATTGTTCTGTTAAACTGAATGAGTATGTCGTTGCATCCCTATCTCTGAATGCTGAATGGTGTCTGAATCAACTGAGAGGCTGGTTTATGTTCACAGTATATATATATATAAAATTGAAAGCTATTTTCGTACATAGATAGATATAGAGTTGGCAGTCTTCTATGAGAAGTGCAGATATTTATTAATGATATCTCTGACAGGAGTTCAAATGTTTGTTGAGCACTTTGTCTTTAAATAGACATATATATATAGAATACAGTACTGTTAAGAGGAAATGCTGTGCATCCATTATATTCATTGAATATTTCTGAGGAAATGAATTCCCAAAATCCTGCTATGAAGATTTGCTTAACATATTGCCTATATAAAATATTGTGTGATGGTAAGTCTCTTTCACATGATTCACAAATCAAGCTCTTTGTACTCTTCACAAAAGGTTGATTTTTACTTGCCAATAGCAAATTGTGAAAACAAATGAAAGAGGTAATGTACGCTTTTCTGTCATGCATTGTTTTTTCCGAATGTCATCACCCACTTTCAACACTGGGTTGGGGATACTGTAACTTCATGTATCTAAATACACACAGTCTCTCAATCTCTACTAGCTTAGCTAGTAAGCTAAGATGTTATCTTGCTAAGTGAAGGCTGACTGAAAACACAAAGAATCCATTAAAAGAGAATTTTTTTTAGGGTTTCTTTGGCTGCGCTTTGAAAAATTTACAGTAAATGAGGTCAAAGTTGAAATAGTTTGAACTTTGAGTGTTATGTTATACATCTGCATGTAACACGGCATGGTGGCTAAAGGCCTGTACGCACCAAGAACGATAACTAGAATTATAAAGTCTTAATAATTCTTCTAATTCTGTGAGAATAGGGAAGTCCACATCAAAACTGTAACAAGAGAGGAGCAATATCATTGGAATTGCTTTCAGAAAATGAATGCATGAAATGTCTAGCTGATGAATGATAAAAACATTGACAGCCAATCAGAATCCACCTGTTCAAGCAATTTAAAGCAGCGGACGATAAAACTGTAATGTGCGCTTATAATAAATGTTATCGTGCGTTGGTGTGAACGCTATCATTGTTATGATTGTTATAGTTTTTAGTTCTTGCTGTGAATGGGACTTAAAGGGTTAGTTCACCCAAAAAAAAAAAAAAAATTATTTTATAATTTACTCACCCTCAAGACATCCATGGTGTGTATGACTTCTTCTTTCAGCCAAACACAATCGGAGTTTTATTAAAAAATATCCTGGCTCTTCCAAGCTTTATAATGGGAGTGAGTAGCGCCTGAGATTTTAAAGCCGAAAAAAGCACATCCATCCATCATAAAAGTAATCCATACGGCTCCAGGGGGTTAATAAAGGCCTTCTGAAGCGAAGCGATGGTGGAAACACAGAGAATGGAGCAAAACAAAACACCGGTCAAGAATTAGAAGTCTAAAAAGAGAATTTTTAAAGAGAGCTTGAGTTTGTTCCTCAGCCCTGTTTGTTTGAACTGCGAGACACGTCTACTATGCTTACACTAATCCTACATCCTACGTCATATATCGGGTCAGAGGTCACTCTTCCACTGGAACTAGACTCGCATACGGCTGTTACTGGAGGCCAGTGATTATAATTTATAAAGTTATAAATATGGATATTTTTTCTACAAAGACACATCGCTTCAAAATCTCAGTTACTATTCACTCCCATTATAAAGCCTGGAAGAGCCAGGATATTTTTTAATATAATTTTGATTGTGTTTGGATGAAAGAAAGTCATATACACCTAGGATGGTTTGAGGGTGAGTAAATTATGGGATAATTTTCATTTTTGGGTGAACTAATCCTTTAATACTCTATATCGATGCTTTGCTCCATAGAATTTAATGGATTGGGGAACGTTGATGTGAGTCATGTGAAAGAGCTCTTAATTCTTAAAATGTAATCAGCAGGAATGTTGAATTGAAACCGAACAAACTTTAGGTTACACCTGGGCCTCAGCAGTGTATTTGAATTTTCTTTGATAATTTACATTTTTGTGAATTACATTCCCATTAATGTAACTGTAATTAATAAATACACCATTTCAGCATTACTTGAAGGTGAAACGGGTAATTTCTGTGCAACTAGTGGCATCAAACAGAACTGCAAAACTGGGCTGACAAACAGCCTTGGCACAGCCAATTGCATGATTTTGAGGGAGTGTCTTCATTGTTCAACTGATTTTATGACCAAAAATGACACAGAAATTACACTTCACTTAAAAAAAAAAAAAAAAAAAAAGAACAAACACATCAAAACCCCAAATGGTGCTTCATTGTGTATTTTTCCTGCAATACTGTCAATTTTTTTTTACAATTACTCTCTTCTTTAATCATTTTGTTAATTTTAAAAATTATATAGGCCTACATGTCAACTCCGGTTCCTGTGTAAAGGACCGCGGACAAGACCTCGTCCGTTCTATCCATTGTCATAATATCGTCTCTATTATGTTCATCTCCCACAGAAATAAAGCGATGACTGGTTCTACTGATGCCCTTTGAAAACTGTTGTAGATGACAAGGAGAGCCGACAATGATCTATTCATTACAAGATAGTGCTAATATTTCTCGGATAAAGAAGAATTAATTGAAGCACTCCAAAAGTGGCTATTCATTTCCGAATGATACAACCTTAGAAATCCCAGACTGACATTGTCAAAGCAAATGCATTTTCCATAGAGTACCAGCAAAGATCGTGTGTGCATAAGAATGAGCTGGATCGCTTTGATGTCTCTCCATAGTGTTAGACAGGAGCTTGGTTTAAAGTACAAAATTATTGGAGTTGAACGAATTAGGATCAGGGGATCTTAAGGCCAGAAACATACTCTACGCAAGTATGCAAATGCTAACTAACTAATGTTAGCTGTTTGGCTACAAGCATACGTCATTAGCATACAAATGCTAACAAACCTCTGTACGAAAAGTGGGTGACATATTTACCTTGAAATGTCTGTACTATTGAACAATGTGTTGTAAAGGTGCGGTCACAATTACCTTTGCTTTAACATTTTTGTGGGTGAAATCCAGTCATTTTAAAGGGGTGGTTCAGGATTTTGGACATCGGACCTCATTTCCAAGTTAGCCTGGGTGTTATTTATCAGTGGAGACAGTTTTCAGAAATTTTCATCCAGTCCTTCCAGTTGCATAGTTCGCCGGTGCTAGGCTAGCACGAGTCAACGGTATCTGCTAGCCTGCCATTAAAACAGTTTTACCCACTCCACAGTACACCAAAAGCAAATAAATGATAACGCCAGACTATCGATGTAAATGTCTGTTGAGAGAATAATGTTAGAAATCAAACTACTCTTGCATCTCAATGATCGCATTACATTTACAGGAACTAGTTTCTCAGCAGCGGCGGAATTTTGCTTTGCTCCGGTTAGTAGTACTGCGCCGAAAAGTAAACACAGAACAGAAGCGCACTACAGTCGGGACGTCTAGCTAGCTAGTAGTGATCTCGGTTGCCTAGGTAACTTAATATCACTCCGCCGCTGCTGTAGACTGTGCTAATAAATACAGGGAGCAAAGTATAACTATTGCAATGCGATGAAAGGGTAGTTTGATTTCTAACATTATTCTCTCAACAGACATTTACATCGATAGTCTGGCGTTATAATTTATTTGCTTTTGGTGTACTGTGGAGTGGGTAAAACTGTTTTAATGGCAGGCTAGCAGTTACCGTTGACTCGTGCTAGCCTAGCACCGGCGAACTATGCAACTGGAAGGACTGGGTGAAAATTTTTGAAAACTGTCTCCACTGATAAATAACACCCAGGCTAACTTGGAAATGAGGTCCGATGTCCAAAATCCTGAACCACCCCTTTAATAGAAATCCACACAATCTGGAATTTCTCCAACCGGTTTAATCAAGTTGGTCATGTGCGTTCACTGTGTTGACTAGCTACTTGTTTTGAAAGTGACATTAATCACAATAGAAGTTTATGAAGCTTTTTTGCCCATGAAAATTGAATGACTCCACCTTTATTCAGTTAGCTAGCTAATCACGTCAAATGAACTTCAAACTTTAGCGTCAAAAGTTAACCTTAAAGAGAAAACTGACACTAATGTATGCTAATACCGTGTTATGTTATGAATTGCATTCTAACACATTTTGGAACACAACAACAAGAAACAGTGTGATTGGCTTGCGTATTTAGCAGCATTTGCATTCATGTACTTGTTTAGACAATGTTTCTGGCCTTAGGATTTTCATTTTGTAGAGTAGCAAGTTTGTTTAAAAAGAGAGAGAATAGTGTCAGTGCTTTGGCACTGCTTTTCCATTCAATTTGGCTGGAGTTTGCCAAATGCTGAAGAGACTATACTAAAATCATTCAACCTGATAAATAATGTGATTTAAAATGAGATGATTTATCGGTGGAGCGATGGTGGCAACGCAATGCCCTAAAGGGGCTCTGTATCACTGTGTAGAACTTTTAAAAAACAGTGCGGTTTACCCTGTACAGATAAAAATGATAAATATGACACTATGTACTATGACCTAGTCACAAAAACTGTAAGTGAGCTACTATTTTTATGAAATGCAACTCAATGGATATATACTTACTTTTGCAGAGCTCTTGTTTACTGTATGATATTTACTGAAATACTGTCAAATAAAACCTTGACATGGTGTAAAGTATTCAAGTAAAATGCAAGTGTTTTGTGAGTGTTTTACTTAATTGTCGGTCTACTCTGCACTGATTTCCTGCAGCACAACTTGTGATTATGTAACCAGAAATGGTTCAACGGACTTTATGCGAAGGAGACACTGAAGTGTGCGCTGGGTAGCAGTGACATAATTACATGTTTATTAAAATGAACAAAAAGTAACTCCACAAGTTGAACTTTGGTCAATTTGCAAAAGACTACATGATATTTATCTTTGTTCTTTGTCATTTATGCGTGAAAATGATGGTGTCAGATTACCAGGTGCAGAAGGTAGGGGTGTGTGTGTGTGTGTGTGTGTGTGTGTGTGTGTGTGTGTGTGTGTGTGTGTGTGTGTGCGTGCGTGCGTGCGTGCGTGCGTGCGTGCGTGTGTGTGTGTGTGTGTGTGTGTGTGTGTGTGTGTGTGTGAGAGAGAGAGAGAGAGATAACATTCAGTCTCCATTCACATGCAGTGTCGAGCAAAGTTGCTTTCAAAAACAATTACAGTTACAATATTCTGTTGGTCCCTAAAAAAAGTACCTAATTGTGTTAAGTTACTTTTTATGGAAAGTAGACTTAGAGGGCAAAGGCCCGTTCACACCACAAGTGAAATGAATAAGCCTCGGGCTGAAGGAAATGCAAATTCACGTTTATACAGTAGAAGGCGCAGCTCAAACAAACCTTTCTTCTGTGCTGCCATTCTGGATTACAGAATAATAGGAGGATACAGGAGAAGAAAGTTCAACACTCTGGCTGCGAATAAGTATTTACTTCACGACTGCTAAAAAAAACCACGTTCTAAATAGTATGAGTGTGTGTAGTACGAATATAATCCGGACGTACTACATTCGCCTTGCTGCTGCCATTATCACGTGACCCACAGCATCAGTAGCGTCGCTTCACTGCCATTCATAAATCCTTTCCTGTGGCCTCATGGGATAGTAAAGTGTCCATCATATGCACACTTCAGAATCTCGCCAGAAGTAGATCATCCGGGTACTTTTTGCCTATTATGAGTACTGTGAATTCGGACATACTTCTTTTGTCACATACTGTTTTTCACCTATTATATAGTATGGAAGTATTCTATTTCGGATCCAGCCTCTTACTTAAGCAATAAAAACAAAAAAGAAACACACATGTGATGTTTGTCTAAACATTTTTGCTAATTAGAATAGTTCATCAAACCATTCTAATAAGAATGATCATAGAATGATCATTGAACGTCAGTGGCAAAGACATTGATTAATAAAGTGAGATTAAGTGCATAAAGTAGGCTATATATATATACAGTGCTATGCATAAGTTTAGACACCCATGCTAAAGTTGACTAAAAAGAGGAATAAAAAATCATCTTTTGGAAATTGAACTTAATGCCTTAATTAAAAAAATTAGGAAAAATCCAACCTTTAAGGACACCAATTTTCTTTGTGAATGAATAATGTATCGTAAATAAATAAATGTTCTTCCTTAAAATACAGGGTGCATAAGTTTGGACACCCCTATGTTAAATTCCCATATTATATCTAGAGATTGGCATGGTTTTATTTCAGTTAGCCTAATAGCTGGTTTGATTTGCATTGAGAGATGATCTTATAGAAAGTACCCCATGCCAATCTCTAGGTATGGTGAAGGCTATGTGATGATGTGCGGCTATTTTAATTCCAAAGGCCAAGGGAACTTTATCAGGATGCATATCCTGGATCCATGAAGTAACTGGCCTTTAAAAATAAAAATCTGCCTGCCTCTATGGGAATTTAACATAGGGGTGTCCAAACTTATGCACCCTGTATTTTAAGGAAGAACATTTATTTATTTACGATACATTATTCATTCACAAAGAAAATTGGTGTCCTTAAAGGTTGGATTTTTCCTAATTTTTTTAAATTAAGGCATTAAGTTCAATTTCCAAAAGATGATTTTTTATTCCTCTTTTTAGTCAACTTTAGTATGGGTGTCTAAACTTATGCATAGCACTGTATATATATATATATATATATATATATATATATATATATATATATATATATATATATATATATATATATATATATATATATATATATATTAACATGTTTCATTATTGAAGGTTTGTGAAATGCGTAACATCTGTAAATGGTGAAACAGACTGCTTTAGATCTCACAACAGCATTCTGGTGGAGCTGCTGTGTTTGCAAACTCCCAATTATTTCCGTTTGAGACATTGTTTTGTTGTGTCATGTTGAATGGCTCTGCTTCCTTTTCAAGTTTTAGATCACACAGAAGAGTCCTTGCTTTCTTCTACAGAAAAATCCTCTCACAACCTTGAAATTGGCCCGGACATGCTTTGTTATTGGGTCAGTGGAATATACTGTAACAGTGCTGTTCGGTTGTTTTGTAGCCAAGTCTTTAAGGTAGCCATTGACCTTGCAACTGAATTATGAGTTAGTGTGACAACTAGCCCCGGTCATACTTATAAGTGTAGGCTACTAATTCGAGAAATAATTACTTGACATTAATAGAGGCATAGGCATTAATAACTACGTGACATTTGTACGGAGAATCCGTTAAATACCACTTATGAGACGTGACATTTCAATGTATTTTATAAATTAAAAAATAATCCCATCATACATGTCACGTGCCACTAATGTAATGGATACATATTGGATTGGATTAGGGTGAAGATATTTTTGAAAAGAGAGACCAATCTTAATGCAATATAATCAGGACAAGATTAAATGTTGCAATTGGCTATACATTTCAAAAGATTACGTGATTTAATTGAACAAATAGAAAGACACATTGCTATGCATGTAATTCCTTCTGAGGCCAGTAGGTGGCAGTACCTGACAGGCGGTGATAAATGTGTAATACTCATTCATCCGCTCCAGTAGGCGGCAGTGTGATGAGCGCAATACCATGCGCTGCTCAGAAGAAGAACAAACCTCAGAAGTGAAGGCGCAAAATCAAGTGCGCTAGCATCATTAGCTAGCAATCGTGAACTTAAGACATTATGGAGTGGTAAATATTACATTTTACTATGACATTATCCGTGTATAAATGTTATCTGATTATTCTGGCTACTGTATCTGTTTCGTGTGTTGCCCCAATGTTAATTATTGTTGTGAGAACGACTCCACATGTCATTTGCATTGTAAACACTCATGACACACATGATAGAAAAGAAAATAGTATCGTTTTATTATCTATTGTTTTTTTACAAGTAAACCTGTGTAATGTTATTTTTATGTAAACAAAGCATTTCGAAACACAAAGCTTTACGTTAAGCAAAATAATAATAGTGGTTGTAGTTATTATTTTGACACTTTCATAACAAATTATTAGCTGTATTCGCTATTTGATTATGTTTTACTTGAAGTTTGAGGTTTTATTATGTTTGGTGAAGTCATTTTAGATCTGTTTTGTATGATTAGTTTTAAACAAATCTGTATTTAACTGTATTTTTGTGCATGTGACACAATGCAACACAATAACACTATGCATAGTGACATGTTATAATCTTTTACATGTAATTAAAGTGTCTCTGTCTCTATCCTGTGCAGGAATCAGACCTGGTTGAGTCCAGCGGTTCGGGACACTGAGGTGACCCGAGCTGCCCGCAGAAAGAGTTCACACAAAAAAGTTGCGTGTATCCTTACCTAGATCAAATACCAGAAATCATTTATTTATATAGTGTTTTTACAATAGTAATTGAATGCAATACTACTTATTGTTTCAAAGCAGCTTCACAGAATTGCTAATGTTGCCAGAAGACATCAAGAAATGAATGGTGTCATTATCCAGCTGAGCCTAGTTCAGAGTTTTGTTGTCATATGATAGTACAATTGTCAGACACTTTATGAATAGACATAATGTTAAGCACTGTTCATATCTCCTTTACAAGTGACATGTGTAACCCATACTCTGTATTTGTTCCCATCCAAGTTAATGCACACACATTAGGAGCAGTGAGTAGTGAGCACACACAGCGGTGAGCAGCCATTCACAGTGGCGTCCGGGGAGCGATTGGGGGTTAGGTGCCCTGCTCAAGGGAACCTCAAGTCATTTCCTGATGGTATTGAGAATCGAACCCACAACCTTTGGGTTACCAGTCTGACTCTCTAACATTAGGCCACGACTGCCCACTTATATGCTCTGGTTCTAAACATATAGGAAGGGTGTTTTTTTTTCCTTGACGGTGTGTTCAGTCCCACTGGCACAGGATGAAACTCCTGGCACCAGCACTACCCCTGCTAGACCCCTACTGCGCCAAACACCTGGATCTCTCCATAAGCAGACATGTGAGTAAACCCAGTTTACACTATACAGCACCACAGTAAAAGAGTTGTGAGCTTCCAATCAGAATCGAATGTTAGGGGACTTTCACGTCGCGTCTAAAAAAGCGTGGAAAACTTGGTTCTTTCCAAAGCACTCACGAGCTTGCGCTTCCGTGGTGTCTGCCATTGCTTAGGAACCATGAGCTGCGCTCTACATGACACGAAATTTTCAGCAAAGGATAAATGGAATAAATGCACCGAAAATCCCTTGCAGTAGCTCTGCTACTAGATTTATGGAGAATAGAAAACCCCATCCTTCAAGCTGATTGGTTGGTTCTTGTCACATGACCTGCGGTGCACTTGTGGCATTCTGAAAAGTTGGTATTTTTTTCATCTTGCTTTATTTTTCCCCCAAAGTCTGTTTACTGTTCTCTTCCAAGTGTTATGTTTGTGAAGAACGGTCTTTATTGATGTGCAGATGTTTTTCTATATCATTTGCAGACACCCCAAGAAGTGCCCTCAGGAACCCAGATGTGTCGGCCATCCTCGGGACAGGAAGCAGAACTCCTCGCTACTTAAACACACCCCGTACCAAAGGCAGTCTGAGCATGGTGAGTGACCACAATTCAGCAGCCTTTATTCATCCCGACCTCATATATTTTGCTTGAATGATTTCAGTGGTAACTCTTTTGCCTGGTTCTTGTTTGTTGACACTTCAGAACTTGGACGACAGTGATTGGACGAACAGTCTTTACCCGTCTCCTCTGTCTGGGATGGTGGACACCAGCTTTACTGAAGATGTCAACATGAGCGCTCTCATGCTGAAGGAAGATGATCCCGGGGAGGCCGGTAAATATTCCTAAAACTCATCACAAATTCAATGATCAATTTATGTAAATAAGTTGATTTACAGCTCTCTCTCCCTCCCTTTTTTCTCCCAGCGTCTCTCAGTTTGTTTCCTGAATTTCTGCAGTCATATTTGCGTCATGCGTCCACAGCCGTGTTTGATCTGTTAGAGGAGTACGAGGCTCTCTGTCAGGACAAGGTACAAAACTTAGAAGTGCATAGAAAGGGATTTTTTCAATTATTCATAATTTCAATAATCAGGAAAAAAAGTATAATTGATTAAATGTTGGCATGGCAAGCTGAAAACAAAACTCCTTACTGAGACTCCACCTGTATTGTAGGTCAGTATGTTGCAGAAATTGGTTCTCCGTTCGGCCCCTGGTCAGCAGAAATCCTCCAAGACGGTCAGCATTACCTGGTTGCTGCAGCAAGAGATGGTGACCTGGAGACTCATCACCTCCTTATACAGGTACAACACACTGAAACATGACACTACCGTTGGCATGAGTACTTTTTTTTTTTTTTTTTTTAAGGATGCATTAAATTGATCAAAGGCAAATACATTTATAATCTGACCTTTTTTTTAAAAAATTCAAATAAATGCTGTACTTTTGAACTTTCTGTTTCCAACATTGATAATAATAATAAGAAATGTTTTTTGAGACGCAAATCAGCATATTCAAATGATTTCTGAAGGATCATGTGACACTGAAGACTGGAGTAATGATGCTGAAAATTCAGCTTTGCCATTACAGAAATAAATTACACTTTAAAATAGAAAATAATTATAAAAAAAAATGATTTACTGTATTTTTGATCAAATAAATGCCACTTTGGTGAACATTAGTCTTCTTTCAAGAACAAAAAAATAAAACATTGAACGGACCCAGAAACTATTGAATGATAATGTGTATGGGAATAAAAGTATTACTTGCTTGCTTACATATTGTTATAACTCTCTTAAACACAGAGACAGAGTCCAGACAGTTTTAGAAGAAGACATCATGATGGACATAACTGTAAGTGCTTGTGTGTTTCACTGGACTGGCCTACTGGATGTGTACAGTGGCGCCAAAAGGTGTTAGGAGCCACACTTAAAAATGAATGTGTCATTGCATTATATTACAAAATATTAAACTTTATGATAGCACAAGCCCTTTTTAAAGGTTTTAAATGATTAAACAATGATATACTGTCCAAAATGTGCGGAGAAACTTTCTTTATGTCACCAAGTAGCGTCGCTTTTTCGCTGATGCCACTTGGTGTGATTTTTTGTATCTAATGCAGTGACATTCACACATTAATTGTGACTTAAGCATTGATATTTTTGGAGGCCACTGCATGTGAACTTGTGGTTGTATTTTCTCTGGAGATGCCCAGTGAGAGTGAGAAGGCAGTAATGGAGCAGTTCTTCCAAAAGGACAGTATGGTGCGACAGAGCCAGGTACGCATGCATCCATTTACACCCATTCTGAGGCTTTCTGTGTTGGAAAAACTCCTGAGTATCTGGTGTGTGTGTGTTTATTTAGCTTGTGGTGGATTGGTTGGAGAGTATAGCCAAAGATGAGATAGGAGACTTCTCTGATAACATTGAATACTATGCCAAATCTGT
The DNA here is from genome assembly GCF_949319135.1 of Squalius cephalus. NCBI lineage: Eukaryota > Metazoa > Chordata > Actinopteri > Cypriniformes > Leuciscidae > Squalius > Squalius cephalus. The sequence continues at coordinate 38,430,907 of NC_137125.1, forward strand.
GTACTGGTAAGTAATACTTAACAGATATCTCAGATTTCAGAATAAAATTGAATCTGGTAAATCATTTATGGTGGATTGTTCATGTGTAGGGAAAACACTCTCCATACCCTGAAGCTGAGGAGGAATCAGTCCAGCGGTGCTTACAGCAGGCCGTTGGTCACAGAACTGGATCCTGATGCTCCCATCAGACAGAAGAGACCACTGGCAGACCTGGACCGAGAGGACGACTCTCGCCTGCTCAAAAACCTCTTCAGTCTCATACGAGCTGGCATGACTGATGAGGTGTGTGTGTGTTGTCTGATGGGGATTTTGTGTTGTTTTGTAATTTTTAGTTTGACACTTTTGAAATATTTTGGTTTGGTCTCAAACAGTACATTTGTTTCAAAACTGAAAAAACGTTTGGTAACACTTTATTTTTATATATGTGAATCCTCCTGTGTCCTATATATATAGTTACTATAGTAATTAGGGCTGTGGTGGTAAACTTGACAACCGCACTGAGTAGCACTGACAAAAAAACACTTTTTTTTGTATGTGAATGCTGTTTTACATTAAGATTATGACAGGAGTGAAGCTTTGTTTACAAAATAAATAATAGGTTAGCAATTAAATGTTACATCGCAGCCAAATCCAATATTTTGGATTCGTGACGAATGAGAGAGTTGTGCGTGAGCCCATAAATTTAAGCTTTGTCGGCTTTGTATTATGTTTTGCGATCTGGTCACCCGATTATCAGTGAATTTAACAATATTCCATTAATTATTCCACTGGACATGGAATCTCTCGTTTCTTTTCCCAAATATTCACTAACGTCTCATGCATTTTCGCAGGGGAAGATAGCCTACCTTTTTACTTGCACGTCAAATTCTTTTTAACACCGTTTGTGCTTGTTGTTATACTTGGTAAGGTGCATCAAGTTTATTTGTAAACCACGTTTCACACACGCGGGTGATTTCAGGAGATGGTCCTCACTGCGGAACATGAAATCCACGGGGAGGAGTCGGATAAAATCCAACTCCTCCCACCTTACATATACCTAACCCTACCCGTCTCCACCCCCTGATCCCTAAACCAACCCCTAAACCTACCCATCTCCACCCCTAAACCTACCAATCTTTACCCCTTATATAAGATCCGACTCCTCCCCCCGGATCTTGTGTACTGCATTGAGGTGCTACTGGATTTCAGCGCAAAATCAAAACAAAGCCTAAATGTCTTGCCCTTGTGGAAGATAAAATTTGCTCTTCTGACCTTATACAACAAGTAGAAAACATGAAGATATTAAAAAGAGATGGTCTTTCTGCTCGTGTCTCACATCCCTGATCCCTCTCAAAGCGCAGAGCGATAGGCTTAGGCTATATCATGCGTCTTTGTGTGGAAATATTAAACAAATGTTTTTTAAATATTTAACTTTATTATATTATTTAAGTTAATATTATTTACTGTTATTTATTTCAATGCTATATATATATATATATATAAAATGCCACCACCGGTGGTTGGGTAAAAGGTAAAAAACTGCCACTGTCACAGCCCTAATAGTAATAACACAAAACGATGCCTAAACCTATAGTAACCACATGTTAATTATAATTACTTACTATTTATTTGTGTAATTACATTGCAACAAGGACACATTAAAATAAAGTGTGACCAAACTACCAATAATTTTATTTACAAAATTGTGTTAAAAAGGATCAAAATAAGGATCAAAATATATTGCCACACCTGCAAGCAAACACTATCACCTTAATGTCCAATGCATTCAGTGTTAGGTGAGGGATTCATTTCAGTGGTGCATAACAGTTGAATAAGCAAAGAAAAGTGTCATATCAGCCACAGAGCAAGAGGAGGTCTTATCTTGAGTCACCCTGAAATATGACATGACATATATTAAGAAACTAATACATTTTTTAAGAGCTTTGAGAGAAATATTTGACATTTAAGATTCTGTGGTGACTGCAGACAAGCCTGGACATTCTGATCTGACTGTGTGTGTGTGTGTGTGTGTGTGTGTGTGTGTGTGTGTGTGTAGGCTCAGAGGCTGTGTAAGCGCTGTGGTCAGGCCTGGCGTGCTGCCACTCTGGAAGGCTGGAAACTGTACCATGACCCCAACATCAACGGAGGTCAACACACATGCACCTACTTACCAACATTTAACTACATATTACCCTTTTATGTTTAATAGGACTTCAAGGGATAGTTCATCCTAAAATTAACTGTCTGTCATCATTTACTCACCTTCATGTCATTCCAAACCCATAGAATCCATAAGACTTTTCATTAATCTTCAAAACACAAATGAAGACATTTATAATAAAACCTGAGAAATTTCTGTCCCTCCATTGAAAATACTAGTATTTCAATCATGATTGCTTTATATGATAAGTAAGGGATAATGTACGTCCAGTCTGTTGTTATCACAGAATAAACCACAGAATGGCCACAAACCAAATCACAGAATGATCAGGACCCTGACGTGGAGGGGTCTTATATCACCCTGAAGGGGTTTATTTTGCAATAATAACCGGCTTGATGTACATTATCCATCTTAAATAGTTGCTCCGAACATAAGCAAATAATTGGGCTCAAAATATTGAGTTTTTTGTTTAAATATATTTTGGTAGCTCACTAAACGCAATGCTTCAGTGAAGAAAACAGTTGCTAGCAAGCGGCTTTTAGACAAATAACGTAACGTAATCCAAGCACAACAGTATAAAAGTAATGTAATCTGATTACTTTTGGATTCCTTAAAGGTCACAGATGTACATAGTCAAGTAAAAAGCAATATTTAGGAGAATGATTGCACATGAACCAGTAGGTGGCTCACGTGAGTCATGACTCATGACTGCCAACAGCTGTCAATTAGAGATGTGCGGATCAGTTCTAACGTCAACCGAATTCGCTGTTCATATAAATCATTCACCCACACACTCAAACCTCTGATTTTCTCCGACTTAGATATTCGCACCCGATCGTCACATTACAATTCTTCTAATTCTCAGTGTTAAGAGAGCGTGAGGAAATTATGAAAGAATTGTTTTAAATATGACTATATGTGTGTGTCCATTCATGTTATTACTGTAGTATGATTCATAATTTGCGCGGTGTTAGACACTCTGCAATTGTCATGGGATTTTACAATTTTGTAAAACAGTCCATAATCAGGCATGGTAATTACTATAATATAAATGTATATATTTTGTAACGTTAAATTATCTTGAAATACTTTTTGAATGCACTCTCTTTAAAAAAATAAATAAATCCATTGATCACAATCGAGACATGGACATTCATTGGTCAGGTGGAGTGAACCCTGTTGATTTGTGTGTGTGTTCAGGAGGTGGAGAGCTTCGGCCAGTGGAAGGGAATCCTCATCGGAGTGTGTGGAAGGTTTGCTGCTGGAGAATGGCAGAGGAGGTGAGGAAACTACATCAGGGGTCTACAAGGGGGTGCTAGAGTGTCAGTAGGAAGTTTGAGATGGGGGGGGTATTTTTAGGGCTGTCAATGTTAACATATATTTTGTAACACAAAACTGTTTCGAAAGCATATTTATTGTGAAAAGGGCTGTACAAATATATTTGATTTTTAATTAAAAGGACACCATTATTTTTTCTTATTTACTTATTCTCTTAATTATTCTCATACAGTATAAATATATTTTTATATATGAAAATATATACAGTAACTGCCTACTATTGTATATACTATACAGTAGAAACATCATATTTAGGGGTTCTTTGCTTTAAAAAGTTTGAAAACCTTTGCTCTGTCTGGATAAAAGTCTCACCAATTAAAAATTGATAATTAAATTAGGTGAAATGTCTATACATTTACTAGACCTCTTCTGTGAATGTCTCAGTAATTTTGTTTGTCGTTCTGATTTAGATTCTACTTTTGTTTTGCCTTTTCAGGAGCAGTTCAACAGATATGAAAGAGCCATCTATGCTGCACTGAGTGGAAACCTCAAACAGGTAAATGGTCGTCCATCCATTTTTACACTATTTCTTTCCTCTTGGTTTTAGTCCTTATTTGAGTGTGTCCTGCAGCTGTTACCTGTGTGCGAGTCGTGGGAGGACACGGTCTGGGCGTATTTCCGAGTGATGGTGGACACTCTGGTAGAGCAGGAGATCTGTTCTTCTGGTCTGGGCAGTGAGGAGCTGGAAGAGCTGCCCAGAGAGTTCCTGGAGACCAAGTACGACTTTAAACACGTTCTAATGTACATCATATCAATTCATGTCCTTTTAATTGATTGATTCTATCATGTGGCCTTTTTCAGTTGGACTTTGGAGAAAGTCTTTGAAGAGCTTCAAGCAACAGAATCCAAAGTGAGGATGAATGAATGAGGTTTCATCCGTAACATATTGAAATGTTTCTTTTCTGATCTTGCACAAATGTTTTATATTGACAGAGGGTTCTGGATGCAACCAAGGAGCATTACCATGTGATTCAGAAGTTTGTCATTCTTGGAGATCTTGATGGTACGCTTTGAGAACAAATATTTAGAGGGATCTTAGTTTTACTTTTTCAATGGAAAAATAAAAGTATTATCTGAACTTGTGTTGAAAGGTCTTCTGGAGGAGTTCAGTGATTGGTTGGGAAGAAGTACATCTTTGCCAGCTCATCTCTTGCGCTTCATGTCACATTTAGTCCTGTTTTATCGTAGTTTGGGCATGCAGCTTAAGGTACGTCGCACACATACGCGTATAGTTTTAGATCGTATTGCAAGCAAATGTTTTGTAGCGAGAAAATTTGAAAGAAACTCATTGGTTTGATCTGTCTTTGTCAGGAGGAGGTGTGTGTAGATACCCTGAAGGCCTACATCTCTCTGTTAGTGAAGGAGAAGCAGGTGGATCTCATTGCGTTCTACGTCAGTAACCTTCCTTCTGACTCGGCCGTCTCACAATACGCTCAGTTCCTGGAGGAAGTCACCGAGACTGAGCAGCGCAAACACTGTCTGGACCTGGCAACTCAAGCAGGTGAGGTCAAAGAGTCTTGCATCACGGTGAAACGTGTTTTTTTGTTTGTTTTTTGCGATAATGACAGACTCAAGGCCCCGATATAGTCACAGCTAAGTTCTTTTTTGTTCTACGTTTAGGGGTAAAAAGAAGTTTGCAGCGATATACTGTTAGCGAACATCCTGACGCCGCCCATGCTCCTGAGAGAGCAGTTTAGATGAATATGTAAATATGTGCTGCACACTTTCCTCTCGAATACAAAATAAACGCACAAAAATGAGAAAACGACAGTTAAGAAAACAACTGATCATTGCGATGTGGATGTTTGCACAAGCTCTGCAATTCGGCACTACAGTTAAGTAACGCACGTCACGTTTATAGCACTTTAGATTAGGGCTAGGCGATATGACGAAATATATCGTCTGGACGATAGAAAATGTCTATCGTTTTATATAAGGCTCTATCGTTTACGCCACGATAAGGCGTTTTACGGCAGAATTTTACGTCAAGATGCTCCTCACGGCATGCCCATGCACGCTGCAATACATAAACAAACATGGAGGAAGACGGTAGTAGACGCGGTTCAGACCAGGGTAATTCTCAACAAGATGACCAGCCAACCCAAACCGAGGAGCTTGTACCTAAAAGAGGGGCGACTTCTGTCGCATGGATGTGGTTTGATTATAAGAAGACCAACGTGGACCAGACAACAGTTGCTTGTAAAGTTTGCCGGCTCCCAGTGCCAACAACGGACTCCAACAATACTAATTTATTTTATCACCTGCGCAAGAACCACGAAAAATAATACGGAGAAAGTCAACGAGCAAAAGCAGCGTCGAGTGGTGACGTAAGCCCTCAAAACAAACTCCAGACACAGACACTGCAATAAATAAATAAATAAAATAAATATTTAGTCCCTACTACCTTTTATTTGTTTTGTATATCATTTCAAACTGCATTTCCACATTGCAATTTTATATAGACTATTCATGAACTGAATTAACAGAAAAATTGCTATATCGTTATGTATATCGTTTTCGGGATATCAAATGGGCTATATCGGGATATGAAATTTTGGCCATATCGCCCAGCCCTACAATAGATCGCTGTAAACCAAACAGCTTTACAGTATTAAATATGAAAAACAGTATCAGTGTTGCTTGTTATTAGAATTACACTTCAGTTTCTACTATAAAGCAGCTCTCCAGTGTATTTCACTCGCGGACATCTGACCTCGACGGACTCAAAAGAGGAAATTTTCCACGTCAAAGAAGTCAGAGTCTCAGAGCCACACCTACCTATTACATCATCACCACAGATCAATGATAGTTCAGAGGTGTTTGCCAGGCGGAGCAAACTTTTCCGGAAGGTTCGCTTTGACAAGCTGTTTCAAACTCCCGAAATTATCTTAAAATTAACTTCGTTTTGGCCTGATTTTGTTCGAAATGACATCACGCCAGTTCGTTCTTCGATTTCGCTTGACATATATCAGGGCCTTCACTGTGCATTACATGCTTATTATAAATTATGTTTATGCCTTGTGGTGTTAAGGTTTGGACGTGCCATCGATCACAAAAACAGTAGTAGAGACCATCAGAGAGAGAGACACAGAAGAGTTTGCCCACCATGACTTGACCCCTGCCCTGGATACGGCAACTACAGTGGTACAAATGAACCGTTACTGTTTTAATTGATAAAACTATATCCAAATACCAACAGAATAAACTCAAAACTCTTCATCTGTTCCCACAGGAGGATCGGCAGAAGATTGATGTCATTGACTGGCTGGTGTTTGATCCTGCCCAGCGAGCTGAAGCCCTCAAACAGAGCAATGCCATCATGAGGAAGTTCTTAGGTGAGGGCTTTACAGCTAAATTATTGTATTAAGACGTAATTGAGGTGTAATTGATCATTTTATATTCTGTAATTGATTTTATATTTTGATTTTAGAATTGATTTTCGTATTGTTTAGAATGAAAGCCACTATAATTTATGCATATTTTAGATTTATATTTAATTATTTTTCTGTTCTTAATACCATTACATTTGAAGGATTTGTTGTGGAGTTAAGGAAACTAAAATACGTGTTTATAATGTTTATAAATTATTAGTTTTATTTACTGGTATTTTACAACATTTCTGAATGTACAGTAATATTTCAATTAGATTTATACAACGATGCAACTTTTTTTTTTCTTCTCAACAATACAATTTTGACCCTATGCAACTTATATTCAGGTGCGACTTATTTTCCGGAAAATACATTAGTTTATACCACTATAATTTAAATTGGTTTATAGCTTAGTTTAGTCTAAGTTTTGGTCTGTTAGGTTTGATTCACAGAATTTTCTTTTATTTATTCACATCTAATGTGGTAGCTTCTAAGAAGCACGATGCAGCTAAGATGGTCTTTGCCAAAGTGCCGGAAGATTCCATGCGGGAGATCTACCGACAGTGGGAGGAGCAGGGCATGGACACGCCCCTTCCTGCCGAGGAGGAGAATGCTATTCGAGAGCATCTGTGCATCCGTGCCTATCTGGTGAGAAGCAGCATCTTTGTGCAACACTGATTTGTCTGTCCCTGTTATGAACATAAAATACAGTTTTAAAAGTTTGGAATAGTTACGATTTTTTTTAGGGCTGTCAAACGATTAATCGCGATTAATCGCATCCAAAATAAAAGTTTGTGTTTACATAATATATGTGTGTGTATGGAGTATAATTATTTTCTATATATAAATACACACACATGCATATATATTTAAGAAAAATGTGTTATTTATATATAAAATATTTATATATAATATAAATATATATACACAGTATATACATGCAAATATTTCTTAAATATATACATGCATGTGTGTGTATTTATATATAGAAAATAATTATACACCGTACACACACATATATTATGTAAAAACAAACTTTTATTTTGGATGCGATTAATCGCGATTAATCGTTTGACAGCCCTAATTTTTTTTATATTTTTAAAAATAATTATTTTATGATGACACTGAAGACTGGAATAATGGCTGCTGAAAAGTCAGCCTTGTCATCACAGGAATAAATTACATTCAAAATATATAAAAATAGAAAACAGTTCTTTTAATTTGTAATAATATTTCACAATATTACTGTTTTTACTGTATTTTTGATCAAATTAATGCGGCCTTGGTGAGCATAAGGGACATCAAAAACATCTTTTTAAAATCTTAATTATTCCCACCCCCGCAGGAAGCTCATGATGCATTTAATGAGTGGTTCAAGCACATGAACTGCCCTCCGGTGAAACCCACAGCACCTGCTCAAGCAAAGTTTACAGAGAAGGTGGCCCATGAGATGAAAGAAGCTGAGTATAAGGTCAGAACAGGACATACACACACACACAGTGCTGACTGCTATTCCGTGGTGAACACTTCTAACTTTGATCTTTAAAGGGTTTTCTTTTTCACTTCCTCCAGATGGAGTATGAGAACTGGCAGGGGCGTCTGGGAGCGCTGACGGAGGATGTGAAGGAGAGGATCTATAATGTTCTGCTGTTTGTAGATGGAGGATGGATGGTGGATGTCAGAGAGGTGAGGAGGTTCTCTATTAATTTACAGGTTTGATGAACATTACAACTGCCAGGTCAGAGGTCATTTATTCATACCTTAAATATATAGATTGTAGGATGTTCAGGATTGCTGAAAGTGTGCTTTTGCAGGAAGCAGAGGAAGACTCTGAGCGAACTCATCAAATGGCTCTGCTGCGGCGTTTGTGTCTGCCCATGATGTCGTTCCTTCTGTTAACCGTACTGCAACGCACTGAACGCCACCAGGAGAGTCTGCGTCTGGCTGACATCATCGCATCTGACCAACACAAACTATATGAGGTGTGGCAGCAAAACCTTTTACAGAATGATTGTGAATGTAGACATGAAAAGTGTTTTGACAATATAATAATATTGATTTAATGTCTTTTTAAATTACCATAAGTAGTGAAAGTGTTATTTTGAAGTGAAGCTGTTTATGTGATGATCTGAACTCTTTCTTTCTCTGTCAGGTTTTCTCTAAAGAGGAGCTACAGAAGTTTCTCCAGAAGATGAGGGAATCCTCTCTACTCCTGCTGGATAAAGGCCTGGATCCACTTGGATATGAGATTCAGTCCTAGACACTGTTTTCTCATGCTGTTTATGTCCTCAGCCCTGTTTGGGGAGGGAAAATGAGCTTTGTAATTTTGTATTTGAATAAAGATTGGTTGATTGTTTAGCAGCAGATGTATTTTTTATGAGTCACACTGGATTTTTAAAGTATTTATTTAAAAATATATATGTACACTACAGTAACAGGTTTATGATTAGTTCATCGTCCTAGAGAAACAGCTTGGTATGTTTTCAATCCAATGCTGTGCTATTTGGCTTTTAAGAGCTTTTTGATATATTTGTATCTTTATCTCCAATTATCATTTATTTTTGTTTAAGCTTTTAACATTACAATGTCAAATATTATATATATATATATATATATATATATATATATATATAATTTTGCAAATTGGATTTCAATGCGTTGTAGATAAAAACTTAACTGCATTTGAATTGATATTTTATTTTCTATACTCAAATTTAGCGAGGTCTTAGTAAAAGCTTTCAGTACGTCAGTGAGCTGTCCGAGTCATTCAGACTGAACCGATTCAGACGATTAATTGAAAGGAACCGCCGGTTCCTTTTAATTCGCCGGTTCCGAACCGGTAAAATGATTTATTTGCGATTCGGGCATCGTTAGTTCTAATTATAAACAGCTGACAGAAAATACACGACTTTAGTGACTTCTTGAATGCCCTTTTCTGAGCATAGTGACAGAGAGTGAAGTAAATAAAAGGTACCGACAAGGAAATTGTTGGAAAGTCTTTTCACGGTTGTCACGACAGCGTCCAATCGAGACGCGACTTCATCATCCGTCAACTTTAACCGAACGACTGTCTCGAGCAGACGACAAATCTGAGGGAAGACCTAAAACCTTCACACAGCTCATATCTTCATCCATCTATCTATGTGAGTTTCCCAAAACACAATACACGAGCGTGTGAGCTGTTTAAAGTGCTTTCTTGCGCTGTATAACGTTACATAACGACCCGTTCAGTTTCCACACAACGCAGGTCGGCAATAGTTGCGACTTCTTATCTCACATTTCTGTTTTTTTTTTTTTTGTTTTTTTCTTGCAATTTTGAATTCATATCTAACCATTTTTTCTTTTTCCTTTTTTTCCATACGAATATGCATTTCCGAGTCCTGAAAATGTATGGGTGTAAGTTCGGGTATTGTCGTATAGTAGAGGCTACAAGCTAACAAAAAAAGAATGGCATGCTAGACCAAAATGCCTTTTCGTTATTCCTGCACTATTTTATGTATTTTCTTTACTGTAGGCTTATATATTTTACTTTTTTATTTGTATACCTCGAATTATGCAAGCGCTTTGAATGCTTGCTGATCCATCAATATTGACCTTTACAGTCACGCCAAAAGGGAAATAGCTGTGTTGACTTTGACCTTGTTAACTTCTTGACATCATATTTTGTCGTGGGTTGCTTTGGTTCATTGATCTCATATCACAATTTAAATAAATAAAATCTTGAGATACTGACCTCATTCAAGCCAGACCTGAAACATCAAATTCAAAAATATGCAACTTTGTTGCTTTTATACATTTTCTAATTGATTTTCTAAACAGAAATCAATGAATAAACCTAGGCGGCACAAACCTATACCTCTAAAAAACATGAAATCAATCTTTCCCTCCAATAAACAGCTTAAAGTGGATGAGAGGCATTATGGGAGGCTAATGGGATGGATGAATGATTGATCTGTAGTGCAGACGGGATTTGTGTGAAGTCCAAAGTCAAGCCCATCAGAACGCTGGAGGAATGACATTAGGATAATATAGGGACACTAATGAATTAATGGACATGGATTAATCAGTGAAGTCATTAAGCAGTTTGAGCAAGAGTGTGGCTGTTCTGAACAAGTTAGTGTTGATTTTAGACACAATATTGCCAGTTATGTTTTTGCAATGCAACCAATCAACCAGGATTATCTCACAATAATATAAGAATGTAACCTGCAAAAAGGGTCTCTACACTCAAAAAAAAAAAAAAAAAAAAAAAAAAAAAAATATATATATATATATATATATATATATATATATATATATATATATATATATATTGTAATATATAATATGTTAATATATGTATAATATATGTTATTTATATATATATATATATATATATATATATATATAAGTTTTGACAACATAGGCCTATGCTTTAGTAATATAAGTTAAGCAATTTTCAACTTGTTTATAAGTTATACAAGATTCAACAATTTTAAGTCAGTTTAATGTAATTTAAGTTAAAATGACTTAAACATCCAAGTTGATTGTACTTAAAAATTTAAGGCAGCAAATTGTATCTGTCACTAGTGCACAGACTGACAGAATTACTGCTTTTTTCTTGTTATATTAATGCTTTTGAATAAAATAAACAAAAATCCTGACTAAAAAATATGGTAAGCAAAAAACTTTATTTAAATTTTACTTTGAATGAAAGCATCTGTTTTTAAGGATGTTTAGATATTTTAATGGAAAACAGGACAAAAGTTGTTATTATAATATAAATTCAATTGTTATTTTTCTTGTTTTAATAAAACAAAAACATCTGTTTTATTCTTGAACGGTATGGTAATTACGGTAATTTTATTCATTAATTTAATTAATGTTTTAAGCTTTATTCTAACTTAATACATATTTTATTAACACAGTCACTCACTTAAAAAGTTTCAAGTTCAGGCTTTGATTTCACGAATTAAAACAATAAAAGACACGTGAACTTTAGTTGATGATGTTTCTTGTAAAACTGAGATAAGCAATGTGACTTTTCTTATTTTGATACCTTTCCAAAAAAAAAAAAAAAAATCCATTCCTGAAGTGTTCATTATTGCCACAGGACACAGGATTGAAGCACATCTTCCTGATAGTGATCTACAACCCATCCTGTGGGTTGTTGTCCGTGGAAGTGGAGAAACCCATTTAAATCACTTACTCTGACAGAAGACAAATCGCTTGCCAGGAAGTAAGAGTACAGTGAACCCTGGTGTGTCAAACTGACGGGGGCGTTTCTTAATCTAGATTCAGACGAACGCAGCAGATTCTCCTGCTCTCCAAAACAGCAGACGTTTGACAAGTTTGTTAGGGCTCTTTAAAAGCCGTTTCCCGGGGGATTTGGTTGAGCGCTCTTCATCCAATGTTAATGAGGGTCAAATACTGCTACTTGGCTTAATAGATACAGCAGACACATGCTTGATCTCACCGCAGGAAATGTTAACGAACTTCCTGTGTGTTTGAGCAGCCTAATTAGTGGAAACTGTTCATTTCAAAAAGCAGATAGGACTTTTAAATCTCAATGTTTGTGTAATGAAACATAATATGGAGCTGTCTAAGAGAGGAACACTGAGACACTTTACTTGCTCACTCCTAATTATGTTAGTCATATCCATTGATTACATAAAAATATGAGTTAGTGCATTACAATCCTCAATTAACTTTTATTTATCATTATTTAATTATTTTAAAAAATAGGTATTTTTATTGTTTTATGTCCAGAAAACACTTGTGCAAATTGTGCACTCTCACATTTATCATTACATCAAAAGTCCAAATTATAATGAGGTGCATCACAAGAAATTAAAAAATTTAGAATTTATTTGTAATATCTATATCATTAAATTGCCTTTCTTTATATACACTGCCATTCAAAATTTTCAGCAAGGAGGCATTAAATTAATCAAAAGTGATATTAAAGACTTATGTTACAAAAAAATTACTTTCTATTCATCAAAATAATCGTAGAAAAAACGTATTCTTAAGAATAATGAGCAGCACAACAGTTTTCAACTTTGAGAATAATAAGATATGTTTCTTGAGCACCAAAGCAGCATATTACAATGATTTCTGAAGGATCACGTGACACTGAAGACTTGAGTACATTTTAAAATATATTAAAAGTGTTTACTGTTTTTACTGTATTTTTGATTAAATAAATGCTGCTATGGTGAGCATAAGAGACTTCTTTCAAAAACGTTAACTTTTACTGGCCCAGAACTTTTGAACGGTAAACACCACAAATTATTATGCATAATGTACTTTTTTTTTTCTTTTTTTTTGCATTTAAAATATATTGAAGGTATCAGGATGGCATGAGGAATCACATTCTTTTTAAAATGAAGTGCTTAAAGTTATATGGTCTGCTTTGTACATCATTTTTTTATTTCTCTCTCTAACATCTAAACTACAAATCTATAGTACTGTTTCTAATGATAAATGGGTCTCTGGATAATTTCCAATGACAGCATCACGTTGTCTGATTGCTCACACTCTGTTCTGGATGAGTGTGCATTTGCCCTAATGCGTTGATTACTGACTCCAATTACAGAGCTTCACTTTCCCCACACAGGAAACCAGCAGAGCCTCTGAGAATTAATTATGAGCCCACAACACATGCTATATCTTCATTAATACAGACTCTTTCAGGAAAAAAGAAAAAAGAATCAACAAAATATATATAACAATTAACACATTTTGTTTAATTACTTGACAAAGTAAAATTAGATGTCTACTGTATAATGCATATTCAGAAAAAAAGTGTGTGTGTGAGAGAGAGAGAGAGAGAGAGAGAGAATGAACAAACTCGGTTTATAATTCGTCCCATGTCCTGTGGGTGGCGCTGTGATACAGGACAGCATGTTCCACTCAGTAAATCAGAATGAGGAACTGAACAGTTTGGGGTTTGTTCTTTTATTTCGAAATTGAGAGAGTGTGAAATTGCTGATTGCTCTAACCTGACCTGCAGTAAGTCTTTTCCTATGGTGTAATCGGACAATTTCTTGAACACAGTTGCCGTGTGTCAAAACTAGGACATTATATCCTGTGGCTAAATTTATTTTCCACAATGTTATAAAAATTCTAGGGGGAAAAAGACATAAAGAGTGCTTAGTTAATTATTAAATTAATGTGAATTATATATATATATATATATATGTGTATATATGTATGTATATATATATATATATATATATATATATGTATGTATATGTGTATATATATATATATATATATACACTCACCTAAAGGATTATTAGGAACACCATACTAATACTGTGTTTGACCCCCTTTCGCCTTCAGAACTGCCTTAATTCTACGTGGCATTGATTCAACAAGGTGCTGAAAGCATTCTTTAGAAATGTTGGCCCATATTGATAGGATAGCATCTTGCAGTTGATGGAGATTTGTGGGATGCACATCCAGGGCACGAAGCTCCCGTTCCACCACATCGCAAAGATGCTCTATTGGGTTGAGATCTGGGGTCTCATTTATAAAACTGTGCGTAGGAACCTTACTAAAAGTGTACGTGCGCCCGAAAGCCAAAAATGGTGTACGCAAAAAATATATTGAGACTTATAAAACCGTTTGTACGCCAGAACCTGCGCAGAATTCACTTTGTAAATCCCAGTCAGCGGAAGATTGTGCGCACATGCGTCTCCTCCCCGAAATAACCATATATGGAGCTTACAACGCCTAGTTTTACTATGCAGATCCTCATCTGCATATCATTTGCATATGATTATTCATCCACATGATAACGTTTAACGGTACAAGACACATTACATTAATAAAAATCATGTAGTTGCCTATCCTTGCCTTGTTTTTGAATACATAAATCAAATAGTGTATAAAATACATTTCAGAGAAAGTTTTTCTCACTCTTTCCCACTGGCCGAATTGTATTTTTAATTGAAGCAGATAGGCCTTGGGCATTATTTGCACGAAACTATTTTCTCAGACAATCTGGTATTATCATGATAAGCAGTTATCTCTGTGGTTAAAACATTTAAACACAGCACGCTACAGGAAAAGTGTTCAAAAACACCGCATCCACAACAAATATTTCTATTGATTGAATTTGAATATAAAAAATGTTGTAACTTCTCAGTAATGATTTCATGTTTAAGTGTTTAACTCCATTAATTTGAATGGCATATTTAATCTAAATGTTTATATCAGAAGTAAAACATAGTTTAAATCATTATTTTATTTATTTAAACTGTTATTTGCGTCAGTTTCACTAAACGGCCCAACGCGCTCGCTGGCGCGGACATTTAAGATGGGATGGATATTTGCTTCAAGTGATAGGCTTGGTGAGTGAAAGTATATTTGTATTATCTTTCTGTATATGTTTAATTTTCTTTAGATTTTCTGTCTAAAAGTGACCAAAAAGACACTTAACTCCAGCTCACCATCGGTGTCGCCAAACGTCTCCATCTCCAAAACGTTCGTACGCATGGGTCAGAGTTTGCGTGCAGGTGCGCAAATTTTCCCGTCAAGTTTGTTTTTATAAATCACAACTTATGCGTCGGAAGTGGCGTACGCCTCTTTCAGGGCCTGTTTTGTGCGTACGCAACGGTTATAAATGAGGCCCCTGGTGACTGTGGGGGCCATTTTAGTACAGTGAACTCATTGTCATGTTCAAGAAACCAATTTGAAATGATTCGAGCTTTGTGACATGGTGCATTATCCTGCTGGAAGTAGCCATCAGAGGATGGGTACATGGTGGTCATAAAGGGATGGACATGGTCAGAAACAATGCTCAGGTAGGCCGTGGCATTTAAACGATGCCCAATTGGCACTAAGGGGCCTAAATAAAGTGTGCCAAGAAAACATCCCCCACACCATTACACCACCACCACCAGCCTGCACAGTGGTAACAAGGCATGATGGATCCATGTTCTCATTCTGTTTACGCCAAATTCTGACTCTACCATCTGAATGTCTCAACAGAAATCGAGACTCATCAGACCAGGCAACATTTTTCCAGTCTTCAACTGTCCAATTTTGGTGAGCACGTGCAAATTGTAGCCTCTTTTTCCTATTTGTAGTGGAGATGAGTGGTACCCGGTGGGGTCTCCTGCTGTTGTAGCCCATCCGCCTCAAGGTTGTGCGTGTTGTGGCTTCACAAATGCTTTGCTGCATACCTCGGTTGTAACGAGTGGTTATTTCAGTCAAAGTTGCTCTTCTATCAGCTTGAATCAGTCGGCCCATTCTCCTCTGACCTCTAGCATCAACAAGGCATTTTCGCCCACAGGACTGCCGCATACTGGATGTTTTTCCCTTTTCACACCATTCTTTGTAAACCCTAGAAATGTTTGTGCGTGAAAATCCCAGTAACTGAGCAGATTGTGAAATACTCAGATCGGTCCGTCTGGCACCAACAACCATGCCACGCTCAAAATTGCTTAAATCACCTTTCTTTCCCATTCTGACATTCAGTTTGGAGTTCAGGATATTGTCTTGACCAGGACCAAACCCCTAAATGCATTGAAGCAACTGCCATGTGATTGGTTGATTAGATAATTGCATTAATGAGAAATTGAACAGGTGTTCCTAATAATCCTTTAGGTGAGTGTGTGTATATATATAAGTTTTTTTGTATTTGAATATATATTTATTCTTGTGATGCAAAGCTGAATTTTCAGGATCATTACTTCAGTCTTCAGTGTCACATGATTCTTCAGAGAAATCAGTATAATATGCTGATTTGCTGTTTAAAGGGATATTTCTTTGCTGGAAAGATGAATGTGTATTTAAATTGGGTCATTTATGTAGTAGAAATGTGAAATTATTTTAGAAGTTGTTGCCGTCTAGACTGAGACAAGCCAGAAAATGTATTTTTGGCTCATGTGGATGAAAGACAACAACTCCCAGAATGCACTTGCTTCGCTGCCCTACGAGGCCACTCCCAAGCCACGACTACCGGCTACAGAGGGCAGTATCGTAAGAAATGATACAACTAGGCTACTAGTTGACTCGAAACTGAAAAGACGCCGTTTTATCGTAAGATCCCACCCCCTATGGGTGGATTGAAAACATGCGGAACGAGCACCTACTACTGGCTGTAGTCTCTAGTCTCTGGCCAAAAAAGCCTCTGATGGCACAAAATGACGATTTTTGCGTCCTCAGAGTTTTTTCATTTTTTTTTTCAGATACACAATACAGAAATCTCTCGTCTCAGGGGGACATGAGGGAGGGAAGCACGGTCATTCGAAAATACTAACGGGTTTCTACCGATACAAAGCTTAATGTTAATCGGTGAAGTATCCCTTTAAGAAACATTTCTTATCATTATTAATAACGAAGAAATCTTTTGTAACATTATATACATCTTTACTGTCACTTTTGGTCAATTGAATGTGTAATTTATGAATAAGACAATGAATCTCTTTAAAAAAAAAAACTTACTGACCGCAGACTTTTGAACAGTAGATATATTATTTAAATAATATTCTATATTATAATATAATATGCATTTTTTTTTGATTTGGTCGCTGAAAGGTCAGAATAAATGAAGCTGCCATCATTTGAACACAAAATGGTTGTCCATATATATCACGCACGTGGAATGAATTAAGCATGTGCATTTCTAATCCATACATTAGGTATAGAGTTTCTGAAAGCAGTGCATCTAAATGACCAATTATCTGATTAAATATATATGATGGTTTCTGCTCACCATCATCCATTAAGTGCTTAAGCAGTGGCCCTGCACCATGTGGTGGGATGGAAACAACACATTTTAATGACTGGAGCACAGATGTTACTGTGCTAACTGAGCATTGACCTGCTCAATATTCATCAACCTCATGTGGTCACTACAAGCAAAGAGCCTCCATCGCGTAGTAGCAGGTTAAAATAGTGCAACCAAATATTTTTGAAGTGTCAAAACCAACCAGAATGATGGCATATTGAAATTTTGTGTTGTTGTTTGTGTAACAGCATTTCATTTTCCTTGCTTACAGACGCTGTAGGCGGTTGCTCTGCATATAAATTGTGTCTTTATATCACAGTATGAACGCAGACTCAGAAATGTAGGCCAGGCTTTAGATGATTCATGCAAGAACTCTCAGCATTCCTCCCACAGAATCTCTCGATTCGGTTAAACAACATAAACATCTGCCCTAAGAAACACACGCTGCTATATCCAGACAGTCAACATCCTGTGATAAAATGCATAAATATCAACAGATAATATTCATTGTTTGTTTTCATATTTGAGCCTGGAATGAAAGTCTAATTCGTTCACTGCAAGGACATTGTGAAAGTGTACCAAATGAAACTGAAGGTCGACGTGCTTGTTCCTACAGTAAATGGCACTTAACGGTTCTGAATTTTTCACTGTTTTAAAGTTTTGAAATGAATACTTTTATTCAGCAAGGATGCTTTTAATTGACCAAAAGTGACAGTAAGACTTTTCATTGTAACAAAAAAATCCCAAATACAGTAAATGCTGTTGTTTTGAACGTTCTATTCATCAAAGAAACCTGAAAAAAATGTATAGAGTATTATTATTTTAATGTTTTTGTTCAGATAAATGCAGCCTTGGTGAGCACAAAACTCTATATATAGGTAAGCCTTGTATGTAATTTTTATTACTGTCCCATGATATGATATTCTGGTCTTTATAGGACAGCTCTCTTTCAATAAGGATCATTCGTGTCTGTAGTTTTGTTGAGTTTTCTTAAAATTATATGAGCAATGTGCCTCTCTAATGTATACCAAAGCAGCAAAATGTGGGATGAACGTATGAGTAACACGAAAAATTAGCACTAGAGCGCATAAAGGGAGGGCGAGCATGAGAGTGAGAAAGAAAAACAAACCAATTGCAGAGTGGGCGACAAAATGGTTTTGTGACCCACTTTAACTGTTCCTCATTTCACTGTCAATGAATGCTCATTTTATTTTAAATGCCCTCTTTTCCAGTTAGTGCTATTTCCACGTTTTTTTTTTTAAATGCTGAAAATTAGTCATTGTTCAGGTGACATTAACCTCAGTTGGCATCAAAAAAACTAATTTCGAGAACTATAATTGCCGTACGTGTGCGCCTTTACGCATTGTCCAATGCCACAGTGAAAACATCAGGAGCTATTAATATCATCCTGCTGAAGGCATCATCAGACCAAAGGAATATCTCTGTTGCTATGGAGTCCAGAGTTGATGACATCACAGGGCATGCATTAATATGAAAAAACGGCAGCTGGTTACTGAGAAAGAGGGAATATCGCACACGTGCATTGAACACATCAATGTGTGGGTTGTTTTTTGTTTGTTTTTTTGAGATTGTACAAAAGTTCTAATTTCTATTAAAAAAGCTTTAGGTATATAAACCGAAACACTATATCTGTCCTGTTGGATATGCAATTTACGCACTCAAAAGCATCTTGCCTCAGTGGAAGTGCTATCTATTAATCAAATGAATGCTTTACAACATGTCTAATTGCATGAGAAGGTCACTAATGGAAAATCTAATGCTTCTCGTCTCCCACGCTCAATGGAGAACGCTGGGGGCTCAATGGATGCAACAATGGGACACACTCATGTGCCAAATAAATTATCTTCAACCAGTTTACAGTATAGGATCCACCAAAAGTGGTGAGCCTTAAATGGATAGTTCAAATAAAAATGCTTTTTATTAATTTACATACTCCCACTCATGCCATCAGAAAATGTATGAGCACACACACAAAAAAAAAACAGTTTTGAAGACTGTCCGAACTGCTCTTTTCAATGAAAGTGAATGGGGACTGGAGCTGTTACTTTACTAAAATATATAAAATAAAATAAAATAAAATAAAATGGATAGCTTTATGTGAGGAACAGAATAAAGTCATTATTTGCTGAAAATCCCTATAAGGCATTGGAAGACATAGAATATATTTCACAGGTTGAATAGATTTTTTTATATCAGGCTTTTATGGTGCTTTCCACACTTTCACTGTATGGAAAGAACCTGCATTAACAGAACCTGCTTTCTGTTTTGTTCCATTATTTTAGAAGAAATCGGGTTGTCTGAAGCATTAAGGTTGGTAAAAGATAATAGAATGTCCAACAGGGTCATTAAATTGCATTTGTGTGGGTTTGTGAGACAAAGGTAAGGCAAGTGACATTCATCTTGTGCTAAAGAAGGTGCCTGACACTTACATTGTGTTCAGTGCTGGAACAACACTGATAAGGCACTTTATCACTGGGCTGCTAGTGCTAGTACACACACACACACACACACACACAAATGGAAAAAGCACTACAATAATGCATTCTTTGTTCTCTTTTACAAAACATCAGTGGTTCCGCTCATTTGTGCCAGAGTTTGATGGCAATGCAGCTACTGTGTCAAACTGCTACATCATCCCACACCCCACACCCTTATGACATCATTACTCATTTATCCTGCTCTTTTTTTTTTTTTTTTTTTTCAACCTAAAAATAAAGCGTTATCTTTTCTTGTCTTGTTCTTCCTCCACAGGCAGCAAATCCTCACATAAATTTAGCACTCAGAACGTCATCCCTGACCTGAAGCTGAAGAAAGAGAGTGTTGGATCAGCGCTGCGGTTTAGCCGTCTGTGGAGGTGGGGGTTTGAAGATGATGGCCTGAAAATATTCAAGTCAAGTGAGCACAAAAAACTAACATATTGACATGAGTACAAATGCTTCTAGCTACACCTCATATCACATTATGTTAGTGAAGCAAAAATGGTCAAATTAAGCATTTGACCAGTTAGCCGTTGATTAGCAAGCTAACAGCTTAGCCTACTAGCTTAACACTTTTTAAAACACTGCATTGAAATGAGTGAGAGATGAATTTCATCTAGTGGAAACATTTGGTACTGCGCAGAAATTCTTACTGAAAGCTCATCAACCTCAAATTTGGGAACACAGCTTGTTTAGATTTATGGCTTTGATTTATTCGATTTTTTTTTCACCGTTTTAGAGTAAGACGTGTTTTGGAAAATATATATTTCATATAAAAATTTAAAATGGTATTTTTTGTGAATTTTTCATAACAATAAATGTAGAATTTTATAACTTTTTTCAAGTTCACTTTTTAAACGTTTTTCACTTCAGCCAAGTGTCATCTTTTAAAGCTGCAGCCGGCAAGTCTGGCAGATTGGGTCGACTTAGCCAAAATTTTGAATGTTTACAACTCTCATGCCCCTCCCCCACTACCAGCGAGCACCCTCCCATCGAGGTCGTGCTCGTCAGTGCGTGTGCACCAGATTTTCTGTGAACGCGTCCGATCGTCTCTTCAGCATCGATCAACACCATGGACTCGGAGGTAGGCTGCCCTGGCTAATCTATCCAGATAGCAATAACCGAGGAATTGGAAGCTTGTTAGTAGATTTTCTCTCCGCCATCACGCTTCGTACAATCTTCAGATGAACTTCAGGCGTGTCGTGTGCATGTGATATTGTAACGTGCGCGAGGGAGGGGGGATCTGTGGTGTGTGCACGTCCTGTGATTGACAGTCAGATCTCACCCCCCCCCCCCGCTGATTGGACCCGATGATCCGGGAGCGGGGGATTTTTGCAAAACAAATAACACGCTCCAGGTGGAGTTAGAAGCTCGTTTTTTTTCTAAAACCACCTTATTTATGTTGTTCTGTCGGATTATAGTGTCGATTTCATTGAATATGATCAAAAAAAATGTTGCCGACGGCAGCTTTAACAAAAAGGCCGGACTTAAATTTGTGCTCCAAAGATTTACGACAGTTTAAGTTGGAAATTTAATTTTCAGGTCCATGCTCAAAAAGTGAATAATGGATTATAACTACTGCATAAATAAAATGTAGTATCATAAAATCCCCTTAAAAATATGAAATAAAAAAACATTATTAAAGTCAAATATATTACAATAATTTAATTGAAAACAATAATAATAAAACAATCAATAATTTTTGACAGACACGCTAACAGTAAAGAATGATGTGCACAGATATATCATTTATAACAAACAATAAAATATTCAATTGGCGATTTTGATTTCATGGTGACTTTAAGCTTCAACTGTAAATTGCAACAGAGCCATAAACCAGACACAAAATATGAACACATATGGATGTGGGCAATTTCCTATATCCTCCTCTACTGGCCCCCTGGCTTGTGACCTATACACATGCCAGGTTTTCTGGTGAATGCCTAGAGTAGCTTGTAATCTTCAGTGTTTCCATTTGCTCAGCAATGGGTCCAGCAACTAAAAGTGATAGCCTACTTTTACTATAACAGGTTAGGAAAATACCACCCTGAGTTTTATGAGACAACAGGGGCTATAATTGTCTGAAGCTTATATTAGCACACTGATTTCATTACATTTTTTTCTTGGCAGTCAGAGCCATTCATAGTGTTAACCAATAGCAAAGATAGCTATTTGGGAATTGTGTTAGCAAACTCATTGAAGTCTGGCTCCATTCTCGTCTAGAACACCCACTTTTTTTATGATCCAATCAGTTCCTGATGGATAAATAAAGTACCATTGTACATTATTTTCCCCATTTCACTGGGAAATACACTTTACAAAGTAAAATGGATTGTGAATGACTTTTGTATGTTAAGTAGGAAATGAAGGCCATTATATAGAAATTCCAGAGTTCACAAACAATAGCATAATTAGCTCTGCTCCAAAACTTAGTGAGCTTCCTCACTGCCTACATTGGCAGTTGCCTTCTAAAAGTGTGGTTGCAATTTTGCAGACAAAAAAAGGTCAGTTGTCTATTGTTACTGATGTAGAGATGAATGAATGTTTCTCACCAAGCAACTTTCGGTTGGTTAAGGTGGCGAATTCCGTGACCAACTTTCAATTTGACCAACACGAGCGAAATCTGCACGGGGAACTTTTTCACCCTCACATTTACAATACATGACATTTATTCTTTTAACAGACGCTTTTATTGCAGAATTGCAACAGTAGACTCCATCCACTCAGCAGACTCAATTCATTTATATGGAGTTTTACGTTAGCGCGTGTTGCTAAGCTAATTGTGTGGTATTTTAATTCGCATTAAAAAAAGTATAACACAACAAATACATTTTGAATTACCCTAAACTATTATTAACGATAACAATCGGTGTAGAATGAAATGTTTTTCTAGATTGTGTCGGCCATTTTGGATTTGTTCTGACTGAGTTCATTGCAATGTATTCTGGGATTGCTTTCTCCACAAAAGATACATGCCAAGTTGTTTTAGATTTTGTCTTTCTCAAGCTAGTAAGTAAGTGACAAAGGCTACAGACATACAACTCAGGAAGTAAATGCCTTTTATTAGCAAAATAAGGGAAATGAGTGTACAAATGTTCCCCCAATATGGAGAACACACAGACAAAGGTGGCAGTTTTCTTC
Source organism: Squalius cephalus (assembly GCF_949319135.1). NCBI lineage: Eukaryota > Metazoa > Chordata > Actinopteri > Cypriniformes > Leuciscidae > Squalius > Squalius cephalus. Next base: position 38,454,118 of record NC_137125.1, read on the forward strand.
AAAATTAATCAACAGTATCGCTTGCATCAAATGTCTTCTTTTAAGACATTTTCATATTGTTTTTTTTCTTCTGTGTCTTCGTGAAATCTCGAACCTTCTCAGTCGCTTTGTCTCTCAATGGCGTTCCTCTGCAACGCGTCATTCTCCGAGTATTAAACCGTTAAAATGGCGGCCAGTGTCTGATGACAGGTGCTTGAGAGACAGATTCCAAGTCCTGCGTGCGTCTCGGCGTCTGACAGCTGAACAGGACTCCTCTCTCCATCTGAAGTGGCTGTTTGGTCTACCGTACTCTTGTTGCCATGGAGACCCAGAGGTTTGGACCACCACCGCTCATTGTATTAACCATTAGCTTTCTCTACACCGGCATATTATATATATATATATACTGTATATATACATAAACACGCAAACAGATACACGCACTCTCTCTCTCTCTCTCTCACACTCGCATTCAATGCATATGAGGATTTGTGCTCTCAAATTAGTAACATCCAGTATGACATTTGTTGATGTTGGAGAGATATTCAGCAGGCAAACCCAAGCAAATGGACAAAGACTGCAGAAACGCATGCGAAGGCACGAGAACCAACAGACTGGATCGAGTAGCACAATCTTCCTCTCTCCCCATAGCAACAACCGCAAAGGCAAAAAAAAAAGTAACATTTTACAAGAAAAGGGAAACGTCTCTGATGCAAGAACGCAAAATAAAAAGAAATCCCTTGTGTCTGGGGGAAAAATAAACAACATGGCCGTGACAGCAACGACTGTACGAACATTCGACACAATTAATTTTTAAATGCTACTTTTTAAAATTTCCAAAGACAAAAACCATAAATAAAGCTGACAAAAGTGGCGTAATGTACAGCACTGGTTTAAGACTAATTTTCTCCATACTTAGTCTTGCAATCTTTCTCCAACAAAATGCACATCAAAACTGGCTTCAATTGCACCTAGAGAAAAAGAATAAAGAAGAAGAGTTACTTAAATGTAACTTAAATGATTCACTATCATATTCAAACAAGGCATTTATGAGTAAACTGTTTACTGCACTTTTTACTAGTTCACACTCATTACTTTTCCACATTTAACATCACAATTTAAAGGTGAAGTGTGGAATTTTATGCCACTTATAATATTAAAAATTTTCAAGAAAATATCAAGCAAAAATATTTATATTTTTTGTTGATTTTTTTAATATACTAGATTTTCAAGAAACAAGATTTGTTTGTATGACAAACAAGCACAGCTTTCATTATTGTGTGCAGAACTCTACAGCCAAGCCATCAACCAATAAATTTAATGATCAATTTGATCAGTTTAATGCATCCTTGCTGAATAAAAGTATTAATTTCTTTCAAAAATGAAATCTTTTGGGCAGTAGTGCATGTTTACAAAGATATTGCCCCTTAAGATGTAGTCCGGCTCTTAACTTGAAGAAATTATTTACCAAAAATGTATAATTCTTGTTCATCACTTACTCGCACTCAACCTATAGTAATATAGGTTTAGAATAACATGAAGGTGAGTAAATGATGACAGAAATTAAAAATTTGGGCAAACTATCCCTTAAACATTGAAACCACTACAGGCGTCACCTTTGAACACACATTCGTCCTGTAATGTTTTATTCCATGATGGCTCCAGGGCCAGTATGTGACTTCATCCGCAATATGAACATTGATTATGTTGCACATAAATACAAACTGCATAGCCAGCATGGCACACGTGACATTGAGGAAGCTGAGCCTCACCAGATACAAGCCCGCTTCTAGAAGAGTCCGCAGTCCTTCAGGTTGTTCTTGATGATGACGTCGGTCACTGCGTCAAAGACAAATTGCACGTTCTTGGTGTCTGTGGCGCAGGTGAAGTGAGTGTAGATCTCCTTGGTATCTTTCCGCTTGTTCAGATCCTCAAACTGACACTGAATGTAGGCTGCGGCCTCTTCGTATGTGTTTGAGCCTGTCAGATGGGCAGGAAACATTTTCAGTATGAGGAAGTGATGTCACAGGATGATGTTCCTGTGACATCAAATAACTGGAAACAATGTAATATGTAAGGGTCCACGTAAATTGTATTCCAAGTTGTGATTAGTCATTTTTTGCTCTGGTCTCCTCCAACCCCCGTAACATTCAACATTTTGATTTGGTATGTAATGGTTGAATGGTCACTGTGGTAATAATAGAATTCATTCAGTTGTCTATGTAAATTATATTCAAATTGTAAGTATATATATCCCAAAAGGGTTTCCACATGTTTTCTGTTTCAATTCAAATGCCACATTTGAGTAAGTGATAGAAATATTTAAATATATATTTAAAAATAATGTTTCAAACAGAGGCCTTGCAAAAAGCAAGTTCTAGCTGATATAAATGTATAGATAATAATTTAGAGCTGTAGAAATGTCCATCATTTTTCAGTAATGTTTTAGAGTTTCATTTATATCCATGTCATTTTCAGACCTGGAAATCATAATTTGACCATTTTTCTGGTATTTACACATTTTCTGTGATGGGGTTGAAATAATGCAGTGCTTTATTTTTCGGTTTAGGTTTTGTAAAAGTAAATTATACTTGGGCCTGAGGTAGGAAAATTAAATGTTCTTAAAATTTCAGCATTAACCTTATATATATACATATATATATATATATATGTGTGTGTGTGTGTGTGTGTGTGTGTGTGTGTGTGTATATATATATATATATATATATATATATATATATGTGTGTGTATAGGGATGTCAAGTGATTAATATGGCTGGGAAATTACCCCCTAAAACATAATTTAAAGCCATTATTGTTTTAAATAAGAAAAGCATCAATTTGACAACTGTAGTATTTGTAAAAGTATGATGGGTTTGTTCGTCAGCTATGACACTCGCTGTGAGAAATGCTGCAAACAGAGTGATACAAATGGTTTCTGTGCTGATACTGGTAGAATATCGCATGGCTGTTGTATAAAACACATTATTAACTTCTTATTTATTGAACTGTTGTATAAAATGAATATAGCATTTGCTCTCGTGCTATTCGGAACAATAACAGCACTTACTCGTTATATTGCTTATATAAATATGAGACAAAAAAATCATACAAGGGCATTTTTGCCCTGATATCTTGAATTTTAGGGGCATTTTAACTGCATTCTATGGGCTCCATCAAGCAGTGAGTTGTTGCCTTGCTTCATGTTCGTCACCAATCAATGGTATGAAAATGTAAGATGAACTATGTTGGTCTGGGATGGGGTGGGTGCGTTAAATGATTTTATTTGCATTATTTTTCCATAACTTATTAATTGCGTTAAATCGACAGCCCTGAAAAAGTACAGTCATGTAACAGAGTAAACCAGTATGGGGGTCTGACCTGCATATTCTGGGTAGCAGATTGTGAGCGGACTCTTCTTGATCTTCTCCTCAAACAAATCCTTCTTATTCAGGAACAGGATGATAGAGGTGTCCGTGAACCACTTGTTGTTGCAGATGCTGTCAAACAGCTTCATGCTCTCATGCATTCGGTTCTGCAGAGAGAGAAATTGGTAGATGGAACATAAGAAATAAGGACAGAAAGAGCTAGAAAATGGGTGTTGATTGAGTATCTTGGCTTGAAAGCATCTTTAAACACTTTATGACATTACACAGTGATATACACCATCCACTTAACAATCATTTAATGACTACGTTCCGAGCTTTGTATCGAGTTGCCTTTCGCCCCTGCTCAAAAGCTTGATTTATGGAATACAGGCCGAAGGTGGAGATGTGCTTTAGCCCTCTGCCATTTACCATTAAATCAATCAATACCTGTTTGCGAACCCTTAATAAAGTAGGACTAGGCTGAATCAATATCACGTTGGCATGAATTATATGATAAATGCAGGAATTGGTTTTCTCGTCAGGCAGAATTTTCCCCCCATTCACACGATACACATTCATAAACACTTCAAACTATAGGACCTGTATATAATAGGGTCACCAGTAAATCTATGGCAGGTTTACAGGGGAAAAAAGGAGTTATGTAGCGGAATGTACAAAGTGCAAATGACAAAGAATTTTCATTTTGGGCGAACTATCGATTTAAGACTCATATACAACAGACCACAGTATACAGATTTACATTTTTTGAAGGAAATACTAATGCTTGCCAGACAGAAAAATAATTAACGTTATAAGTTATGTTGGGTTCTAGGCTTCAGTTCTGTTTAAATAATAGGCAGCTATAAATTATTAAATAGATTTAAATAAATTTTATGTAATACACAATTCCCTATGTTACTTTATTTTTATTATTGAGGTGTGATACGGGTAAGGTTAGGGACAGGTGTGGTGGATTGGGTAGGTTTAAGGTGTAAGGGAAGGGTCAACTGTGTAATTACAAATGTAATTACATAAATTAATTACAGCTGTAATTACATGCAGGAATTTTTAAAATGTAAGTACAATGTAAAAACATGTAGTTACACAATAAGTACATTGTATGAAATTATTAATTTCAATGTAAGTACATAGTACTTAAAGCCACTTAATATAAAGTGGGACCAATTATTTTAGCACATTTGTTCTTTTGTAATTTTCTTTAGTTTTTTTTTTAAATAACTTAAGTTTAATTACATTTTTTATTAAGTTTTTGTTAAACTCCCGTTAATTAAAACTGTAATTTAAGTCCTTCAACTTATCTCATTTACTTCAGCTTTATTTCAGTTAACAAAAATGTTTTTAATAGTTTCCTTTATTTTTAATTAATGATAGTAACCGTGTTCAACCAATCCCAATACATTAGACAAATGCTAATCACATTTTTGTTCATTTTTGAATAGCTAAAGTCAATGGGAGAGTTTTATATTTTTCTTCAATTACTTAAAAGTATAACATTTACTAATATATATATATATATATATATATATAATGTTTGAAGGAAGTTTGTACATTCCCCACTTCCAGTTTGAATTAATCATAAAGAAAAATAATAAAAAGTGGAATTTCAGTACAGCACTCCTTGCAAGCACTGTAATTCAGAATTTTTCTAAATAACAGAAAGTATTTTCGCACCATCTCTTCGTCTTCAGCCAGCACCAGGTCATAGTCACTCAGTGCCACGCAGAAGATGATGGCAGTCACACCTTCAAAACAGTGGATCCATTTTTTTCTCTCGGACCTTTGACCTCCGACATCAAACATCCTGAAATACATTTTAAAATGGTTAACAAAAAATCAGTCTTAAACGAGTGAGCTATTTAGCTGACACAGCTGCCTGTTAAGGGAGCATACTAACTGAAATGAAACCACAGAAGTGATTGATCTGGTACTCGCTATGTAGACTGAAATTCTGTGTGACACAAAAATAGCTTTCCATACGTCAAGTGCACAGAAAACTCATCTTACAATTTCTATAAATAGCATGTTGCTTAGCTAATGCTGTGATGCTCTAAGCATAAAAATACATAGCATACACAAATATTGAGTTGGACTCTAGTTTTCAACTCTGAGATGTCTAAAGCTAAATATGGGCAAAGAAACTGACGCTATGTACTTCCTCTTCCTGTCTGAATCAGAGTGCAAACCAGTTCAAGACTGACACTTCTCTATTTTTCGCTCTCTGCTTCTCTTTTCTATCACTCTTGCCCATGATTGCAGTCACACACTGTGTGGGTTGTCCCAATATTCACAGTTTACTTGCACCAAAACTCAATAAAACTACTGTGAAGTACTTCCTAATTCAATCAATGGATATGCAAATGCATATCATTATGTTACATGTGATAAAGCTAATAAATGACTGTAGGTGAATTTCACAAAGAAATATGTCAATTTTGTGAACAATTTAGAATTTTTGCATTACAATATCATTTCAATGACAATTAAGCACATCTACTCCCAAATTTTCATTACTGTAATGCAAATTGAACAGTAATGCAAGTGATTTTATCATTTTAACAAATTGTATTTAGTGCAATAAATATACTACCATGATGCACATGTACAGTTACATTCTATAAATGCACTTCTCAATTAAAATAGTTGTGAGCATGTAAATATATTGTGTATATACTGTACATAAGTGTATTCTCAAAGTAATAATCATGAAATTTGCTCACATTATTGTACTGAGAATTAGTAAAGAGGGGAAATGTTTAATGGTCCTAAAATAGGCTTAATTTTCTTGCATTCATTCTCTAAAGCCCAGCCATTTTACGGGTGATTTTTTTTTTGGATGAAATCAGAGTACGTTCTTTGCAATTTTGTAATAAAGCAACCTAAATTGCTCACTTAAAGTGCAGGTCTTTGAAAGTGAAGTGCGTCTCCACAATGCCTGTGGTTTTGACTCGGGTCCTCAGCACATCCTGTTGAGTGGGTATATAGGTGGGCTGTGCTATTCTGTCCAAATCATTCAGGTAGCTGTGAAGATATAACAGGAAGGGAAGGGTTAGTTCAAATTAAGTGAAATAGTAAGAGTGCAGTGAGCAGTTCCTGCTGGTTCCACTAAGTCTCTTGACCCAGAGGTCCACGAGACAGGGGAACAGGGGTAGACCTGGGTGGATTTGCAGTAATCCGCTTCTGCTAAAACAAATTTTTATAAACATACACGCAGCTCCGCTCAAACAATTGCACAACAGTCAGTGTTTGTTTTCAGGAAACAGCCCTGCTTAGCCATAACGTCTGCCAACTGCCCACTTCATATGATGTTCATGGCCCTGACTGAAAAGGTGTGACACAGGCTACGCATAAGCTTGTTATTTGGTAATGCTTAGTAACGGCTTAAACAAAACCCCAACCACATTATGTACTCACAAATATACAAATGAGACCTGTACCACACACACACACACACACACACACACACATTTACACAGAAGCTCTGTTCCAAAACCTAGTCAGCTACCCACCTAGACACAAGCATTTCTGGTGCAAAGACTGTTCTAAAATGTATGCAACCTTATAAGACATTTAATTTTGGCTGAATAATAAAGCACTTTTAATGTATTCGCCACAGAGAAGGCCAATCCCAGATTGCATCACAACAAGCTCAGTGAACAAAACGTGGTTTACTAGTAAGGTGAAACTGAAAAAAATAAAACCAGATAGTACCAGATAAAACCAGTTTCAAACCATAGTTTCATTGGTAATGAACCTATAATTCTTTTCCAAATGTATTCTTCTAACCAAGATTTCCATGTGCCATGTATAAATGAATGTAATATTATAACAATTATAAATGATATAATACTTAAAACAATTTTAATAATTCACGCAAAAACATTAAAGTAAAAGATTTTGATTCATAAAGTGAGTGGTGATACTATAATATTCGTAAATATTCATAATCCATTTTTTTATTTTTGTAACTGTTTTTTGCTTGAATTATTTGACTTTTTATGTAAATTCCATTGATTCCTCAAGTGAGAGTGATACAAAATAATAAGAAATATTCATTCATATTTTATGTAATCTACTATTATTTAGTTATTGTTTTAAAATGATAAAAAATAAACTCCAAATCAAACTCCTTGCCTATGGCCTGAGACACTGGGATAGGCTCTAGCTTCCCAGCAACCTTACATTGGACAAGCGGTTTGGAAAATGGATGGATGAAAAAAGAAACACAGCAATAATTAAAAATAGGTCCTGCATATCAATATCGGTCCCTCAAAACAATGTGCAGCATTTAATCAGACGCTCATAATGTTCTATTCAGTTCTGATGCTTCCTTAAAAGGCAGCTGCCTATTTAGATAAGACAGTTATAGGAAAACAGGAGTGACTACTATTTGTACAGTGATTACTATTTGATTAAGAGAAATAGGAATTTCTGAGTACACTACATAATTGTTATCTGTAATTGCTATGTTTAACTTCTTTATCTTTAGCAGTGGTTTTGTGCAGCATGAAATCTTAAAACGCACACACACACACACACATATTTGCATGCCTTAACAGTAGCAGCATGTGACACACTTTCATCTGTGTATTTTTCTCATGTGAAAACCAGCATTGTAACGCGCATTGTGGCTAGTCTCTGGGTTTTCTGAGTCAAGGGTAACGGCATGTTCTAGAAGCACAGTAAGCAGGCAGCTACAGGCAGCAGGGCAAATATTGACTAGCTCGTTCAAGGCTCAAACAGTTCGAGTCTGGATACGGCAAGACATGAGATGTCAGAGTATGGGATAAAGCTGTTTGAGCTTGCCGTTTTGGCAGGGGCTGATGTTCAGTGAACAAGAAAAACAGAAGGGGAGGGAACGAGAAAACAGAAGGGGAAATGAACGGTTGAGCACCCAAAAAGGTGAACAGGCTGAGAGAGATAGGAAGGGAGGATGGTATGTGTGGTAGAGAGATAGAGAAAGATAAATAATAAATGGCTGTGGAGGACAAAAACAAAGAGTTATGAGGTGATTCATCCTCGTCCCCTGCTGAGAGCAGAATGCTGTGATAAAATCACAGTCGATAAAAATGTATAATCATGAAATGATGCATATTTTATGTTTATTTTACAACCTTTGTTTCCGGAAGTATTTTCCCATAAGGATATTAAAAAGTCTTCGTTATATAGAGTTTTAAGCCATGAACCAAATCATCCAGCTACGTGGTGAATCACAACATTACAAACTTTAAAATATTTTTTATAATTTTTTTTTTTGAGAATCTGACAAAAATACAAAGGTTACAAGACTGTACATAACAGCTTCAAAAGCACTGTGAAATTTAAAATTTAAAATCATGGAGAAACATTTAAACCTATTGATTTAAAGTTATGGATGTATATCTGAGCACAGTTTGAGGCAAAAAAAATTGTTGTGTAGGCGAAACAATTGAGATATTGAAGAGATTTTCTTTTTCCTGTGGGGTGATTCATCGCCTAGTTCTTTAGCGCTTCATTGGTTAGGATGCGGTGTAAGGTGAAGCAGAGGACATATAGAGAAAGACAGCATGGGTAGAGGAAGACCGAGATGTAGACCCACTATGCTGCTGAATCGTTGAGCTGGTATTCTCTGGATCGACTGAAACAGGCCTGCACTCCTCCATCCTTCCACAAACGCTTTATCACTCCAGCCAGCTCTGCTGTCATGAAACCCTCCTCAGCGCTGCCCGCCAACACAAACAACTGCCGCGCGTCATCCTGACACAGAGAGAGGACAGCAGATTTAAATTAGCATTGTCATTGTCCTAATAATCATCCAATCACAATTGACTTAATACCGTAACCTTAGTTTGTTTTTGTTTTTTTAACCTTTACGGCTTATTGTTTAATACAAGCTAACATCTTGATTTTGGTATGATAATAGGTTTGTTATACAGATCTGAAAAAAGGCCTTTATCAAAAATGACAAATTATCGGTAAAAAAATAAATAAGGCTTCATTAGTTAACATTAGTTACATTTACATTCAAGGATTTATTTTATTTTTCTTACAAATATCATTAATTATTCATTAAGAAATATCATTTTGTTTTTTGGGGGCGGTTGTACCATATGACATTTTACAACCTGAACTATCCTGGTCATTAAAAAGGTCATTTTTCTTCCGTACGACTCTGACATTTCACTTACTTTATGCCGTTACGATTTCTTCCATTCCATTTGTTTTTTTTATTGTTTGTTTTTTTACAAGTGGTCCATCTTTTCATTTTTACAATGTCTGTGAATCTACACAAGTTGGCTGTGGGAGAAATGAAGCGCACCAGGCCACCAATCCTGTGACTCACCGCTCGCGCTGCGTCTCCGAAATCGATCTTGAGTCGGCCCATGGCACGAATGATGGCGATGATAGACTGAATAGTGTTGCTGTAGACAACAGCTTTGTACTGTTTGCACTCCTCCTCCGAGTAGCCTGCCTCATGGATGATTCTATACAGAGAGATAAGAGTCACCAATAAATTATATTCAGCCTAAAACGGAAGTCTAATTAGATTAGGAAATGAAAACAAAACACTTACTTCATTTGTTTGACTATTGTACTCTTCCCAGACTCCCCAGCACCTGTAAAAGAGCAGTTGCGTGTGAGTTAACACGTGTCTAACAAACAACACAACTAGCTCAAGACTTAATGAATCTCAAGAACAATGACTGGGTTAATGTATTCACTCGTATGAGCCCCTCAAGACAGAAAACCAAAATTAAAATTCAAAAAGCCTGACAATTTCAGTTTAGTACTTTGTTTCTGAGCCCCTGCGTGAATTTTTAAAACCCTGTAGAGCGATGTACACAACGGCTGTCTCTTTAGTCCTGGAAATACAAGATCTAAGACTGAGCATTGTTGTACATAGTTGTTCTAACACTTAAATTTTTTCATTATTGCATGCAGTATGAATATTTTATTAACTTCTCGGGAGATAATTCTGTCATCATTTACTCCCTCGTGACATTCCAGGCATCCACTATGGCTTTCTATCTTCCGTGAAGTAGTTTTGAAGAATGTTTGTTGAGTCAGACAGACGCAATTCTCAAGGTTATGCGGGTTAGGAACGACATGATCGTGAGTAAATACAATGCTGTGTATATAAAATCATCAGACCACACCTAACTGTTCCTATCCCGTGTGTGTTCACAAATGTGCACAGCTGGTAAACTTTGTCAGCTCCTACTGCTGCATCGATTGGTTCAATAACGGCTCCACTTATAGAATCCAATTTAGCCAGCTTATCTACTGGGATATCGTTCCCTAGCACTGAGACAGAAAACTCCACTGCTGTGTGTGTGTTGTCTTGATCTGCTTAACAGAAAAACCCCATGGACTTAAAAGACTATCTGGTTTTCCAACCAATGGCAGACAGGGGAAAAGGGTTCAGCAATACAAAAATGTGATATTTCAGCTGTCAAAATCGACTTCCGCGCCACATCCCTTTCCGATATCTTTGCTCGTATTTTGCAAACGTTATCAAGTTTAAATGGTCAAGGTGCTTTCAGTAGAGCTTAACTTGTATTGGACATTGGGAACATTCCTTTAACACATATATGCACTTAAAATGTGCATAGCTCTTTGCCAAAGGCTTAGTGGCTGATCAAATACCAACATCTGATTAGCTTATTATGAGTTACAATGGAAACCAAGAGTAAGTGGATGGTGACCGATCAACTTAAGGATTCAAGAGTGTGGAAATAGGGTTCGGCTATTTCAACATAATACAATCAACAACACATCAGACCAGCACTTTGTGGATGGTAATTGATCTATACAACACAGTACACAAGGTATATTAAATTAATTTACATATTGTGTTTTTCTTTGTCCTTCCTGAATTTTTCTAAGAAATAATAATACAAGTTTATGCCAAATGAAGAATTTAATTTAATCAGACTTTTTTTATCATGATGATATCAGGACAGTTGTATCAGCTTGTTAAAAATATGAAAAATTAATTTGAATTCAGAAATTAAAAACATGTCCATCAAATATATAATATTTATATATTTCCGTTTAAGTTTTTCATCTAATATTTTATTTTAGTTAAGTTTTTTTATAGTTTTAGTTAACTATAACAACACTGACCAGGTGTATTTAATTCATTGAATGTATGAACTGCAATTGTAACATACAGTATTTTTTGAATAAATTAAAATATAGGAAAATATGAGGGTCATGTCATAGATCTGTTTGTGTTTTGCGGTGTTATCAGTGTGTAAAATCAGCTCCTCCCATGGAAAACGAAACAAAAGTTTAATTTCCGTACTAAAACATCAATACACCTGTAACAGAAGAATTCCGACAGGCTGTGACGGAATATTAAACCACTGAATCAATAGAGGTGTATGTTTTTATAACAAGAAACTGTGTTATGAGCAGTGCTGGAAACAGCCCTCCAGGGCTAGTGCAACATGGGAGAAATCTTTATAAAGCTACGGACAAACAAAGAGAATGTGCCACTAGAGGAACAAGGTGCGAGCCAGTTTCTATTCGTGAAAATGAACTGTGGAGGAGATGTGGCACAATTACACTCATCTTGCTTTTGTCCATTTAACACATTCGATCGTGCACACATATGCATGCATTCGTACACGCGCATGCTCGAGCCCAGTGTCTTGTCACACTGCCATAGCAACCGGCCCTGTTTCTGAGGACATGTTGCCAAAGAGGGCTCCGATACCTGATGGGCGCATGCCAGTGAAAAGCAGCTCCGCAGCGTATCGCTCATATGCATGCGTTTCCAGTAATGCATGATAATCCCTATTTGTCATAGTAACTTGCTCTTGGCTTCCTGCTGATTGTGCGCATAAAGCATGTGCCACTTTATTGTGGGAGATAAAACTCCTTTCCTTGATCATCGTTTCTGGTGGCCCATGTCCATCTGGATGCAAATATGAGCTGTAACTTGTTAGAACTGAACTGTAAACATTTGCTGACATAACATTACTTAAATAATTTTAGCAGTGCTTCCTCCCAATTGGAGGGAAAAAAAATATAAAAGGATTCACTTGGTTCGTAATTTAGCTGAATACTAAAAAATGACTAACGTACCAAAATGAATGTCAAAATAAACAAATATCAACCGATTATTCAGCCTGGCTGACGTCTTTTGTGGGTTGAACGAGCCAAGTGGTTCCTCACAACAACACTCGCCATGACACGCTTTGTAAACTTACAAATTAGGTCAAAGATGTTGTGACACTGTGAGCAAACCTGCAGATATGACAGCTGGGGTGTGATAAACAAATGTCAGCAAATGTTGAAATTGCCTTGGGTGAAATAGTTTCCTCCTTCGGTGTATCTTACAAAGAAATGTTTGTTATATTTTACCCCAAAATGAAAGAAACAACATTATTTTGCATTAAAAAAAAGTGTGTCCACAATGTGTTTTTTGTTCTGTTAGAGCCAATTTAAGAATGCATATATCTTAATAAATTCAGGGAACTACACTGCGACCAAAATGGTCGCATATGCGACCTTTTGAAATGCCATTGCGACCCTCATTTTTAATGGGTCGCAAATGTATCACTGATTATTTTTGTACCTACCTTATGTTTTAGGCAATATGCTATGATTTACTATGAGCATTTATTAAAACAGAAATGCGTATTTTAAGAATACGTTTTATAACGTGCTCTGAGCATTCAACACATCAAGTTGGGTTCGGTTTTCGGTACGCATTTTCAAACCGAACGGTTCGTTGGACCATTTTTCCTGCCGACCAAAATTTCGTTATTTCAAATGTAAGCGCGCTCATAATGTAAGAGACGCCGGCGCGACCACAACATTGCCCAACATCAAATGGCAAACGTAATGCAAGCGGAACGAAACTGCTCGTTATTGTGTGGTTGAAGGACCGTTTATCAGTTTGAACCAGTGCAGCGCGAGCCGATCGTGATCATGCGACACTGTTACTACACAGCGCTAATAAGAGATCCAGTAAAGAAAGCATTTGAATTCGCCACAGAAGTAATAACATCGCTGCGAGATCTAGTGAGAAACATTCACATTTCTCCATTATTAACGGATCAAACAGCACTGACGTGGAAACCTGGAAGAAACATTGTGCCATGAATGAACTATCCAGTGTCCACAGATCAGCAACATTCACCATGGATTTACTGTAGTAACACTAACTGCAACCATGGAAGTTTGGCAGGAATAGTAGGCTATAATGCCTTCAAGTAACATTACGTCGGTTTTATTTTGACATTATGAATACAATTGCTGCCCTCAAATGTTAATCTGAACTAAAATAAACCTTTGTTTATAACTACTACAATATTACATTTCATGTCAAGGAGCTGTTTTGTTTTATATGCTCCTAAGAAAATTCAATTATAGCTCCAGAATTGCTCAAAGTAAAAAAAAAATATATACTTTATGATGTTAGTTTTAATAAAAAAAAAAAAAAGAATAAAAAATAAATAAATCAAGGAAATTTCTCTGGCATTTCTTTCTTTTTGCTGTATCAAAAACGTACCGAACCGTGACACAAGTGTATCGTATCGAACCGAACCATGAATTTTGTGAACCGTTACACCCCTATACGGACATATGAATTTCGACACCAGTGGCTCGTAGAATACCAGTGGTTAAGGTACCAAGATGGAGCAATGCACTGTGTGTACTGTAAATTCTGTGGGCCTTCAATTGCAGGACTGTCCAAATTTGTAACTGCGTCAAAACAATTCAAACATGAATCATTGAAGCTTCACAATGACAGTATGAAGCATGCGAAGTGTAGAGACAGTTGTGTACTGTATTTTCTATTGCAGTAAATCTATCCCAACCAATGTTAAAGAAAACAAGAAGGCATGTGTTTTAAAAGATGGCAAGTAAAATAAAAAGCACATCTGTATGCAATACAGTTTCATTATTGTTCATTATTATCCAGAGCGGCTTACTATAAAAAATTTGTGCGACCAAATCATGTTTTGCGCCAGTAACTGAAAAAGTTAGTAGCGCAAGTGCCACCAGTGGAAAAGGTTAGTGTAGGCTAGTTCCCTGAAATTAATATTAATCTCACTAAGCTGCCTTGCAAACTATTTGTAACCAGAAAAGCATTCAATTTGATCAAGTTCACTTAGAGTATCAAATGCTTACCTAAAAGTATCTGATACGCTTTACCCGTAGCTAGTCAGCTACCATTTAAAAAAATATTACATGTCATAATTAATTTTATACATGGGTAAATCAACGGACAAATACACGTAAAAAGATGTCAAAATGCCCTTCTCGGTGAGTATCCTCGTAAACGCAGTCGCTTATGGCTTACGTGAATGTAAACAATTAAGAAAGAAAACAAGTGCGTATCATTATATTGGATCCGTGCATCCGGTCTTAAAGTGACAGCAGCCTAATATTCCTGCTCCTGTCTGTCATCAATGTTAATCAAACAACAAAATACAAAGAGAAAATCACTTTTATGTAGCTGTAATAGATTACTTCTATTTAATTTATACAGAGAAGACTGTTATTTTACATTTGATTATTCAATTCCTGTACCTGGATACTGTTAGTCCTACCTGAAAAACATGAAGCACTGTTTATTTATGCATATTCACTCCCTTACAAAATCACCCCAATCATTTTACAATGATTAATTCTTTCTAAATGGAGCTATTCAAGTCATCTGGTGAATTTTTGTGCTTTGACATAACATTTTATGCACCATATACTGTAGAAAATTTACTTTGGCATGAAAACTCTTTAGCAGAAATGCTTTTATCTTTTCTCTCACGTCTATGTGTCTCCTGTTCTATATATGTTATTACAAATAAAATATATGCTGACAGCTTATGATGAAAGCTGGATTTCATCGTTTCATTTAGAAGAACAACAACAGCACTCATGTCAAAACATGTCTTATGTATGTTTGCAATCTTTTAGTATTAAGAAAAATATGATCACATTTCACCTCAGGCTTCATTAAAGTACATCTGTTGTTTTCAGTTCCTGTGTGATTATATAAGCCAGCCACTTAGCGTTGAGAAAGATCACACGTTTTTTTTTCATTTTGATTATTCCACTAATCATACTTTTTATGAATAGCATAATGATCTTAATAATTGATAGCAGCAGACCTCATGTTTGTTGCACTTCACAATCTCCAATTTCCATCTACAAGGTTTCCTTGAGATTTGACACAATGACCACTTTTTTCTGGCCCCTTCGAGGACACTTCTCCCCATTTTTGTACAGATTGCAATCGATAACAGAATTGCATCACAGCCCTATCTGTGAAACACAACTCCAGCATGTCTCAACACACTGACACCATGTGACAACTCGAATGCAATGCTTTGTCGCACTGCCCCGTCTTATTAGATTACAGCAAACACACGCTCTGTATTATATTACACACTTCAAGCCCTTGTAATGATCCTCACATGCAGGTACATTTTCACGTGTTGTTTTTGCCGGTGAGATCTGTTAACATTTCAAGTCAGAATTTTCACAAGATGAACTGTGTAATTTCCATGTAATTTTTCACATTTTGGGTCAGTTGATGGAACTGTCATCAACTTGCCCTACTGGGTCAGTGCTATATCTTTATTTTTCTGTATGTATCTTTAAAGGGGTCATGGCATGAGAATTCCAATTTTCCTTGATCTTTTGACATATAGGCAGAGATCTTAGTACCATTAAAACATCCTGCAAGTTTCATATAGCTTAAAACGTCCTCCTCATAATAAACAAAGCTCCAATCAAATAATAGATCAAGCTCCAAAAACAGCTTATGATATTGGGTGACCTGTGCCATCACACAGGCAAATACAGTCTTACGAATAATGTGTGAAATGTATAATATGTATTATAATAATAATATTAAAAAACACCATTGGTTGAGTCAGTTGACTGCTTAAACGATGTTTTGAAAGGACCACAGAGCCACAGTGTTAAAAGCCAACCAACAAATAGCTTACTTGTATCTGTCTCGACTCATTAAACTAGGAAAACAATCATTTAAAATAGGAGAAAAAAAAAACACTTTTCCTTTAAATCCCTAAGCATACTCTACAGTAGTAGATTATTTTCAGTAACAGCTCCATGTAAATATTTGACCTGGCAGGGACGTGGATGAGCAGACACCTGTAATTGGAAAGACTCCTTCAGAAGGAAGAGGACGGGAGTGGAAAGGACACAATATTTTAATTATGTCTCACCAGAGAGACCTGTAGCCCAAAGGGACTTATCAATGTACCCATCCAGGGGAAAGACAGAGAGAAAGAGACAGTCACACAGACACATGCACAAGTGCATCTCTGAAACAAAGAGTCTCTTAGATGACCCAAGATGAACAGTTTGTTCTTTTGGAACCCAATAAAATCATGACTCGCACACTAATTTGAGCACGTAAACTCCTAATGAAGACTAACAATCTCATTTGGTATTCCCAAAACATCTTCTATTGAATCCACATCTCGCGAAACACACAGAGTCAACAAACAGCTCACACTCACAGGAGTACTTTGACTTTTTAATTTCTAAACTTGTCTCTTTTGCAGGGTTTGGATTAACCTTAAAGTCAAAATTTGACCGTTTTCTGAGTTAAACTAGATATTCAATGAGAAGAAGAACATGCTGGACGGGACTCAATTGGGTCAGGAATTGACTGGAGAGTGATTTTACAAAGACTGCATTATCTACAAAAGTAGCCTAGTATCTTAGTCTAAATAATGTAAATCATTTAAAATTGATATGCCGTTAATCACAGTTTTCTGCATTTGATCATATTAGGTGCAATTGCTATTAATCACACCTTAAAACTTGTTATTATAAATACTGTATATTTACACACTGTCTCCCAAATTAGTATACAATCAAAATAAATGAAGCGTATTTTATAATTTATTTTTTATTATACCTATACCAAGTGTTATCAAGGCCAGTATCGCAGATATTGATACCAAATTAATTAATTTATAAACTATTAATTGAATTAATTGAATTTTTAATTATCTTTATGGCCCGGTTTCACAGACAGGGCTTAGACTAAGCCAGGATTAGACCATAGATCAATTAGGACATTTAAGTAATTTTTATAAACATGCTTAGAAAAAAACATTACAGATGTGCATCTTAAAACTAAAAAGGCACTGATATATTTTTAAGATCAGTCAGTGCAAGTTTATTTCAGTGGAAACAGCTCAGACTTACATTTTAGTCTAGGACTAGTCTTAAGCCCTGTCTGTGAAACCAGGGGTAAATGTTTTATACTTAATAAAAATGTATATTTTATAATTAGTCACTTTTTTTCAGTTTCTGAGTGTAAAATGAGTAATAATTATAGTAATTTAACATTATATTATAGGACTAAACTGTAATTGTTTATGCGTCGAACAGTACATATTACTTGCAGGAATTAATGTGCTTATTTTCTTAGGCCTACAAAATCTGTTGGTTAGTTAACAAGTTAGTTAGTTAACTCTCCCTTTTATAAGCATTAAAGCTGTGCTACAAACGGAAAACACCGATAAGTTGGAGTGTTGGAGTGCTTTGTGACGTTCGTTTATTGAACGGCTCTCTGAACTTTCACTCCGGTGACATCATTGGAATGTAAACGGTATGCACATCTAAGCCTCTTAAAACCCTCAAACCATGACGTGCCAAAAGACTGATCTATGCTGTCACTCACCCACACACACACACACAGCTACTCTATAACAGATAACAATACCATACACTAACGTTGCTAAATGACCAATGTTTTCATGACCAATAGATTCCACACTAAATATCTTCGTAATTCCATGTGTTTTTCATTAAAGGAGGTATTTGAAGGGCAAGGTGATGCATCACTTCAGTGTGTGTGTAAAGTGATCAACAGAGAGATGGTCTGAGGTTTACATGGTTTACAGACATTAGTGCTGCTACATTAGGCCCAGTCGGTTCATTTTCATCCCTGTTGTTCCAAACACGACACACACACCTCCGCTGAGACCAGCTGTCCAGCAATCGGTTGGGTTATCAAACACAAGCCGAAGGTTATGATCTGCAGTACACCACACCCCGACCTCTATGGTGCAAAAACACTAGCAATTTCCTGCCAAAAGCTGCTAAAGCAACATCTAATGGAAATCAATCCAAAGCACCAGCTGTAAAAAAAAAAATCGTACCCATGTATAAATTCGTATTAGGGATAGAAAAATTAATCAGTCAACATTGGACCATTTTAGACAAAATTATCAGCCAGAACCTGTTCTCACTCGGCTATTTAACATTAATTTTGTTGGGGGGGGGGGGGGGGGGTGGGATCAAGACCGCCTTGTCAATGGATTAACCTTTTTTGTTTTTAAATAGTATAATGTGGTTTTTGTTGTTGTTGTTTTTTCAAATATTATACTAATTTAAAATCGAGAAAATATTGTCCGAACAAATTGTTGATTTGATTTAAACAACTTTGTGTGCATTTCATCTGGCAACATTAAATGTAAATATCACACAACAAAGTCTTATTTTGTGATAACCAGATGAAAATACATTATCCTGCTCTATTACATGGGCACTTACCAGATAAGTAAATAATATAAAAATATCTAAAACATTGTTAAATCATTATTATTATTATTTTGTGATTAGGAATATTCAAAATATTTGATCAAATAATGCAACCACTGACTAAACAAAAACAAGTATTACTTTACAATAGTTACTATTATAATAATAGAACTATTACAATAGTTCGCCATTGACAAATTTGTTCCCTAGATATGTGCATCGACACTGAAAGAAACTCACATTTGCTCCACCACAAATCTCTGTGCAAATGTGTTCTGTATGATGAATTACTTTAATAGAAATCTACAAGATTACTGGGCAAAAAAAACAAAACTCATATCTGTCCATGAGAAATAAAAAACAGCTTTCTTTCTAATGGATTAGATTTATAATATTGTTGGATTTTATTGTTGGATCGAAATGCTCATATTACAGCATATTACAGCCAAACATTTGGCACGTTGAGCGATTGCATCGGCACGTGGGTGTTCTGGCTGCTAAACCACGTCAGGTGTCAATGCACCCAAAGCGCGATATTCACGGGGTCGACTACGACCCAGTGCCTGATACGGTTCTGTTTTAGACAAACACATGAACTCACCAAACCCTCCATGTGCTGGTCATTTCTGCAAACCAGAGGACTTCCATATTTACTACTCAGAGTGTGAGTGTGCATGTGTGTGTTGGTTCCTTTCTTTCACCAGACTCTATTGGTGCCACTGTTATGGGTAATTTGAACACACTGAGTTTGTGTGTCTGTGTGCGTCTGCGTGTTGCCTGGAGACGTATTTGAGATACCATCTAGCTAACATAGAAGCGGTGGGTACTGAGGTCAAAATGACTGCAGACAGTACCGGCTTGAACATAGAATTACAGATTAATGCAACAGACACAACAGATAACAAACACAAATGTTGTATCTGTTGTCTGGCATCAGTATGATATCTAGCCATTTTTTTTGGTAACTAGCTCTGAGGAATGGAAAACTATTATCTTGTAGTTCTTAAATCACACTGTAAGAGATTAAAAAAATGTTTCTATTATGCTAGCCTGACTTTCATTATGGACTAATGTTTTAAAGCAGAAAACTAATCATTGCTTTTCATAACAGTTAATGGCTTATGATTAATCAGAGTTGGGGTTAGTTTTACATCAGGGTTAAGGTTGGATAGTTAGTTCCAGTACTATGGTTAGATCATTGTAGTTACATTACAGAATTAGATATGGGTTAGAAATGTAATGTACTGTAAATAGCATTAGATGCAGGTATTGGTGACTGACTGAAACTAATGGATATGGATTAGCATAGCTCAACAGTAAGGATTTTTTTTCTGTGTGCCTCGTCAGGCCAATAGTTCAGATTTATATTCGCCACGCCAACAAAAACATACATACATACAAAGAAAGATAGATACATAAATAAATAATAGTAATTTTATATATTTTATACAAATGTTTCAAATTTGAATGTAGTCATGGTTCAGTGAATGGATTTAAAAGGCTGTATGGGAAGGATACAATATGTTTTCTTGTAGGCTTATTTTATATTCTTTTAACATTTATTGATAATAACAAACTTCATTTGACTGCTGTCTATAGGAAACATCACGAGCAATATAATATAGGCCTAATATAATAGTAGGACTATAATACAGGTTAATATAAAAATGTCTCAATTCCGCACTTTTTTGTCATTCTTAATTAAAAATAAAATGTTAATTTATTAATAATATCCATTTCTGATAATCCCAGGTTGTTATGGTCATGAACGTGTGTTTATGCATTAAACTCGTGGCCACGAAAAAAAGGATGTTGTTCCCTCAACTAAGACTTCACATCGCGTGGCCACGACATAAGGATGACGTTACCTCGATAAAAGGATATTGTGGCCAAGACATTATCACGAGTTAATATGTCATAACCACGCATAAATGCATGTAGGCTACACCTCAACACAAGCCTTGCCTTCATCTGTCATGAACCTGCGGTTAATCTCAAATGTGTATCTATTGAATCTATCACATGTTTAGATGCTGACAGACAGATGCTCGGTTGCGCGAGACATTATCATGATGTACCAAATGTACCATCATTTCACAACGGGAAGGCAGTGAAGCAACAGGTCGCCATTCTCAGACCCCTCCTACATTTAAAAGCATCATCAAGCCCAACATCTCATTACCAATGGACCCTTCAAAAGATGCATTTCCGCCTACTTAAAGCTATTCTTTTAGTTTCCATTGCACCACATCTAGTGTGTGTGTGGTTTGTTTTGAGTGCATTGCGACAGTTTTCCTTTGACAGCTCTGTCACTTTGTGGCCATTTATGGGAACGATCAATATTTCCTTCTATCCAAATGTTCTGTAATAATGTATAATGATTCTGAACAAAGTGAAATGTTAATCATCTCGAACGTTATAAAACATATAAAGCAATATGAAGATAGCTACAAAGTAACACTCTCGAATTCTTCAAAAGACTACCAAACAGCACACTCAAACTTTCCGTTGTAGTGGAAAACTGGTAACGTTAACTGCAGCGTAATATTGTTTTAGTGGCTGTCTATAAAGCAGTTATAACAAAGAAACGGGACAGTTTAGGCCTCTCATGTATGTTTAATTGTTTCTTACCGAGCAGCAGGAGTTTGACCTCTCTGGCCGCTTTCTCTCCGTCATCTCTCAGGTTTCTGTCGATCATTTTACTCCTCTCCACCGCCGCCTTATCCTCCGTGCTTAACGTACAGCCCATCCTTCCTCACGACGATCCGAACCGTTTAAATCTAACGCACAGTATTCAACATGCACCAGCTCCCTCTCCGGAAAACCTCACGCCCTTCTTTAAAAAAAAAAAAAAAAAACCCAACAACCGAGCGCAAAAGGGGGTCTTGAAAATCAAAAGACAAGAGGATACGGTCTGGCTCTTGCCTCGTTCGATCAAACTATTCCGTTTGCCTCCTTTATTTCACCGTAAATCCCTTCAAAGGGATGAAAAAGGGGTCCGTAGAAGCGTAGCGATCCGTTCCCCAGCGCGTCAGTAGGCTACTCACGGGCTCGCGCTGCTTCCTGTTCGCATGCATGCAGGCGCGTTCACGTGCGCGAGAGGACGCGCGCTCTGCCTCAGCATCATCAGCAGTGAATGATGAGGACATGAATGATGCAGGGCGAGGCGCGGGACGTGTCATCTCTGCCTGACAATGAGCTGCTGCTTTGCGACGGCTACTTTCAAACAGACTGGGAGTTAATAACTTCTTTTTTTATATGTTTATCCTCCACTGACAATGTAAAAATTAGTTGTACAACTTAGACATTTTATTAATTTACTTAAGTAAATATCTTGGCTGAACTTAAAATGTTAAGCTGCTGTGACTTAAAACCTGCCAAAATTGTTAGTAACTGAGATTTAAAAGTAAAAGAAGATTGCTTAAGTAGCCAAATTCAGTTTCATGTGCTTCATATGTTTTCTATGCGAAATATTGCCACATATAGAGTGAACTACAAGTTATGATATACTTTTATTTATGATAAACACATTTTTTAGTAAAAATTTCCTGATTTCTTTAAATTGTGGTGTGTTTTTCTAAAGCATAGTTGACACCAGTTACTAAAAGTTTAAAGTTTGTTTAATAACAGCAGTCTAGATGTCACATTATTGTTGTTTGGTTCTAAAGTTTTGATTAAAAGCATTATTATTATTATTGTCCTATTATTATTATTATTATTCATTATTTGATTCATTTACTTCAGTAAATATCTTGGCTCATTTATTTGTGCATCTCTCAATCGTGTTTTGATCCCTAAAATGAAAACTACTATTTTTAAGACATATTATTGTGAGACATATGGACAAATATTTATATGCTTTTTATGTAAGTAGTAAAAATGAATTTCATCTTACCCTTTAGCAACATAAAACACAATATCTGCACCCAATTTTGCTCAGTTTGGGCCTCTGAATAAAATGTATGTGTTTATCGTTCCTTAAGTGTGAGCTTTTCTTTTACATTTTGTATAAAGGTTCGATAAACTATTCCATTTCAAAATATTGTATTTTGGTATACAGTAATCATTTAGGGGAGAGCAGGGGCGAAAGTACCATTTGTCAGAAAACGTAATTTGAAAAGATGATGTTTTAGACAGAGATATATTTTTGCTGTGGTAAGTCACTCACAAGTGTGGTCTATCAATACCAGTTGGTATTTTGTAAAAATGAACAACTTCAGTATAATTTCACTTTGAACTTAAGACTGCTCATGTTACTTTCGACCCCGTCAGTTGGGACGAAAGTAACACACAGGTGGGTCAAAAGTAACACAACAATATACAAGCTAGATTTTTTGTGTTACTCTTGTTTTTTTTATTAGCCTAAATATACCTATGACCTTGTTAACCTCTGTCTTTCTGACCCTCACTCTTGCCATATTCTGTTGGTATAATATGACATAAACATGTTTTAATAAATGGACCGCTTTTTTTCTTTTTCCCATCGCATATCAGCTTGGAGAGGCGTATATTTAAATAAAAATTGAGAAAAAATGGGAATAAAGTGTTTATTGGGTAAGTGTTTGGGGTGGGCTTTAGCGATACAAGTAATGTCCTAATAAGGCAGCATCTGTCAATATATATAATTATATACATTTAACATGTTGTTGTTATTATTGCATATAATAGCCTACACTACAAGACATTGAGATGCCACTATATTTGCACTAAGTAAAAATAACATCTATACAACTATTTACACTTAGTGCAAAGAAAATACTGCTATTTTCACTTAGTGTAAATGGGATCCCCATGATGTTATCTAACAATAGATATTTCACAGTGAAATCTTGACGAGTTGAATCTTGCATAACTTATAAAACAGTTGAAAATTGCTTATTTTGATGAGTTAAAGCAATGTAAAAACATATGTTGTCATAACTTGATCATATAATTTTTTTTACAGTGTATACATTAAATTCTTTTATCGAGGTCTTGGATGGATCATTGGTGTCCTAAATAATATTCAAATAGTTCAATTAACCTGGTTTAAGTCCAAATTTCTACTGAATCAATCTGACTAACGCTCTGTATGGGTTTTTTTTCTTTTACTCCTTACAGTAACAACTGTACATGTTCAATTTGTTTAGTGGATGTTCTATTCTATTCTATTCTATTCTATTCTATTCTATTCTATTCTATTGTTCTGTTCTGTCATCTCAGCATCCCAGCTGTGTTTTCTCAGGTTTATGAATTTGCCCTGACCCATCACAGATGCCAGTGCCACACTGGACCATGTGTTCCAAGGTCGAATGCCACACTGCGGCATCAACACTGCTGATAATCTTGTATAGCTTGCAGAAAGAGATTGAAAATTCATTACACTGGCTCTCCTTGGCCGAGGTTCAGCCTTTTAATATGCGAGCATGACTGTGAGGTTAAAGCAGATAAATTAGGCAATGACCTCAGACCTTATAGTTGCTTTGAGCTGTCTGGGAAACAACTGCTTTTGAGTGAGAATTTGCATCGGATCTCAGAGGGTTACACCTCTGTAACCACACATTTACATGCCACATGAGGGTATTACACTCGTATGCAAAGTATTTGACTGTCTGCTACAGTTCTGCTGTTCAGCAAGGACATGAGCCAGGTGATGATGAGACAATAATTAGTATGTTCCTGTCAAAGCTTTGGAACCGAACAACAATTATGTGATATCTAGATTGTTTGTTAGTTTAACCTATAGCCTACTAACTTCAAACTTTTGGTAACTGGTGTAAATTTAGACAGAATATGCTTTGGAAAAACACACCACAATTTATAGAATTCACAAGGTTTTACTCAAAAATGTGTCTATCATAAATAAAAGTCTATAACTTGTAATCGACACGATATGTGACAATGTTTTATATTAAAATATGGTAAACACTATAGTTAACATGCGCTATCAATGAACACTAGGCTACTGCTGTTCATGATTTACTAACACATTTTTAAAATCT
This sequence comes from Squalius cephalus, assembly GCF_949319135.1. NCBI lineage: Eukaryota > Metazoa > Chordata > Actinopteri > Cypriniformes > Leuciscidae > Squalius > Squalius cephalus. The sequence continues at coordinate 38,478,988 of NC_137125.1, forward strand.
TATGTTGTATCTGTAAATGCACTGTGAACAAATATGACCGTTTACCGTTTAACTAGGAAATTCACGCTACATTTTTTACGGCTTATCCGTAACCGCTAAATTGACATAAATAGTTGAACACCGCCCTCTAGTGCCCTAAAGATACAAACTTGCAATGCTTCGCCTACTTAATTAGTAAAAAGTCGCATGAATCTTAAATGAAATGTGTACGAGAAAATGCAACTTCGTCCAAATTTGATAATAGAGGAGATTGCAGTAAATTCAAGCTGTACATTTTACAACACATTTTACAGTGAGCGTTCCCCTGAAATGACCCATCAACCCACCTACCAACAAATATATAACTTGTGTCTTAATCCACTCCGACAGCAGTGTCATGTCCGCTACACAATCACACTAAAGCCTGCAGTATGGACAACGTGAGACCAATGAACACTAGAGGACAGTAGAAGCTAAAACTTCACATGGTAATATTAGCCTATAGAGATAACGCTGATAAATAACACGTGTGAGAGGGGAGGTGCAATACGAGATTCCTCTAATGCAGCAGCAATCACTAATAAAAACAGTACTTGAACTTTTTATTGGTTTATATGTGAAGTGTCAGTTATCTGAGCTATGCTTTTATACTCATTCATTTTTTAAATGTTCGAGTATTCTGGCAACGTTTATCATAGTCATTGCACAATTACTTTTTTCATGCCTTCACCGATCATAAATTCCTAATTATATGGTCTGTTTGTTTTTAAATGACTGTGTGGAGTGCTTGATTCTGATTCGTCAATTGTGGCATTCGGTGGTCTGATATTCAATTCTATGCTATTCTGTATTATATCTATTTTATTTTTTATGGCTGTCCAAAATATCCCAATTGACAAATAAGAATCAAGCATTCAGTGATCTGAAATTGTATTGGATTATATTCTATATTCGTCTTTTAAATTTTATTTTATACATGGCTATCCGAAATGTAATATTCTGTTCTATTAACATCCATTATATTCACTTCCTTTCACGTTCAAAGTGAGTTCAAATCAAAATTAAAAAAAGTTAAAAGCTAACAATATGAAATCCTATTAGCCTACATGTTATTATATTAGGCTACATTTCTTATGGCTATTCTAAAACAAAAAATGTTATTTTCTTTTGACACTTTTCCAAGTTGTGAGTATTCCAAGTCATCCGAATCTTTTCGAAGTCGATATAGATATTCCAAAGTCACTTTTGAATCTAGACATTTGTAAACATCAGCTCTCGACTGAAAGTGGCATTGGCCTTGGCATCTGTAATGCCGTGTGTTACGCGCCCGCTCCCCGCCCAGCAGTGCGTTATCGCGCGGAGATAACTCCGTCTAACGAGGGTCTCCTCCGGGTGTGATAAACGGCAATCCAGTCCTTTATCTCCTCCTCTACAACCTTCGATCCCTGGAATTTACATAATTCCCTGGGCGACCTAATGCTCGCACCTGCCGCGCCGCCGGTCAGTGTTGGTCCAGGCTGCTGCTCGTGCTCGCCATCATGACCTGCTGTGATCAGAGATGCGCGCTCATCACAGGGGCCGTGCTGGGCGCCCTGATCGCCGTGCTGGGTGGGATTCTCTTCCCGGTGGGCGATATGATCATTGAAAACACCGTCAACAAGGTAAGCCGTCGTTTTTGCATATCAGTATTCGGCGCACATGTGTTTGCAGATACTCCAGACAGACAGATAAGGTACATGATGAAGTTGCTGTGGAGAAATATTCTTGAATAATTTGGGAACAGCCCATGTTGGGTACAACGTACTCTTAATTATGTTATGTATAAGATTGAATAAAATGGGGTTTTGGGGTCAAGGGCATTTTTATTTTTTTTATAAATGTAAGAATTTATTGATTAGAATTTTAATTAATCATGACCTGTCATAATGTTTAAATTATAGGCTGAAAAGCCATTAAAATGATGTCTAATACAATTTAAATATGTGTTGTGTGTGTATATAAGACATTTAAACAGCAGGTTCTTGTATTGCCTCATAGTGTCAAGGTCAGTGATCGTGTGTGTTAAATAAGCTGTATTTTTCTTCTGAGGCAAAAACATTAGAAATGTTCAATAGCACTATTACAGCCAAGATTTTAAGGTGTGTGCCTATACAGAAATTGACTAAATAAACTCATGTTGAGAAATATTCATTGGATTGGGACAACTTGCCCCACTCTCCCCTATTTCGAAGTATTAAAAGGTATAAAATATGTATAGAGTATCTAATATCAAGTGTGTTTTGTGTCTCTAAAGGAAACAGTGTTGGAAAACGGGACTTTAGCATATGACACCTGGACGTCTGTTGATACAGCAATATACAGGCAGTTCTGGCTGTTTGACGTTCAGAACCCCGATGAAGTTGTAAGTCAAGGGGCCAAACCTGTGCTGGTGCAGAAAGGACCGTACACGTACAAGTAAGGCTTGTGGCCATATAGATACATTCAATCTATACTCATGCAAATCCTTGTTCTTTCAAATTCACTTGACTAGATCTCCATCTCCGTGAAATAAAGCAGAAAGAATCTCAGTACATCAGACTTTTGCCAAAAGTATAGACTATTTTTGCCTATACTTCTAAGACTTAAGACTGCTAAAAAAAGACAGTATCAACATAATGCACTTCAAGCTTGTTCAAAAGTTTTGTCATGCCGTTTGTATGTTGATAAGTTTATCTGATGGGGTGATGCTTGTCTAATCTAAGGCAAATGTGACACTCCGTCCTTGTCACGTACTAAAGTAATATAAATAGCAGTAGTTTAAACAATGTATAGTGAGTACTGTTGCACATTTTTTATTTTATCTATATATTTAATATATAAATACTATTTCACATATTTAAATGTTATTTAATTCTATTACCTTTACATTTTAAATGGATTGTACATTAGCATCAATTGGCTTAATTACCAAAGATACAAAAAAAGTTACATAATGTGGTGATGTTATGACATTACTCTCTAATATGACCAGTAAAACACCACATAACTAGCATTTTTATTGCAATTTTAAGCCACTAAATGGTCATGATGTATTTCCTAGTGGTCTGATGTGCTCTCATCCTCTCTGTTGTCTTCCAGGACACGTTTTATCCCCAAAAGAAATATCACCTTCAATGAAAACTTCACTGTGTCCTTTGTGCTGCCGTATGGAGCCATCTTTGAGCCTGACATGTCAGTAGGAACAGAGGATGACACATTCACGTCACTAAACCTGGCTGTAGCAGTATGTATTTTAACAACCATCTCTTGCCATTCCTCTCTGCCCTCCTGTCTTCCTCCTCGTCTCTTTTCCTGCCTAGTTCTCCATGCCAAATTAATGTGATGAGTAATCCTCGAGACTGGAGTAATGGCGGCTGAGATTCAGCTTTGCCATCACTGGAATAAATTATATTTTTAAGTATATGAACTGCTATTTAAATTTGTATAATATTTAAAAATATTACTATTTTTACTGTTTATTTGATCAGATAAATGCAGCCTTGGTGAACATTGAGACATAAAAAAATCTGGTAACTTTATATTAGGTGTCCTTACTACAGTACATAAACACAACAAGTACATTACTTAGTACTTATTTTTTGATGTTGTATTGCAAAGTGTTTATGCAGCATAGCAATTATTTAACGGATGTCAATTATGGAAATGTGATAATGTGTTTTGTATTCTAAATTCAAAGAATTTGCATCTGATCTCAGAGGGTTACATCTCTGTAACCACACATTTACATGCCACATGAGGGTATTACAGTTATATGCAAAGTATTTGACTGTCTGCTACAGTTCTGCTGTTCAGCAAGGACATGAGCCAGGTGATGATAAGACAATAATTAGTATGTTCCTGTCAAAGCTTTGGAACCGAACAACAATGATGTGACATCTAGATTGTTTGTTAGTTAGCCTATAGCCTACTAACTTCAAACTTTTGATAACTTTTGGTAACTGGTGTCAGCCTAGTTAATGCTAGGTTAAAGAATTTTTAGTCTAGATTTAAACTGACAGAGTGTGTCTGCTTCCTGAACAAGGCTAGGAATACTGTTCCAGGGTGTAGGTGCTAAATAGGAAAAGGATTAACCGCCTGCAGTTGATTTTGATATTAGGTATTATCAACTGGACATAATTTCCAGTTCGTTCCCGAGATCGCAATAGACGAGAATGGACTATAATATGTTAAGAGCTCGCTCAAGTACTATATATACCGTTACTTTTTAAGTGATATATACTTTTTAAATAGATTAAAATAGAAAGAGCTATTTATAAATTGTAATATTTCTTCATATTATTATTATTATTATAATTATTATATTAGTAATATTACAATTATTTATTAAATATATAAACAGAACTGTATATAACAAATTGTTACAATTTCAAATTTTATATACAGTATATCAGGGTAATTTCCTCCGGAGGCAAGGGAGGCAGAGTTTTCTCAAAAGATTGGATGAGAAAATAATCTATATTAGAAAAATAAAACAAAAAAAACGACGTGCAAGCTCCATGTAGTAACTTTTAGCGGCTATGATTTTCACGATGAAGAAAACGCGGACGGAATCGTGGAATCCAGTCATAAAAATGGAATTTACTGTATAACGCGGAATTTGTAAATTCTTTGATGAATAAATAAAAAGCAGTTCAGTACACTTGAAATCAAATCGCGATATAGACTAGTGTGTGTGAATATTAAACCTCAAATTTAAATACGAATTTAAATTCACACATGTAAATTCACACTTACTTCTTTGGGAATGAGACATTTGTACCAGTCGCATTTCAAATGATACCAAACATGTATAATACTGTATGATAATTATTCACACTAAACCATATAGATTTTTGGGTGAATATCTGGTGATCTCAGCATGAGAGAGAGACAACATGAGGGAGGTGATTGACTCAGGATGCCAGTTTCTCAAGAGAGTCAAATGTTAATTTCCAGGAAGGTCCTTTGTCTTCAGCAGCATTTCTCAATTCTTCCAATTTCATATGATTAAAAGAAATTAGATTAATGTCTTCATTTGATTACCAGTAAAAATACAACACCGAATTTGTGTGGGAAAAAAACAACATTTCATAGAATTTTTTTTTTGAAAGTTTAATAATTGTATAAATTTCATGATTTTAATTAATTAGACATGCTTTTAGATTACAAAATATTGTACACCACGTATCACTAGTAGTTTCCTAGGGGAAACACTGGGTTATGGTTGGATATGATTGGTTATGGTTGGAGATGATTGGTTTGTGCGATAAATCCCGCCTCTTGTTTTCATGCATGTTCCGCCTTCGCGAATCAGTCTGAATAAACAAAATGATGCAGTTTAATGGGAAGACTAATTAAAAAGTAAGAAAACAACTCAACCGTTTAGATATCACCGCTTTGTCACGTCAAAATCAAATTTGAGATGGACTGAAAACACCTGAACATCAGTTCACAAATAAAATACATTGTTTAAATTGTGCTTTTAGTTATTATTTTGGAATAAATGTAAAAATGCTTAAATTAACTTGATGAGATTTATACTTAATGAATATAACATTAATTACATGTTTACATAGTTAATGTAAAAATACAAAATAGAATTGCATTTGGTGTCTCTTTTATATGTAATGTTTATTTAACCATCAATATGTGACAACATTACGTATAACTGGGACAAGAATTTACATTTTATATATATATATATATATATATATATATATATATATATATATATATATATATATATATATATATATATATACATATAAAATGTAAATTCATGTCCCAGTTATATGTAATGTTTATTTAACCATAAATATGTGACAACATTACGCATAACTGGGACATGAATTTACATTATATATGTATCTATACATATACACGCATATATAAAATATGTAATATTAATCTTTAACTCTTTTCACTCACGTACTGACCCTTCATATAGATTAGACTGTTTCAGCATTGGTTGTCAGCTCTAAAGCATGTCAGTCATTGTTTGCCAAATCAAAAGATAAAATGTTGATATCTGCAATTATCTGTCCAAAGGCAGCACAGCACTTGACTCTGTATGTTAATGCATAACTAACAAAGTTGTATAATCATCATCCCATATTTACGGTTATAGCTTATATTTATAATTACAGGTGATGTTTAATCAGATAAAAGTGCTTTAGAAGTAATAAATGCAAACAAACTTTGCTTGAGGCTGAATACAGTTGTTGATTTCAAGGTTTTATTAGGCAGATGAATTTATGATTCCATACTTAATCAGTCTTTATTTTCTTCTCTTCCAGGGTGTCTACGGTTTACTTGGTCATAAATTGGCAAATTTGATCATCCAAAGTTCCAATTCCAAACTTTTCCAGAACAGGACTGTTAAGGAGTTATTGTGGGGCTACAAAGACCCAATGCTGAACACCATGTTGGGAGTTTTCTATCCAGTAAGGATGACAACACTTGATGGCATTCACTTGCTAATAAAGGACCTTTATTGATTGATAAAGTATATAGTATACACAGAAAAACTGCAATTAGATAAGATTTATTGTGTTGAGTGTGCAAAATCATTTGCAAATTTGAACATGACCAAGACCAATTTCACTTTACATGTATGTAAGAATACCAAAAATAGGAATGTCCTATGTAATGATTAAAGATACATGAAAACTCCAATTTTAACTTCTTTTAATTATGAAGGTTTTTAAATCAGAGTTTAAAAATGCTTATGTTCCTAGTTGGTATTGCCCTATTTGTTGTGTTATTTATGCATTAATGTTCAAGAGAAAGTACTGTGTTTCTTTCTTTCAGTACAATGGCACCACCGATGGTCCATACACTGTGTTCACAGGCAAAGATGACATCAAAAAGGTAGCCACGATTGAACGCTGGATGGGTGAAACGTAAGTATGTTACATTAGCATGAAGAATATGTGCAACATGGAACATATATGTGATTCTTTGAGTTGTAGCTGTTTGTTGTTCTCTAGAATACAAATGACCCCAAATGGTGGTTCACCAATTGTCAATAAATGTCTTTTTTTCAATGAATCACATATATTAAACCCAGCATTAGTAAAACACAGACTAACAAAAAAAATAACTGTTGTACAGATCACTGAGTTACTGGAATGACTCTTATTGCAACATGATAAACGGAACAGGCAAGTTTACCTCTAATATATTACATTTATATTGAATTAATTATAATTATGTTACTATTGACATATGAAAATATATGGTATGACTTCTGTCCCAAAGCTGTTGGCCTAAAATTGTGGTAGATGTGTCCAATAAAGAAATAAAAGTTTTGCATCTGTTTATCATCTAATTATAGGGCCTTCAGCACTTTTAAGTCACAATTTATTCTGATTTATTTTACATTATTTAATTGTTATTCACTTTTGTATTCATATGTCAACAGATGGTTCCTCCTTCCACCCGTTCCTGGACAAGAAAGAACATCTATACTTCTTTTCTTCTGATATCTGCAGGTATTTTCAGTTCGTTCCCTATGTTAATCAGTAGAAAAAGTACTTAAACCACACTTATAAATTATATCAGTGCCTTATAGAACAAAATATGAAACCAAATCATCTGCAGACAGCCACAAAATGTCCTTCTGAACAGTATATCTATTGATTTGTCATTTAACAAACTTCACAGTGTTTTGCTTGGAAACTGTGCTTATGCTAGCATTCTTTACAATAAATGCCATTTAGTTTGACATGGTGTATGACACTTATACATTACGTGTGACATTAGTATTTTGAAATGTCACACATCAGCAGTGTTCTCATATTATGTTCTCGATTAAAGTCCCGTTACCTCCATGGACTTTCATCTCTTCCCATCCGATTAGATTTGATCTGGAATCCTGATAAGATATAATGAATCCAAGTGCGTTTCATGCGTCCACTCTTTTGTTTGTCATTACCACCAGAGGTCAGGCCACTCATTTTCTTCTGCAGGGTCAGAGATGTCAGAAAAGATTCTAGCAATGCCAACAATCCTTCACTTTCATCATAATACATCTTCTGTGACTGGAGGAGATCAAAGCTAGACAGTGTCTTTTTTTCTTTTAGTCATAAGTGAGACAGTAAGTGTCAAAAATGTATTAGAGACTGAACATTTTTTTCCTCAAGTTTTCATTCATGCATACACAATAGCTAAAAAAGCATTTAGACACTTACAACACTTGTTATTGCATATATATACAGTATATACACAAAATATTAAATTAAATGGCACTTATTTTCAAATATAGAGCACACTTAAACAAAATATGTCACAAAAATATTAATGTAATATAATGAAAACAATAATAAAAAAAACAATTCATATACACTATTGCTTAAAACGTTTGGGGTCAGTATGATAAGAAATTAATACTTTTATTCAGCAAGGATGCATTAAATTGATCAAAAGCGACAGTAAATGCTGTTCTTTTGAACTTTCTATTAATAAAAAATGTGAAAAAAAAGAAAGAAATGAACTATGGTTTCCACAAAAATATTAATCAGTAGAACAGTTTTCAACATTAATAATAATAATAATAATAAATGTTTCTTAAGCACCAAATCATCATATTAGAATGATTTCTGAAGGATTATGTTACACTGAAGACTGAAGTAATGATGCTGAAAATTCAGCTTTCATCAAAGGAATTACATTATATTTTAATATTCACATAGAAAACATTTAAAATTGTACTAATATTACTGTAAACAATTAAATTAGCATTGGTCAGCATAAGAGACTTCTTTCAAAAACATTCAACATTCAAACATTCAATCTAATCTAAGTTTTGTGTATTACATCAATTATAAAACTGAAGACAAAATGTGGACACTTTCTGGTTGTCAAACAGTATGATAGTGGACAAATCATTAATTAATGAATTAATGTGATGAAGCACACCTTGCCCCTTTGCAATAAATCTTATGCATGTCTTCTAGGTCAATATCTGCTATATATGAGAGGACTGTGGACCTGAAGGGAATTGATGTGTATCGGTACATGTTGCCTGCTGAAGCTCTGGCCTCTCCAGTGGAGAACCCAGATAACCAGTGCTACTGTACAGACCCGGTGATCACCAAAAACTGCTCTATGGCAGGACTTCTCGACCTCACTGCGTGTAGAGGTCAGTGCTTTGAGCCTTGTATAAAGTCAGTTGAAACTAAAATATATTGAATGCATTAGTCCTTCACAATTCCATTTGTGAATTTGCCCACAGGAACCCCAGTATACCTCTCTCTACCCCACTTCCTCTATGGCTCCAGTGATCTCGTCCAGTCAGTGATCGGACTGAGTCCAAACCCTGATGAGCACTCCATATTTTTGGACGTGGAACCGGTGAGGAGCTCATTTCACTTTACATACGTTTTCTTTCTTTAAAAGCAGGAAGCTTGATGATATGGTAATATAATGGTTATGCATCTTGTGTCATTTGTAGATTACGGGTTTCACTATGAGATTTGCGAAAAGGCTTCAGCTCAACATGTTGTACGGCCCATCGGATGATATTGTGTATGTAAACAGACATCACACGTTGTCATGAATGCCTGTGCGCTTTGCTAAAATTCATAAATGCCTGGTCTAACATGATGTCTTGTGTGTGTTTTTTTCTCACAGAATTTTGAACAAAATCACAAACTACACAGTTTTCCCTATTTTGTGGGTGAATGAGGTGAGTGCTAAAATCTATTTAAAGTGGTTAGGTCCAGCTAAAGCATAAGAGTCCAATAGAGAAACCAGGGGCCGTATTCACAAAACATCTTAAGGCTAAAAGTAGCTCCTATCTTCCTGATTTAGGGAAAAGTACTTAAAAATAATGTAGTCAGGTCCTAATTTTAAGACTCTTACATTTTTGCTCTAAGAGTATTTCACAAAGTATCTCAGCGCTAAAACCAGCTTGTCACTATCTCACTAGGACCAAATCACAAACAATCCTAAAATGGCTGTTGCTGGCAATCCGCCCAAACACACTAGACACCATTGAGGCAACAGGCGATAGAGACTTGGGTGCTGAGCCTTTTCTTCATCAATGCAATAAATATTTAGATTTATGGATTTTAATCTGCGACGGCATAACAATACGATTAATTTATGTACAGGCAAAATGCGTTGAATGATGTATTGTATATGTATTAGTATAAAAAATACATTATTTATTTTTAAATAAATTATATTTTATATTTATTAATAATTTATATATATATATATATATATATATATATATATATATATATATATATATATTAGAGGTGGGCATAGATTAATTTTTTTAATCTAGATTAATCTAGATTAATTTTGAAATTAATCTAGATTAATCTAGATTAAAATGGCTCATTTGAATTCTGCCGAAGGCATTCAGAATATGTGTGCTACCCAAATAATGACTATAAAAGTAAGTCTTTGTGAACGGGTTTCTCAAGCCAGGTGGCGCATTAGACCAGGGGCTCATCTCCTGTTTCCAAAATGCATCACAAACTGCTTGAGAAAGCTGTTCTACTCATAGACTGTAAAGGTTACTACTGTACTGTTACCGTCCATAGTAGGGCTGCACGATGTGTCGTTTAAACATCGATATCGCGATGTGCGAATCCACGATAGTCACATCGCAGGATGTGCGATGTAGGCTGTCGTAGTTAATCCGTGATTCATTAACCTTACGGGCCAGCTGCTCCCCGGCCTTTTTAACACATATGATTCGCGGATTAATTGCACATCTTAACCATCATAGAGTGAAAGTTTAACATTTGCATGTGTTTTTAAGTCCTGTTAGTTTAACAGGGCGCATTTAAGAACGAGCAGAGCGAGAGAGCCCCGGCCGCGTGCGCGCTCACCTTCACCGTCTTCAAACAACACGAGCGCTGTCTTGCTCTCTCTCTCTCTCCCTCGCGAGTCGCGCATATTAATCAAAATCAATTGACACGATGGAGTCGAACAAAAAAACTATCCAGTGATGAAATGTTTTCTGTGTTGACAAATATTGTGCGATATCCTAAACTGCCGAGGTAATTACACAACGCGTGCCGTAGACTCGCCTACATGTCAGATTCGCGAACTAATGATTCCTTTGAACCCGAACCGATTCAATTTAATGAATGGTTTTTAAACAACTGACCTGTCCAACACTGAACTCACGAGACGTCTGAATTGGTGTATAAAAAAAAAAAAAAATCGGTAGCACCTTACAATAATGTTCTATTTATTAAACTATTTAACTACATTAGTTAACATTTACTATTAGTAAACTGCACTTCTACAACATTGTTCATTTCAACATTTAGGCTATATAGCCTTATTGAAATCAAAAGTTGTACAGTATGTGTTAACAGTAATGCACTGTGAAGTAAAATTACCAAACAATAACAGCTGTATTTTTATAAACTAAGATAAACAAAGATGAATAAATACAGTAACAAAAGTATTGCTCATGGTAAGTTCATGTTAGTTATTGGATAGCCTACATTAACTAATGTTAACAATTCAAACCATATCCTAAAGTTACAAACAAATCATTTAATTTAAATAATACTCTTTTTAAATCATTTAAAATGAGAATGTAAGTGTGTTTACCCCATATTTGTTTGTAAGAAAAAAATAGATTAGATTTCATTTCATATCGCAATATATATCGTAGAAAAATAAAATATCGCAATGTCATTTTTTCCTAATATCGTGCAGCCCTAGTCCATAGGCAACATTAGGTAGGCCTATGTTATTATCAACTACTATAGGCTATCAATTAGGGATGGGCGATATGGCCTAAAATCTATATTGTGAAATACATTGCAGCCTCTTGCGATAACGATATACAGTATATTATAATAAAACCATTTCAGAACAGGTTACACAGACCCTGCTAAACAACTGCTAAATGTATTTTTTTAAAGGGTATATGTTGTTTTGAGAACATATATTGTGCAAAACTGTAAGTATACAACATTTGCAGATAAATAAAATTTAAGTAGGCTACACTAGCTGCAGAGACTTAAGTAGGTCTAATGTTTATTATAGCTTTGAGCTTATGAAACCCCAAATTGAAAGTGATAATATTGTCTAACTGATGTCTTTTCAGTTAAAAAGAAACACAACAACGATTCTTAAAATCGGGCATAGACAGAGATTATGTGTTAACGTTACACCACTAAGATATATTGGAATGAGAATAATACGCGCGCGCTGGTATTCAGTGATATCATGTTTCGTTTTGAATTTGAGGTGGTAGAACGGATTAGTCGTGTGTTAACTTACCGAACCGTTACCCCACACACTCTGTCTATAGTTTGCTGCTGTTTGTCGGACGGCTTAAATCCGAACCAAGTCCAAATAATGGATGTTGCAGCTTTCACTTTCAGCCGTGTTTACTTAAGATGACAACGAATATGCTTTGCAGCCGGGTTTACCTCGCGGCCGCGGGTAGATTGCGTCATCATCTCCCAACCCAAATTGGGGAATAGATTAACGGCGATATTTTTTTTATCGCGCGTTAAGAGTCTCGCGTTAACGCAGCGCGTTAACGCCGATAACGGCCCACCACTAATATATATATATATATACATTTTTTATTATTATTATTATTTATTTTATTTTTTTATTCAAATATTTATCATTGTATTTTTCTTGTATATGACATTAATTAAAACATAAAAAATAAAAAAATAAACATTTAGGTTGAATTAAACCATTTAAGTCCAACTAAATCATTTAGGATTATATAAAACATTTAGGTAGAATTAAAGCATATAGATCAAATTAAATCATTTAAGCTCATATAAAACATTTAGGTTGAATTAAAGCATTTAGGTCCAACCAAAGCATTTATGCTCATACAGTATAAGGTTGAATCAAAGCATTTTGGCCAAATAAAGCATTCAGGTCCAACTAAAGTGTTTAGGTTCAACAATTGACCCAAGGTATATATATATATAACAGGCAAAAGTTTATAATATATGCAAATGTGACATGTATAGTGCGTGATTGTATGCTGTGGGTTATGAATATAGCATTTAGATAGAATAAGCCCTTTCTAGATCCGTTATCTCCACTAAGTACTTTAGACCCATTGGGACCAACTGAGTACTTTCTGAAATCTTACATCTGATATATCAGAAGAATTATTACGGTCCATAAACAGCTAATCTCACACATGTCTGACCCCTGGAGCATCTGATTGTCTCATCAGAGCAGGATTAGGTGCCGCCTCGCTGCTGACTATAAGATTTCTGTCTCTTATTTGTGTTAGACTGCAGTCCTGGACGACGAGACGGCCGACATGTTCAAGAAAGAGCTGATTTCTCGATTGGACCTGCTGGAGGGGTTTCAGATCGGACTTATAGCGGTCGGCTCCATCATATTTGTCAGCTGTATGATCGGATTGATAGTGGTGTGCACCAAGAAAAATAAACTTAGTTTAATTGCATAAAGGGAGGGATGCTTGGTGCTTTGTGTCTTTGATTTTGATAGCACCCTTTGGGGGAATTGTATATTGTAATTGTTATTTGAGCTCAGAGTATCGCAATTCTATTTATATAATTTATATACTCGGCAATTTTGAGGAGCAAAATTATGTCCTTTGTATTTGCTTGATATTGTATCAAGTCATACTTTCAATAGTTATCAGGGTAAATATTCTGCATTTATGTGGTCATACTGTGGTTGATTTAAATTTGAAATAGTTTTGTATGTCAGCAGAATTTCAGTAAAACAAAGAACTGTGAAACTTGGCCTCATTGTTTTTTTTCTTTCTTTTTTTTCTGTAATTCCTTTCTGTACTATTTGCATAGTTGTTGCTTTATACATGCCTCAAATCACATATCAAGTTGTAGCTTCTCATGCGTAAGAACAACCACCAGGCTGAAGAACAGAGAAACAGAAGAAATTCTGGAACAGATTTCTCTGTTATTCCCTGTAAATCCATACGATTTATTTTCCACTCTCCAATGGCAGCTAAATCAAAATGGGAGGGTTTGTAGAATAAGAGGACTGTGGTTGAGTGGGACACAGGGGCTTGTTTAATATTAAAAGTAGGGCTGGGAGCACCCTCTCTCTGCTTTATGAATTATGAAGCGCCACTGGTCATCTCCGACTTTTGCTTTTCTGCTCTGGTTTGACCTATGGGTTTTACTTTGGAATACAGGCTTGGAGACAAACGTTCATTTTACTAACATAATAATGTGGATAATCGTTAAAAAATAACATTCTGATAACTTCTCGAGTTATATGAGGCCATATATAATGCATTATATACACAGTACATCAGAACCGTATTGATAATTGGTTGGTATTAAAGTTTTTTTTTTGTTTGTTTGTTGGTAATAGTATAGGCTATCATTTACCCTCTTTTAACGTCCATGCACCATCATATGCTCACCCAAAATCGATCTTTAAAAACACTAATAATTTAATAACAGCATTGAATGTAATCTTTAGTAAATCTCAAAATAAATTGCGTATTCATTTTCATGCTGTCCATTATAAAGCTGTGGTACCTAAATTCTCTTGTAGCGTTTAAAACAATTGATTTTAGTGTTATAATGTTAAGATATCGTCCATTTATCTGTCATCATTATTGTAAAGCAGTTAAATCAGGCCATTAGGAAAAATTGCTTTAAATGTTATTTTTTATAATATAGGCTATATATGATTATAATATTGTAAAGCAGTCAAAGCAGACTATTAAGATCAGGGACAGGGAATGTTATATAATTTATATACGATTATGTAGGCCTACTGTAATAAACTATTTAATAATAATATACAGATCTATTACACAAAAATATTGTTGGTTTAAAGTAGGTAACCTGGTTGCCTTAAAATTCTGAGTTCATTGAAATTAAAAATTTGAGTTAATACACTGAACAAATGAAAAAATGTGATAAATCATGAAAATATATATGTTTTTACAGTGTAGCCAAGTATATCCGCTGACTAAATGGTGCAGAAAAGGTAACGTATTGTAAATTGTATGACTATCAAAGTCGATATTGGCTACGTGTTTACATTTTATAACAGCTGCGACTCTTAAACTGTCCGATGTTTTCTAATCTCGCGATAACTGACTGTTGAACGTCACCTGTAGTATGGCGCGAGTTTATCAGTCAATTACATTCTAATTAACCGATAGCAAATTTAGTACCTGAGTGAAGACGACCATAAAACTGACTGGAGCAGCTCCGGTGGAAGATGACTGGATCTAAAACTCTGTAAGTTACCAAAAAACACACATGAAAACCCAACACATACGGGACGATAGCGCTTTCAACGTTACGTGACGCTGTCCAGCACGGTTCCGTTCACACAACATATTAACCGAACAGAAAAGTCCTGCAAATTTAAGAGTGTGGGTTCCAGTAAAATTCGGTTGTCACTCTCTTGAAAAATTCAGTGTGAACAACATAACCGTATTATTATGTACGCAAACACAAGACTGATAAACGGATTCTGCTGTTCTGTGAAGTTGGTTTTCACTTTCCATTATTGTCCTCATAACTTCAACAACTTAATTTGACTGTTAAAGTCATGAATTGAATGTGAATATTTTTCGGTACTACAAATATAAAGGAATTCTCTGATTCTCTTGTAAAGAGTCCTAAAACATGACAAGTTGTTTAATGCAGTTGTTCGATCTTATATTATTAATAAATAGGAATACACGAATCAAGACATTTAATAAAATAAAATTATCATTAACATTCACAGGGAATACAGCATATTTTCTATAGTATAATATTAAAACGTTGTTATATCGTTACTCCAAATGCCATTTATAGAGGGCACAAAATGCCACAGCAAAAAACAAAATCATGAAACTTCTGCGAAATGCAGATTACGTCAAAAACATCTCAAGTTTGGCATAAAAATTCAATTCCAGAGGAAAAAAATGTATAGATGTGAATGTAATGCATCTAATAGCATGTTTTTAGAGCTGAGCTTTTAAACTATTTACAGACATTCAAAATACAAAAACAAAATATAAGTTACACAGACATCAATCCAAAATTGTAAGCTGTACAATGCTATACGTCATCTAAAATGAGAGACAATCACTGTTCACACTGAGCAAACCAGAATTCATTAACATATCATTCATTCCCAACATGTGTCTGTATAACAATTAAACAACATGCATGATAACATGCCTCATTGGGCCTATCCTTATGTGAATTAAATACTATGGTATTACTGGGGCTTGAGTAAATCTACCATACAAAAAAAAACTGCTTTAAGGCCTATTCACACCAAGCATAACTATAAAGATAACTACTGTAGAATAACTATATCAGCGTCCACACCAACAGACAGTAACGTTCTGTTTTGTCGTCTGCAGTTTTAAATGCTCGAGCTCTTTAAAGCAGGATGGATTCTGATTCGCTGTCAATGTTTTTATCATTCATCAACTAAAATTAAAACAGTATCTTTGTTGTTATCATTATAGTTCTTGTCATTGGTGTAAACAGGCCTTTAACTGATTTGTTGTGGTTCAGTATACCATATTAATAAAAGAGGAAAACGTGCACATACACTCACATTTTAAACCAATAGTTCGCCCAAAGTCTTAATTTACTTTTATGTCATTCTTTCTTTCAGGAAAGACAAAAGAAGACATTTTGAAGAATGTTCACACTGCTCTTTTCCATGCAATGAAAGCATGACTGTCAAGCTTCTTAAAGTCCTGCGTGTTTGGAAGGTCGTGAGGGTGAGTAAATGATGATGAAACTTTCGGCGGGGTTGAACTATCCATAAGGAAGCAGTGATGTATTTGGATTATTGATGTTTCTCAAAGCACACTGGGCAAACACACAACACTCTTTACAGTTTTATGGGCTCAGAGAGCCACCTGTCTGGTACAGTTTGAAATGTCTCCAAACCATCTTCTCTTCCCTTATGAACATCTGTGGTGCAGCTGGGCTGATGTACTTTGGTCAGTGCGTCCAAGAAGAATTCTCATGATCCATTCAGTCACAATTAATTTGTTAGAAAACAAGCTTGTACTTTACTTGAGATGAGTAAGTACTTGAGAAAGTGCCAAGAATATGTGGTATGTACCAAGAAATCCAAATTAAAATTGAAATTGTGTGACCTTTAGTCTATTTCTGTTAGCTTTGAGGCTAATGCTAATGTTAGTGTTTGTCTAAAAGTTAAAACTGCTTTCATATTCTCATGAAATTCTATTGCTTCTATTTGAGCTTAGAAGTCTTTGCTTCTAAATGTTGACAACTTTTAGCAGCTATGTACCTAGAAATCCAAATTGAAATGTTGTGGCTTTTAGTCAGTTTCTGTTAGCTTAGAGACTAATGCTAGTGCTAGTTTACACAAAATACTCTCATGATCCATATCTGATAAAAATGTTCTTCAATATGTAGGACTAGAAACCAAAACTGAAAATTTTGTTCGTTTTAGTCCTTGTCTGTTAGCTTTGAGGCTAATGCTAACGCTGGTGTACTCTTAAAATTTGACAACATAAACCTTTAACACATATGCACATTTAAAATTTACAGTCTTTCTCTTTAGGTAAACAGACCAAAGATATTGATGACCCATCTTGCACTCAGGAGCATTATGCTACATTTTGTCCAATCAAAATGCTCTTTAGAATGAGAATGTCCCTTTAGTTTGTACCACCTGCCTTTGGCTAGCATTAGCAAAAAGCAAATAACGGTTCATTGCTGTGACGTAAACTGAAGACTATTGGCTATTTAAAAGGATGAGCCGTTAGATATGTTCCACCCCAACTTCCTGTATCAAAAGAAAATACATCAACACAAGAACAAAATGTGCTTGTCAAACCATTTTGCTGGGTCTTAAATGACTTTGCGTTTTGTTCTGGTTTGTTCTGCACTACTGTATGACATATGGCATCTAACACAGATTAGCATGAAACACAGATTAGCGTGTGTTTGTGTTTGAGGATTTCTCATAGTCTTCTGCTCTGGCCGTTCCTCATATATATA
Organism: Squalius cephalus; assembly: GCF_949319135.1. Lineage (NCBI taxonomy): Eukaryota > Metazoa > Chordata > Actinopteri > Cypriniformes > Leuciscidae > Squalius > Squalius cephalus. Next base: position 38,496,945 of record NC_137125.1, read on the forward strand.
TATATATATATATATATATATATATATATATATATATAAAGACGGCTATACAGGAAGCACCTGAGATGCTTTGAGCGTGAAGAAAAAAAAAAAACAGTTAAGGTTCATATCAGAGGAATCTTCTCCAATATTCTCCTCCTCTATTTTCCACTCGAGTTCTCTCCTGATGCATGTCTTTATTCCTTTACATCCATCTCCTTCCACTATGTTCCACCTCTATTCCTCTAGTAAGTGGTTCCGGCGGTTCCTGCTCTTCCTGTGTTCCAGCAGGGGTTTGAGTTTGCCCAGATCACCTCTCATGGGGCTCTGTATGCTCTGCAGACTCTGCATCTGCTTGCGTTCCTTGCAGTATTGGTGCATGGCCAGCGTCTCAGCCGGGCTGAAGGCCGACACCAGGGCTTTAGGGTGCAGTGCGGCTGCCCAGCTCCAGGGTGACTGCTGTTTATTGCTCAGGGCGCTGACCAGAGCCTCGCTCAGAACCTGGAGACGGATCTTAGCCAGAGTGCGCTTGAAGCCATTCTCTGTTGCCAGACAGTAGTACAGGCCCTGGTCTGAAGAATGCACCGAACGGATGAGCAAACCGTGATTGGTGGACACCACACGATCGCTCAGCTTCACCTGCACACAAAGAAAAGAAGGACTGATTAATGCATGGTTTTTAAATGCTAAGCAAATACTAAAGTACTATAAAAAGAATAAAAACATACTGTACATTGATTCTCAAAATGGATAAAATATCTGCTTATATACCTTTTTGCTTATACATGCTTTTAACGCTCTGGTGTTTTTCGGTAATTTTTTATATAATTTTTTACTTCATTGGAATTGTGAAAAAAAAAAAAAAAAAAATATGGACATGATTCAAAAAGGTTAAATGGTCCTGAAAACAGTCATTGTACTTTTTTACTTTAATTAATACATTTAGAATAATGTGACCGTATAGAGTATATTGAAAAGAATGCTAATAAAAAATAATAAAAAAGTAATAAAATAAAAAAACGAATATTATATAAAAATATTATAATAATGTTTTATTTAATTATTTAATACATTTTATATAATTGTATATAAAACATTAATAATATAATTTATTTTATTTATATACATTTTTTTTTTGGAGATATATTCATTCACAGTTAATATTAATTTGTTCATCATCATAGTATAATAGCATAATTTTTAACAAATAATGAATATATTAAAAATAATACTATTATAATATAATTATCAAATTGATATTATATATAAAAAAAAAAAAAAATATATATATATATATATATATATATATATATATATATATATATATATAATGTGTGAATTATTTTATGCAATTTATTTAATAAAACATTTTAATTATTTTATATAAATAATAATTATTTATTTTGTAATATAATTATATAATATTCATATATATTATAATTATGTATATTTTATATAAAACAATTATATAAAATGTATAACATTTTAATAATGATATTCATTTGTTAATTATATTATAATATTTTTACATTTATTATTTATGATTACATTATTCTAAATTAAGTAAAAAATATACAATTTGTATTTTCTAATGGGAAGAAAGTCCTTTCAGAATGTTTACATTCTGAAAATTGTCACATATTTTCTTAAATGTAAATTGTTTTGTGTGTGTCCCTATTCTTCATTCTTTATTGTAAGTCAGATGTGTTTGTCAGAGAAATAAGTTTTGAACATCCCTGTGCATCCTTTTATTTTCTTATTCTTCAAGCACAAAGGAAGCATTAAAAGTTTAGGAGGAGTCAGTCTAATGGGGCTGTTTGATGATTACAAACACATGATGATATTTCATTGAAAGCACTAGAGCAGTGTACTGTACAGTATGTCGCCTGTTGAGGATTGGTGTTTAATGTTGGACAGGGTTGTCTGACCTCTTTCCTGCGATCGTTGTCTCTCTGAATGAGCCATTTAACCGAGGCCTGGGGAGATTTGGGCTGACACTCCAAGAAGGTGGTGTTGTTTTTGACTCCATACTGAGTCATCTCCACTGCATTCCTGTAGGCTGAAACCAGACATCAAGTGTTAGCCAATTCTCTCACACACTTAGTGAATATACTAATTGTAATTGTACTGCTGTTATTCAGCAGACACGCTAACATCTGCAAATCATGGGGTCCGAGAGTTCACTTCGGATGCAGTGAAATATGCTCTGAAGAGTAGTGGGCCAGATAAGCGAATAATTGGATAAGTTACCCTGTACACTGGCCAATGATATCATACATTCAACATCTGTGTTGACATTATGCTACTTTTGTTTTGCGCACACAGCTGGGATAACGCTTTCACTCTTCGTTAAGACTGATATTTAATAATTCTGATGCGTCCAAGTGTTGAACTGAGTCATCTGGATCACTGACAGCATCAGTGCCAATTGTATTCAAATTAGCAGGTGTTCTGAATCTGGTCCCATGACAGATTCTTTCACAAGGACAGAGAGACTGAGGCAAACAGAGAGAGAAAGAAGGAAACAAGGGTGGTGGAAGAAGAGAGAGAGAAATGTGTGAGGAATTTGCACAAGATAAGCACTGAAAGTATGCACTTCATTGGGAAATTACATGTAGTATGTACACGTAACAGTTAGTATTGGAAGCAGTAGTATTGGAGATGCTAGTATTGGAATACTACGTCGACACATCACAAAATGACTTTGTTGCATGAGCATGTTAGCATTAGCATTGGCTGCGTTCACTTTTGAATTAGCATAATTACAAGATGACAACTTGGAGATTATACTCTGAGCAGTTCGAAATGATTAGTTTCTATGGCAACATTCATAACGCCAAAATGGATCCATTTGTGGCTGTGTTGTTGATGAGCAAAATACTTAGTCACTAGATTGATTCACCTCTAAATGCTCTTGCAAAATGTTTAATTTTGTGTCCTAACCAGACGAGATTTAGTTTCTAGCAATAAGCAATTCGTACTCGCATTCAGAAGCAAAAATCCAGCACAATGTGGCACAATCACAGCCAATCTGAACATTGTTCTGCAAATCTTCTGTGACAGGTTCTGCAAAATCCACGCAATCTGGAATTTTGCGTTCGAGTGCTAATTTCCACAAGCAGATTTCGCAGCAGGTTGTCCACAGATTCACAGCATTGACTAACCGAAACACTACTGACAATTGACAATAAAATAGACCTTTTTTGCCAGCCAAATTTAGCTAATATGACCAGCACCCCAACTGTTTAAACCACTGCCAGATGATGTTGAAGTTTCATGAGTTTTCAACTAGTAATTACAAGTTTAACCAAATAAAGTTGCATTCAGGAAAAAAAGCAGTGTCAGAAAGTCACAATTTTGAAATATAGAGATATAAAAGAAATATAAAGAAATAGTCACATTTACAGGAAAAAGTTGCAATGACATGAAACAAACTCACAATAGCTATGTTTCAATCCATCTATTTTTTTGCAAATTTTGGGATATCGTATAAAAAACAGCTTGATAGAAATGCCAATATGCGCTTAAATTCTAAATACGGGCATAAAAAACGTATTCGCTCAATTGAGGCGGATATTTTTTTAATCTAAGAAGACATGCACATTAACTAGAAACATATTTACCGAATAAATCCCTCGATGTTGAAAAAAAAAAAAAAAAAAAGCCACGTGACTTCATTTTCCAGCAGGATTTGCACCGGCCCACACTGCCAAAAGAACCAAAACCTGGTTCAATGACCATGGTGTCACTGTGTAATTACTGTGTGATTTCATGTAATATTCTAATTTTCTGGGATTTTGATTTCGTGGGTTTCATAAGCTGTAAGCCATAATCATCAAAATTATAACAAATAAAGGCTTGAAATATCTCACTTGCATGTAATGAGTCTATATAATATATTAGTTTCACCTGTTAAGTTGAATTCTTGAAATAAATCAACTTTTTGATGATATTCTAATTTTATGACCAGCACCTGTAGATTTCTAGGAGCAAAAAGGGAGTAACGTTTTACAGCAAAGGTTAACAGAAGCGTCTCACACAATTGCGTTCTCAAACACTGGGCATCCGAACGTAAGAGAACTTCACAGTGTTTATTGCGTTTCGTCTTCGAGCTCTGAGACGCAAGTCATTTATGTTGGAGGATAGAAGAGCCACAGTTGCTTCCCCGATTGCAGTACCCTCCATTTTTATTACAGATATTTTGCACCAATTTCCCAGGAAGTAACGATTTTGTTCTCTTGAACACATGGGATGGAAACAGTGCTTTATTCGCAAATGTTTTATGCGACATTCCGGTTTTGCGCATAAAATAAATATGCACCTTTCGATGGAAACATAGCTAATTACTTTTTAAAATAAAAACTTTTTTTGTTTTCAAACTCTCAGTCATGAAACTGCTTACTGAGAATCTAAATTCTCATCTCAGCACATAACTTTGTGACATTATTTGCTTAGCCCTAGTGTTGACATGCAGGTAGTTATTACCTTTTAGATTGAACCCTCTGCACTGAGTCAGTGGATTCCCATGCATAATATCCTGCCTTCTGCTTCTCCTGGAATAACATTTACACAGGATTAATCCAACATATTTTCATATATGCATTCTTTCCTTTCACTCTTACATTCTCTCACTTTATATCAACATCTCTGTCTGAATGTTTGCACACTTCTCACTTTAAAAAACACTCCTTGTCATGAAAGTCAAATACATTTTAGCTTAATTTCTCACAATTAACAGGATTCAGCTGTCACAAGTGCAGTGGAGTGAAATGTCTGTCTTTTCCACTTCATTACTTCGGGAAGGATGTTTTGATGGGTGTTCCTTCCATCAATATTTTCCCAACTCAACACATCTGACTTCAAGAGAAACTGTTTGACTAAAGTATCAGATTAGTTTTTAACATGTCCCATTCTGAAACAATCCACAATGTAAATACTTGTGAATATGCAACATGTGGGCTGTTCTGTTTGATTGACCGGCTGTATGTGTGGGGTCCGAATGCCAAAGACTGGGTGGTTTCTGAAGTGTTGCCACACAGTTGCCAAAGTGTCATGAGTGTTTTTACTGTGTTGCTATGTGCTAGGGTGGTACAAGGTGGTCACTTACTTAGGGTGGTACAAGGTGGTCACCAAGTCAAAAATGCCCACCCTCAAATCTCTCTACTGTCGATCTCTAGTCCTTTTTTTTTTAAATGTTTTATCGTCTGTCAGGGAAAAATCTTAAGCCCGAACTCTTTAAAATATAATAGTGTCTAAATTAATTTTAATATGTTGGGTTAGGGTTTTGTTCAAATCCCACAAATAATCTTCGGCCCAGACTGTGTGTCTCTGCATTACAACTAAATGAAACCAAAACTGTCCTCAACATTTATTTCTACTCCACTGCTGCTGCAATTTGCACCACCATGAGTGTTAGTGTTTGTGTGTGTGTGTGAATGTGAGTGTGTGTGCGTACCTCTTGCCAGTGGGGTAGAATCGAGAACAGCTGAGGCCATCCCAGGCGCAGTACGGGTCCCGCGCTAAACAGCAGTCTGCACAGGCAGAGCCGTATGCGTCGCAGCGGTGCAAAGACACCTGGGACACTCCGTGCTCAGAGCTAACATACAGCTGTTGCTGTAACGCAAACAAGCCACATATCACAAGAGCTGTTCATTTAACCCACAAGACTGGTGACACCATAATTACCCGGAATTAAAGCAACCATTTCCCCCGCCACAATTTATTACCACCCCCACTTACTATATGTAGCGCTTAGTCAGAAATGCAGCTAGATAGAAGAGCTACTAAATAAAGTTACCTTTTTAGAAGAGATTCTTAGGTTGGTGATAGGAGACTGCTTCTGAAAATCAAAAAAGGAATAGTGCCATTGATTGTTTTTTGTCAGGATATTCATTTATTTTAAAAAAAAAACACACATTAGAAATACAATTTATGCATACAATATCTTTTCCTATGAATGTATCTATATACATCTTTAAATTTCTACAGATGTTGTAACTGTCCTGAGCTCATAAGAGATGGAAAAAATATGCATTAAAAGGCTCAAATTCTTCTTCCTTAAAAAGAAACCTAGCATTGTGTTGTTGTTGTTTTTTTTTTTTTTTACAGACAGTAGTGCAAATTACAGTTTGTTCCACCTAGCGGCAATTAATCCCCTCTGACGTAGTTGTACTTTGTACGTTTGACTGAATTGTTTGCTTGTCTTTATTTCTAATAGCTTCTTATATTTTACATACTTGTACTTTGGCATTTTTATACTTATAACTTATAATTTTATGCTTATTACTTTGGCATTTATATACTTATAACTGCCATTTTACAAAAAGAGGCAGGGTTGTGTCATTGAATTTTTTTTATAGGCTACATGTTCATACAGTGAAAATAATCAGAGTACATATGCACATATTCCCTGAATCACTTATTAATGTTTCATATTTTTTAAATGAAAAGAGGCAGGGTTGTGTTTTATATTTTGATTTGTTATAAATATAAATCAATGTACGCGTTGCCTGAACCACATTTCTGTGGTTATTAATAAATGTAAGATTTTTTAATGAAAACGAAAAGAGGCAGGGTGGTGTACATATTTAGTTTTATTGTAAACAAAGTCATGTATTACTGAGATAACCAGAGTTGCCAAGGCGAGGTGAATGACGTTATAAAAAACGCTGCTGTACCATTTGCAGAATCACAGAACTTGCGGCCTCGAGTTTGTACTCCCGAGTCGAACTTGGCAAGTCTGAACTACTAAGGACACAATTCTGAACTTTGCGTACAATTTTTTTTTTTTTTTTTCCATGCCTCGGTTTGTGTTGGTCGGCCTCGAAACAAAAAACACTCAAGTGTACAACTCTTAGTATTTAGAAATGCCCTTTGCTGAGTCCCAATTCAGAGGCTGCATCCTTCGAAGGGCGCATTCAAAGGCCGATTGTGTCACCGCGGCACGACAAAGGCTGTCCCAATTAAAAGACTCCTTCAAGTGCCGCCTAAAAATGCATTCTTCATTTCCCGTGAAATGAAGGATACAACAGATGGACCCTTCGCGGCCTTGCCTAGCCTACCCAAGAATTCATTGAGCGACAGGTTTTTTTTTTTAGAGAAATTTACGAATTACACTTTTAAATGTAACTTTTGGGTTTCAACTTACTCAAATATCTATTGATAAAAGTGTAAAAATTCAAAACAAATTTTTTAAACTGGTTCCAATGTTGACATATCTTACTAAGATGCGATTATATATAGGTTATACTCTTTATTATATTCCGAAATGGGCCGCGGTGAACATATTTAGACAGTTTGTAAAACCCTGTTTTGTTTTCAGAAAGTTTAAAATAACTTTCAGAAAAGTCTAGAAAAAAACATTACTGTCACTCATCAACGGCAGCTGGCTATACCGTCACATTTAGCAATGCTCAGTCCGACCTCTCAGTCCTTCGAAGGATGCAGCCTTTGAATTGGGACACAGCTCTTGTTTTGGACTGGCTCTTGTTTCCTGTTGTGCGCCTACTTCTGAATTACATTTTCTAAATACATCTTATTGATCTTAATGTGAACAACTCATCCATGCATGTTTTATTAAATAAGAATAAGTTTTCCCGGTGACATATGCCAGACTTCTATCTTTTAGTCTGCTTAAACTCCGCCCATTTCTTACAATCGACTGCAAGCTTGTATTCAGATCTGCCTCCATCCAATCAACAATACCCGGCCTACTCTCTTTTTTTTTTCGATAACCGGTTTGCTCGAATGTATGTCACAATACGGAAGAAAAGATCTGTCCCTATTTCTGTTACATCGCATCATTAATGACATTTTTAAGAATTGTTCATATGTGTTTTAAACTAGACTTTTAAAAATCATTTGCTTATCATTAAAAAAGGACATCCTTTGCCTATTTGTCATTGATCCAATAATGAACATCACAGCGTTGAGTTTGTATGTGCAAGTGTGAATATGTGAGCGTGTGTTGAGATGCCAAATTAAACAGTCCACTCAGCTACATTTCATGGTCCATAAATTGATGATCATGATGCCTAAACCTATTTTGACGATCTCAAGCCGTCAAAGCAGATCATAAGAAACCTCACAATGCAAACTTTTCCTCACCTCAAGCCCAGCCTCTGTTCCTGTTAAAAATGTGCCTTTGCTTAGAAACAACATTGAGTTCTAATAAACGCTTTGTGGCACTGCCAGCTCTGCTCATGCAGTCTGCCCTCTAGATACTTTGATGTGTGACGCGTGGCGAGAACTCAGACCTTAAACACTTCCAGCTCCTCCAGGATTAGATCCTCATCCAGAGAGCCGTTTGACGGCAGAACCACAACCTTCTGTACCGTGCCTTTATCTGTGAGTGGAATTTCAGAACATCAGAAGAGTATTGGACAGTCAGGGAAGCAAAAACAACCTCGGGAATTTAGTCTGAACTGCATATGAACTCTCCATTGTTCACAGATTTTCTCTGTGAAAGCTTTTGTGTGTATCTGGGTTGGTTTTTGATGTTGTTGAGCATCTGTTCTGAGAAACAGATCTGCATACTAGACTTCAGAAGAAAATGTGAGTGCTTTGCCAAGGTGTTCTGGGTGGTTTCTAGGTGAACTGGTTCAAGTCAAAAGAGGCCACTCTCTAGTCTCTAAATATGGCCCGTGGCCCTCCTTCAATGGAAAGGGTTTTTGCCATCTGTCTGGTGGAAATTATTTATTGGATCTCTTCAGCTGTAGAAATGTTTAAAGAGATGAGTTTGCTGTCACTAGCGGCTAATGACATTCATTCTGTGAGATCATCATAGGTGTGTATATTTCGCTGAAGACGTTCAGAGAGAGGATTGATGGGGAATTTAGCTCAAAGTCTGGAAATTCCCATTTTAAATGGCCAACATTTCAAGACGAAACCCTGCCAAGGAGCAGCCAGGCCGCTCCGCACAAGGCTCCTGGCTTCCCATCAGGAATTTTGATAGGCAAATACAAACAGCTGTGATTTTGAAGTCTCTCCAAATGTCCCTATCCCCGTTCCCTAGTAACCGCAGAGCCTGTCTGCTGTCGCGTCTCTGATTCTGTTGTCAGATAAACACACACTCACACTCTTTCTTTCATTCTTGCATACCCATCCCAACATTTAATATTATGTATTGGTTCTGTGACACAGCAGGACTCTTAATATCCTCCACTTAATATTGAATGGATAGCAAACAATATGTTTATGGTTAAATTATTAGGTTTTAATGTTTGTGTAGACTCGTTGCCCCCTGGTGGTAGTTAGTGGAACACACATTCATGCCTGAACAAATGGAAACAATAGTTAATAGAAAAACAAAACCCTATAAGTTTGCTGAGGCCATCTAGTGTGTCATGGAGAGCAACTGCTTTACATTTATAGTATGGAAATTTGTGGGAATATATTGGGAGAATGGGATGATGACATGTTGTAGGCCAGATTCAAACCTGTTTCAGATATGAGAAATGTCTTATGTAATGTTTTTGTGGTAACAGTAACACTCTACAATAAGGGTTTATTGGTCAACATTAGTTAACTACATTAGTTAACATGAACTAATAATGAACTGCACTTCTACAGCATTTATTAATCTTCTTTGTTAATGTTAATTTCAACATTTCGAATGTGTGCTTATTCCATAATTTATTAAAGTACAGTATAATTTTAAAGTATAGTAAATGAAGTATAATTTTACTGACAAATCACTTCAAGTAAAACATCAGTCAGTAAAAGATTTTACAACTTTGTCATTTTAGTTGGGAAAAGTTAAGTGTGCTAGCTCCTTCCACGAACATATGATCTGAGGTAGCTGTAGAAATAAATTGTGGCACATTTAAAAAAAAATTCATCTGGTGGTTTTAATTCTGAGTAGGTAAATGTTCCAGCATGGTCATTAATTTTTCTTGAGATGTGTGGTGCTGTGGGCTTTACCTGTGCCCAGGAATAGAACCTGGTAGTGTCCGTCTGCAGCGGTGACCTGGTCCACGGCAATAGAGGTGTATTTGTAATCGGCATGCGTCCGCACCACCAGAGGTTTCCTGCCGACCGGGTAAATGGGGTTAAACATGACAGGGTGATTCCTTGCGAACGTCACCACATCATCTGGAAACTCTTTAGTACTCTGGATGTGAGGGGTGAATGCACCACCAGGACACTGACAGGAAAAGGATAAAAATGAGAAGATTAGATGATCATGCTGAAGCTTAAAACTGCTTTATTCAGTGAAGCTTTGTCAGTTTAATTGGGTCTTTTCATCAAACAGACTCAAACTCATGTGAGCGAGTTTTCTTCTACATGCACGTAATGTTATAAAATTCCAAAGTACTGTTAATTTAAGGTTTTAAGTGAGGGTGGGGGGACCCTTTGTGTTCCTTTAACATTATAGTGGACATAGACATATATATGTCTATATAACCTACATACAATAGGGCTGCACGATATTGGAAAAATTACATTGCGATATTTTGTTTTTCTGCGATATATATTGTGATATGAAAACAATTTCACCAGATGACTTGCATTTGGAGCTCTATTTGGAAATAATTAATCACGCGCACATCGCGATATCGATGCTAAAACGATACATTGTGCAGCCCTAATATAATATATATATACACATATATTTTATATGAACAAAGACTTTTGCTAGATGCATTTAATCACAATTAATAGATTTAACAGCACTAATATATATATATATATATATATATATATATATATACATGTATATATATATATACTGAACTGAAAACAAGATATTGATTATTATTTTTTCTCACCCATAATTATTTGCCTTTTTAACTAAACTGTATAAACTCAACTGAAAATAAGACGTTGATTATTATTATTTCTCACCCATAATTATTTGCCTTTTTAACTAAACTGTATAAACTCAACTGAAAATAAGACGTTGATTATTATTATTTCTCACCCATAATTATTTGCCTTTATATCTAAACTGTGTAAAACACAAACATTGACTCTGTTTAATGATGTTATAAACAGAGTTACTGTACCAAGGCGGGACATTAATGTGTGTGACTCACAGTTCCCGGTCGTGGGTAAGGGATCCGGCCCTGGAAAGCCACCCACTGGAAGTTGGGCCCTTCCCTGTGCGCAAACGGTCCGTTGAAGACCGTCAGGATGTCGGCCATGTTGTAAACACAGACGGCAGAACCTCTGAATACAGAACTGGAGGGAATAACACAAAACACATAGCCTACATATTTAACATGGAAGGAAGTCAGACAGTAAAAAGACGTTCTTGCACATCCTTTCTGACTGTTTGGATGGAAAGGATGATGTAACATGGTTACACTGGAGACTCAGTCCGCAGAGAGAGAAAAATGCCGCATAAAGGAAAGGGGACACCACTTTGGTTACACTCTGGGATGAAGTGTGGTTTGGCTGGACATCGTACGTTTTGATCAGACAGCAAGACAGAGTTTCTTTGTTTGAACGCAAAACAAAGGAAAAGAGACGACTTATAATGATAAATAACAGAGCAGGGCATATGGACAAAGAAGCCGTCGCTGTCTGGATTGCCCTCATAAGGAAAACCACACCAGCTGAACGTGGTTAGAGATTGAGCCACAATTCGGAAACCTTGACCGAAATCTCACCTCACATTCAACCACTGCTCGCGTACAAACATGCAACTGCTGACACAAGTAAACATAGAAACCCACTGGAACAAATGTAATGAAATCACCCATAGGAAATATCACAAATGAGATTTCATATCTGACCTGAAATTAACTGTTTTCTCCTAAACATTGAGATAACAAATCTTTTGAGACTTTTGCTCCATTGGCCTCTCGGATCTTTCTCTTAAGAAATAAAAAACCTCAGTAATCTCATTTGTTTCTTCACTAGAGCTTCAGAAGAGATCGCAACAATATTTCAAACTCACTCTGCTGTACCTCATATGTCTCATACAGTATTAAAAAATGAAATGATCGGTGTTATGCTAGATGGCTTTTTTTTTTATTGCCCCCTAGAATGGATTTTCGTGGGCACTTTTGACCTTTAATAAGGACATTATTTTTTTCTATTTTTAAATTATATTGCAGAATAAAGTATTTAGATTATATACAAACACTTACAAATAAGTGAACAAATATCATATATTACCAAATAAATGTAATTATATTGTATGTACTATATTAAAAGTATGATATATTTATAAACATTAGTTCAATTGAAATATTAATGTAATTCAATGTAATAAATAAATTAAAATATAATAAAATATAAAAATATACACAAACATGGAATATAGAAGAATAAAATAAAATATATGTAATATGAGTATGTTTATAAACACTATATACTATTATTTTAAATTAAATATAATAATTAATTATAGAAGAATATAATATAGTATTGTATAGAATATAATGAAATAAATATATGTAATGTAAAATATTTATAAACTTAAAATATTGGTTTAAATTGTTAATTAAATTATTATAATTAAACCTAATAGACTAATTACGTTATAGTAATAAATAATTAAAATTGGGGGAATTCAATTTAATGGTTAATGTCTGTCACTGGTAACTATATTCTAAATTTGTCAGCAATTGTCTCATTTGTCTAAGTATTCTGTATCATTTCTGAGAGGTAACGCTCATTTACACAAAACACCAATAGAGACATTTAAACTGGCTGAGTGAAATCACACTTGTCTCTCCCTCTTTCTGTGTGACATTCCAATTTAAATCATTCAGCGAG